>NW_021318852.1:7654797-7785129 GCF_001605985.2 Dendrobium catenatum
AATATAGTTTATATCCTTTAGATTTAAATGTTTGAATTTATTTGACTAACATTTCACTATTATATAAGTAAAAGTATTATAATTTTTTTTCAATTTTTGTTATATATTTATAAATAATTGTGTCATTATTATAATATTTAAATATAATAAATATTTATTACGTCATCCGGTTCGACCCCGGTTCGACCCCGGTCGAACCATCAAACCTCTAACCCCTCCTTCTTCCGATTCATTGACCGGTCCGGTTTTAAAAGCCTTGGTTATAACAGTGATAATTATTTCTGTTATAATAGTAATAATTATTTATGTTACAACAGTAATAATTATTTTCGTTACATTTTTTTTTAAATCATAAAAAATATAACACCATGTATCATCATTATTTTGTCCAAGCACCTATACTACGTACCTCTGCAATCATTTTAAAAATTGAATTGTACCAACTGGTTTGACTAGCCCAATCGCGAACCAATTTTTCAATCGGTTCAATTTAGATCCAAGTCCATTTTTATATAGCTTCCCAGTTCTAATATTGATCAATTTATAGCATTTGATTTCGATCAAATTGTTCGAAATAAAAATTTAGAATGAAAAAAAAAAAACTTAAATCTATTTACTTAATATTAAGTTGAATGTCGTATAAATATAAGAAGAGAGATTGATAAAATTTCTTCTATTTTTGTTGTTACCATGATGTTCTAATTCATCGGTAATACTTCATTTTTTTTTTTTTTTGCAAGCATGTATATATTTGTGTCATAAATACAGAAACTAATCAAAATATCATATCATAACATTTTATTTAAAACCATATATAAATTATGAAAAATATTCAATGGTGAGTATCATGATTTAGAATATTGTATACTACTAAATCAGTAAAAAATATAATTAATATTAAATCATGATATTAGTAATAATATAATGTGAGAGTTGATTTAGATGAAATGAGTTTACTAAAGTTTCATTTTGGACAATTTTTTTAGTGCTTTCTAAAATTGTATTTTAGTACAAAATATTTTTAAATTAAAAATTTTTGTATAAAAAAATTGTTTTAAAAAACAGTAAGAAAACTGTCCCAAACGAAGCCTAAGACACCATCTAGTTATTGTTTTCATATTCTTAACAATAAAAATATTGCCAAAAATATTATAATAATTCATTTCTTTTAGAAAATTTTGAATGTTTGTATTCTATATTGTTCTTATAAAAAAGGAAGACATGATTTTTGTATTCATATAAGATAATATTATTGTCTAACAATACAACAATAAATAATATACATATTTTAAAGTAATCTATTTAAACACTTTTTTGCATGCAATTAGCACTTTAATTATCTGTATAATGTATTCAAAATACTTGATTTTTTTTAAAGTGTGATATTTAACAAGAATTCTTAGTTTCTGAATATTTAATTGGCATGAAAGATTAGAGTAAATATGAATCTATTTGTTTTAATACAATGTTACTTGTGGGTAAAAATAATGATTTTATTTTCATTAATTTTGTATGCTAAAAAAATGAAATAATTGTATTATGAAATTTTGGTGATTAAAATTTTCATAGACTTAAAAAAAGTATATGCTACTTGTCATTAAATTTGTTGACTTGCTCAAATGGTCTTTTGACTTGTTGGTATGTCACTAACTCGCCAATAAAATCACCTACTTGTGCGTGTATTTGTCTATTTAAGCTTTATTTGGGAGATATTTATTATTGTTTTCTTAAAAAAATTTTTTAGTACAAAAAAATTTAAGTTCAAACAAAATTTTTACTAGAATAATTAAAGCTGTTTCAGAAACCAATAAAAAAATTGACCCAATTAAAATTTTATGATTCGTTTGGGATGGCTTTTTTACTATTTCTTAAAGCAGTTTTTAAGTATAAAAACTAATTCTTTTTTTACTAAAAAATTGTTTTAATAAGCAATAAGACAGTTATATGAAATGAAGTCATAGGCATATTTTGGGACGACTTCTTTTTGCTTCTCAAAATAATTTTTTAGTATAAAAATTAAAATTTGTGTACTACAAAATTAGTTTAAGAAGCAGCAAAAAAGTCATCCTATGATTCATTTGGGACAGATTCTTACTGTTTTATGAAGCAGCTTTCTATTACAAAATTTAAAATTTAATTTTTTTTGTACTAAGAAACTGCTTCATAAAAAGTAAAAAAATATCCCAAATAAAATCTTAGTCTTGCATTGAAACTCACTGATTTATTCACCATCTCACTAAAAAAGCCACCTATGTGCTGGCACACTCTTTTTTTTAAGCCACACGTGTATGGAGTCGTTCCCTCGCTCCAACCGAACTCCAAAATTTTCGCCATTTAATCGCAGGTGAACAGTGCGACGCCAATATTGGCGTCGCACTGTTCACTCACGCCATTTTTTCTCTCAACCCGAAAAACGCGCGAAAGGGAGAGCGATCGTTACCTTCTCAAAAACACCTAAAATGGCGTTCGATTGGAGCATCCCGTGCCATTTTGGAGTTTTTGCGTTACTTTGCCGTGAAAAATGAAGTTTTCGGTTGGAGATGCCCTTAGAAAGCAATATGCATGAAAGCTACCCCTATACAAAGCTTCAATTTTTATCTTTTTTGAAAGCCAACTTACTGCAATAGGATCCCTTAGTACGTACATACATTTTTTATACAAAATTTTCTCCTCTAATCTGCTTTGGAAACATTAATTGTGAGTTCTTTTACCACATATCCAATATTGGAAGAACTGCATGTCTTATTGATAGAAGGATCAGCAAAAGGCCCTTCCAGGATTCCCTTGGCTATGGCCTTATAAGTTGCCTCTGTAAAGTGCATGCCATCCCAGCTAAGATAAGTCGACGAGTCGCCGCACACAGTCGAATTCTCGCTGCCACAACTTATGCTCTTTCCATAATTGTATCGACCGCCACCGCTACCACAACATGCAGCTAAAGGTACTCTTTCAAGCCCTGCAACAAATATTTAAGGTAGATGTTGCAATAGAAAGTTGATATATATTGGGTCTTAGGCTTCATTTGGGACAGCTTTCTTATTACTTCTTAAGAAAGCTTCTTAATATAGAAGTTAAAATTTTTTGTACTATAAAACATCTTTAAGAAGCAGAAAGAAAGCCGTCCCAAATGAAACCTTAATAAAGTCCAAATAAGTGAAGGGAAAAGAAAATAATTTGTCTCACTTGTGCTATTTGCAGGGCTAAGGATGTTCGTAACTGCATTGAAGTAATCAGCGTAAATGATGGTGGTGTGGGGGTGAATATAGCGAAGACGATTGAGCTCCTGCTTGAGAATATTATTATGATACTCTGAGAACTCGTTCAGCCAATTAATGCAGCCTGTGCTCATATTGTAGTCTTCTACTTTTGAGTTCTCATAGTATGTGAGAAATGCTGCTATGCATCCTATTGGGAAGTTTCCAGGAACTAACAAAGTCTTTGCCCCCATATCAATTAAATCCTGGCAATAAAAAAGATTAGTTCAGAATGCTTAGAATCAAATAATCTTATTCATTTTGTGTCATTCATTAGGGTTCAAAGAAATTTTTATACTAACATTAATTATAATATTTTCAAAATATATAAATTAACTATCATAGTGCAAAGTAAATACTAACATGAATTGCAGTACTAATTGTGTTGATGACATGAGGAACCAAAGATTTGACTTCTTGAAAGGACCAACTTTGTAGGAAACCATAGTTGTAATCATTTCCACCAATTTCTCCAACTACGAATAGAGATCTGCTGAAAGTATCCTTCCTCTCTGACAAAGAAATAAAATTGTTAATGGTTTATATTTTAAAAATAATCATATAAAAATAATAAAAATGACCAAAATGACCAAAATGGCCATTTGACTCTTTACAAAGGGTCAAAATGATACCAACTATTTAAAAGTCTTATTTTAATGATTTGACTTTTTCAAGTGGGACTTAAATTATCCCACACGTGAAATAATTAATTTTTTGACTTTTTAGTGATGTAAACTTTAGATTTTTCTAATGTAATAATTATGAATAAAATTATTATTATTCTTTGAAATTATCTACATAAATGATTATTAAAGGAGGAGTAGTTTTATAAAAGTTTATGATGATTCAAGTATAATAAAGTAAGAAGCTTTTAAATAGTTAGAGCCTTTAATTTGACAAAACCGATGAGAGTTAGAGTTACTTCATGAAATTTAGAACCCAAGTTAAAATGCCTATAAAAGCTCATTTTCAATCTAGATCCTCCCTCTCAGCATGGTCAACTTCTTTGCATGATAGAAGAACCTATTATTCAGTACATTCTTTCAAAAATAGTCTCCATAAATTATGGGGTGTCAATAAATGACCAAATCCGACAAGCAAAATAAATATCCGAGCTCGAATTGGCCTAATTAATCTTTTGGGTTGGGTTTGGGTAAAACGTTTTGACTCAATTGATTTTGAGTTAAGTCCGATTAACCTAAAAACTCAAAATTGACACGAATATCATTTGGATTAAGATTGAATAAATGGGCCATCTTCGAATTAAATAGGTCAAATATGAGTTAAACAAGTCATGTTTAACTACAACTTGTGAGATTTATACGATAAAGTAGTCAAATGGGTTGGGTTTGGACAAAATTAGGTTTTGGTCAAATATTTTGACATGTATGATAAATGGGTCGATTAAAGTCAAACATATATATTTGAATTGAGTCAACTTTGGGCCAAACACTAACCCGACCATCCAACTTAGATGGACACCCCTACATAAAATCTAGATTTTTTTTGCAACCCTATTATCATCTAAATGTATTTAAAAAAAAAATAAAAAAAAAACGACCGACCTCCTGCCTTCAAGTCAAGCCCTCCATCTCACTCTCGCTTAGGCTTGGGTGGACACGTACACTCATGCAAGCGACGGACTGGACGGACTGTCCGCTCTCCTTGTTTGGGATGGACGAAAATGTAGTGGCACGATGTGTTCCGCTGTCCTTCATGTCGTCCTTCTCGGGGCCTTTGGCCGTTGATCCGGCTTCATGGAAGTCTTGTTTCCTTTCCCTATGTCATTTCCTGTGCTGTTTACATTTTTTTCTCGCTCGATATTTTCGTCTTTCGTTTGGATTTTTGGATTAATGGCGGGTTGCCATTTGAATGATCCCAAATTTTTGAATGAGATGAACTCTTCTTATTCTTTTAGAGATGCTTTATCTGATTTTTCTCCATCTTCGAACTTTCCTGACCTCAAAATCACCTCTCATTGTGGGTTGCCATCACTGTGGATTTCGGAAGAGGAAGTTATTGCGCTTGCTGCCCCATTTCATTTTGCTTTGGTTGAAATTTTTTCAGCCCGGAGACCATCTTTTGATGCATTCAAAAAAAGTTTTTTAACCCCAAGCTTAATAGTGATTTCTTTGTGACTGTTCTTAACCCAAAGCATGTGTTGATTAAGCTTATAAATGATTTGGATTATTATAGTGTTTGCTCATCACTCTTATTTTGTGAACAATTATTTTATGAAAGTGTTCAAATGGACACCTACGTTTGATATTGAAGTTGAATCCCACGTTATTCTAATTTGGGTTTCGTTCCCCAACCTAAGGCCTCACCTCTTTTCTCCTCGAATCCTTAATGGCCTTGGTTCTTTATTTGGACGACCTCTTAAAATTGATAATGTCACTTCTTCTGGCTCTTGTCTCTCCGTTACACGTGTTCTTGTTGAGTTAGATGTTACCAACAATTTCCATATAATGTGTGGGGTGGTCCCAAAAACTTGGGTTATATTCAATATGTTGTTATGGATGATTTTCCTTCTTAATGTTCTCATGTAAATCGTTGGGGCACTCGAAACAGAAATGTAGTATTTTACATCATCTTATTACTCCTACTAGTAATCCTACTTTTGTTTGTAAAGCTGAGAAGGTTGCTAATGATGTGCATGAAAATGTGTCTGGATATGTTTCTGTTGATTTATTTGTGCATGAAAATGTCGATCATGTGGTTGTGGGTCATTTGATAATGGGCATTTGATTCATCCTTCGAATGCTAGTGATGTGGGGATTTCGGCTAAGCCTAAAATGTTGGTTTTGGATATCCCTGTGGCTTGTCCTGCTATTGTTCATGTCTCTGAGAATATTGTTGATTTGGAGGCGTGTGGGGACATAAATAAGGGGGTTGATGACAATTTACCTCTAACGTCTGGTGGGGAATTTATTCTTGTTGCTCCTCATGTGGAGGCGGTGAACAATGAAATGAGTGAAGTTAATATGATGATGCTGATTGATTCTTCTAGTGGTTTGGTTATTGCATCTCATGACTCTCCCTTGGCTGATTTTGAAGTGGCTTTGTCGCCTAATAAGGAGGTTTCAAATGTTAATGTGACATTGATTGATGTTCCTATTCTTTTATTTTTAGTGATGCCTTGAAAGCTCAATTGGCTTTGAATATGGATGACATTTCTGTGAATCATTCTGATTGGCTGGAAGAATCTTTTTCATAGCCTTGCGAGGGTTTTGAGGAGGATTTAGATGACCCTACGGATGAGTTTCAAGGGATGTATAGTTTGAATGTGGGTTGCATTGATGAAAAAGCTTTTCCTCATGGTGGCAAGCGTTGTAGAAGAAAAGCTAAGAAGAATTAATTTTGGTCTTGTGAATCATTTACTCTTGTTGCTTCTTATGTTGTTGCTGGGAGCTTCTATTGGAACATTTGCTTGGTTGGCCTTTGTTTCCACTCATGTTATATTGGTTAGCTTTGGTCATTTCTTTTATTTCTATTTGTTCTATGTAATAGATTGGAATAATGGCTCTTAGGTTTTACTTCAATTGTTGTATTTCTAAGGAGCTTTTGTTTCATTAAGGACCTGTAATTTTTTCCCTTTTAACACGTAGGCTCCTTTGTGGGTTTTAAACTATATATATAGTATTGAAAAGGTGATTGATCTTCCTCATTTTACAAGAAATACTACAAAAACATAAGCAATCAAGTAGTCCAAAAAGAACAAATAAATAACAAGTAGCAGAAATTTTCGTGATCGACTCTAGTCCTCGAATATATACATTTCAGATGATTGAAATACATGCCACCTATAGAACAATCCATGAAAATATAGATTTGATGTCAAATTGTAATTTTGAATTTATTTTCATCTTTTTTTCGATTTGTTGCACGACTCATATGAAACAAAGACCTAAATACATTCGTATTAATCTAGATTAGGCCAATTTAGGCTTCGTTTGCGGTGGCTTTATTACGGTTTTTAAAAATAATTTTTTAGTATAAATTTTCATAAGCCAGCTTTTCTTGTATAAAAATTTTTAAAAGCAATTTTTAGTTTAAAAATTTTTTAATTATAAATTTTGGTACTAAAATACAACTTTATAAAACAGTAAGAAAAATATTTCAAATGAAGTTTTAGTCGTGATAGAAAAATTTATTCTGTGCGGTCACTGGACGGCGTTCATAGAGGAATCAAAATGCGTCACATTTTTTTTTTTTTTTGTGTATCAGTGTTGCATACCGTTATGTACCGGTGACGTAGCGCATCATGATTAACCTCTGGACCGTCCGATACCACAATAATAATTTCTCAAGTCATACAGTGCATACATACTTTTTAAACAAACCATAGGAGCTCTTACAACTTTTTTTATTGATTTGGATGTTTTCGATTTCTTTATTTTTATTTTTGAAAATAAATCTAACTTTCTTTAACACTTTTGAAGATCTTCTTCTTCTTTTTTGGTTAAGAATTACCTGTTTCGCAAAAGAAATCAGTTTTTTGAAGCGGACCAATCTGAACACCCAAAGACATGTTGGTCCAGTGACATCCGAGTCCCTCTCCCTATAAGAACATTGTTCACACCGTGGCTCCAGCGAACGGCGCGAAGTTCACCCCTCGCCGGAAACCCCGATCAACTCTCGCAGAGAAGGGGGCAGGAACGGTATCCCCATTGCCTCCGCTGATTATAATTTATCTCGTTTGTTATCACTCAAAAGTCATCAAATCCATTCTGTATGATAAATAATTTGCGTACCTATAAAGTCAATTATGAGGACGACCATCGGAGAGCGGCCGGTGGGCGGCCAAGAAAGTCTTGCCGTAGGGAAGGCGGCCGAAAGGCCAGTTATCGCCGGTGGAGAGGAGGAGGTTTCCCTGTGTCCGGTGATGGGCAGTTCACAAAACTGAATATGGAAGTAATACAATTGCAGGCGGTTTGTCCGAACGGGAAAGAGGAGGAGGAGGAAATGCTACAAGGGTGAGGAAGGATAATGGGAGAAGAGGAGGCAAGCCATGGACTGTTGAAGATCGGCGCTTTAGGCTTTAAGGAGATTCATTGGGCTTAATTATGTTGATATTATCAAACCACGCGATGCTTGCTTTAGTTTTTCTTTTGATTTTATTTTATTTGCTTTTTCAGAGGGTTTTAAAAATCTTAAAATCCCGTGAAAGTGTGTGAAGGGCTGCTCCAAGTTTTTGTTTTCGGTGAAAGACAGTTTAGTGTGTGCTCTTTATTTTTTTTGTTCTCTTGCCCGTGAAAGTATAGTGAAAAGCAGAAGTTTTTTATTTGATTTGTTTTCTGTATTCTGTTTTCCTTTCATCATTGGTATCAGAGCCCGGTTGGAGAATGACAACGAGTTTAAGCAGCAATAATTTGCAACCTCAGTTGTCCAAGTTCACGGGGAAGAACTACAATCAATGGAGTATTCAAATGCGGGTGTTATATCAATCTCTAGAGTTGTGGGAGATTGTAGGAAGCAGTTTTCAAGAGCTCAAAGTTGAGAGAGATTTGAATCAAAGGCTTCTTCAAGAATTGAAAGAAAATCGGAAGAAAGATTGGAATGCCCTTTTCTTCATCTATCAAGCGGTAGATGAAATTATTTTTGAGCGGATCTCTACGGCGAAGACTGCGAAGGAGGCTTGGGATACACTACATGCTTCTTACAAAGGAGATGAGAAAGTGAACATGGTACGTTTACAAACCCTAAGAAACCAATTTGATATGTTGAAGATGGAGTCAAAAAATGTGGAAGAATATTTCAATCGGGTAATTACCATTGTTAACCAATTGAAGTTGAATGGAGAACTTGTAGAAGATAAAAGGGTTATTGAGAATATTCTACAAAGCTTGACCAGAAAATTTGAAGCTACAGTGGTAGCCATAGAAGAGATAAAGAATATAGAGAAAATGTCTATTGAAGTGATGCTTGGATATCTTCAATCACATAAATTAAGAATGAAGCAATATAATTCGACATCACTTGAGAAAGCCTTCCAAACTCAAGTGGTATTGCGTAGAAATTTCAGAGGTGACCGTGGAAGAGGTTTTGGTAGAGAAAGATGCTCTTTTAGCACTAGAAAAAGAGGTCGTGCTGGTAGAGGAGAATCTACACAAAGTGATGAAGGTGAAGTTCAAGGTGGAGCTAGCTCATGGTGATGGAGAAGGTGCACGTGATCGTGGACATGGTTTCAGAGGTAGAGGAAGAAACAACTTTGCCAATATCAAATATCACTTTTGCAAAAGGTATGGACACACTTATCGTTTTTGTTAGAAGTGGCAGGAGAGTGAAGAGAAAAATATAGATATGGTGTAAAAAAAAGAAGTGGAAAAATGTGAAGACACAATGTTTCTTACACATAGTAAGGAGTTAATTTGGTGATTCATGAGATGTATGATTTATTGATAGTGGTTGTAGTAATCACATGACTGGTAACAGAAACTTGTCTGTTACTTTGGATAACTCAATCCAAACTGAAATACGCACAGGAGATGACAATAGATTATTTGTGGAAGAAAAAGGTAATATTTTGATGCAAATAAGTAAGGGGGAAAAGAAGATATCATATGTCTTATATGTTCCAAATCTTAAGCATAATTTGCTTAGTGTTGGATAACTAAATCAAAAGGGATATGTGTTGATATTTTCTCTTGACACTTATACCATTAAAGACAAGCCTGAATTTTGATAGCCAAGGTGAAGGTGACTCCAAATAAAATATATCCCATGAAGATGATTTGTAGTTTGAATGGTTGTTTGAAAACTTCCATAGAGAATCATTCAAGATTATGGCATTGCAAATTTGATCACTTGAGTTCCAATACACTTTCTTATATGAGCCAGAAGAACATAGTTGATGGACTTCCACATTTTAAAGTTCAAGACAAGATCTGTGAAGTATGTGTTGCAGGAAAGCAGAGCAGAGCACCTTTTTCAGTTGGAAAATCATGGAGAGCCTTGAAGCCATTGGAGCTTATTCATTTATATTTATATGGACTGATGCACACTACTTCTATTGGAGGTAATTGTTATTTGTCACATTTATTGATGATTATAATTGAAAAGTCTGGGTATATTTTCTGAAAGAGAAGTCACAAGTATTTGAGTATTTAAAAATATTCAATGCACTTGGGGAGAAGGAGAGTGGTCATTTTATTAAGATGTTGAGGAGTGATAGAGGTAGAGAATATGTTAGTCATGAGATTCAAAATTATTTGAAGGAAAATGGGATACGCCATCAGTTAACAAGAAGATACACACAACAACAAAATGGAGTAGCTATGAGGTTTAATATAATCATTATGGGATTGGCTAGGAGTATGTTAAAGGAGAGGCAAGTACCCAATCTGCTTTGGGCTGAAGCTATGTCATGTGTTGTTTATTTATTAAATAGAGCAACATCAAAAAGTAAACCATCTCAAACTCCTTTTGAAATTTTTAGTGGTCATAAGCCTATTGTTGATCACTTGAGAGTTTTTGGGAGCATTTCTTATGTTAATGTACCTGATCAAAAGAAAAGGAAGTTGGATGAAAAATCTGAGGAAGTGTGTGTTTGTAGGATATAGTGAAAGGTCCAAATCCTATAAACTATATAATCCTACAACAAAGAAAGTGGTAGTGAGTATGGATGTGAGATTTGAAGAGAACTTAGCTTGGGATTGGCTTGAAAAAGGCAACAACTAAGATGTCACAGTTATGAAAAATAAAGAAAAAATTATTGATGAAGTATAGCAATAAACACCGCCGCACACTATAGTGAGATTGGGAGAATCATGTAGTAATGGTATGGAAAAGGTGAAGACAAGAAGCCTCCATGAGATATATGACACCACAAATTATAATGAGTTGTCTCAATTTGCTTTATATGTAGATGAAGAGCCATTAACTTTTAATGGGACGGTTATAGATAAAAGATGGATGGATGCCATGAAAGAGGAGATTGATGCTATTGAGAGAAATGACGCATAGAGTTTGACCTCACTTCCTAAAAGTCAAATATACATTGGTGTCAAGTGGGTGTACAAAGTGAAGAAGAATGTTGATGGGGTGTAAATAAATTCAATGCTAGACTTGTAGTTAAAGGATACAAGCAAAAGCAAGAGATAGATTATGAAGAGGTATTTTCACCTGTTGCAAGATTTGATACTGTCAGATTAATTTTCTCTATTGCGGCTATGAATAGATGGCAGATTCATCAATTAGATGTGAAGTCGGCTTTCTTAAATGGCATCTTGGAGGAATAAGTATATGCAGATCAGCCTGAAGGTTTTATTAAGAAGGGAAAAGAGCATATGGTGTATCGTTTGAAAAAGACTTTGTATGGCTTGAAGCAAGCCCCGAATGCTTGGAATTTATGTATTGATAAGCATTTTGTAAAAGAAGGGTTCACTAAATGCCCTTATGAACATTTATTCAGCATCTCATAAAAGTAACCACCTATGCGCTGGCAAACTCTTTTGTTAAGCCACACGTTTAGTTACTTACTTGTATGCATGATCTTTAACAATCAATTGATGTAGCCTACTTTGTCATGTACACTCGATTACTCCCACGTCTTCTCCTAATTGTTGAGATTTTGAGCAGATTAGTGTTGATCGGGCTTTAAGTAAAACCTAAATTAATTAACCCAAATCTACGTGGAGGACACTATTGTGCCACATTAGTTAAGTAAAATCAGATAGGAGCTTAAATCAATATGGAGGAGCCTATGTGTTCATTATAACAAGATTTTGTGTAAATTAGAATTTTATTATTGAAATTCATAAATTTTTTAACTTTTGAGAAAAAAGAATAATCTTAGAGACCAATTATAATGAATTGACGTAACAAAATGAGCATTTTAGCTCTTTTTGTCTCAAATAGCACATATAAGATTTCATTTGGGATACTTTTTTACGGCTTTTTATCTACATATAAAGCAAAATAACATTACAACAAATCATTCCCTTCATTTAATATTATTTTATTACTATTAAAATAAAAAAAAATAAAAAAGGACTTCTTAACCTTCAACACTAAAATTCAGGCTTCATTTAGGACAGTTTTTTTATTGATTTCTAAAATAATTTTTTAGTACAAAAAATTATAATTTAAAATTTGTGTACTAAAAATCTGTTTTAAAAAAACAGTATGAAAGCTAGCCCAAACAAAACCTCAATTTTTATCTTTTTTTGAAAGCCTACTTACCGCAATCGGATCCCTTAGTATGTACATACATTTTTATACAAAATTATCTCCTCTATTCTTCTTTGGAAACATTAATTGCAAGTTCTTTTACCACAGATCCAATATTGGAAGAACTACATGCCTTATTGATAGAAGGATCAGCAAAAGGCCCTTCCAGGATTCCCTTGGCAATGGCCTTATAAGTTGCCTCTGTGAAGTGCAGTCCATCCCAGCTAAGATAAGTCGACGGGTCATCGCACACAGTCGAGTTCTCGCTTCCACAATTTACGCTCTTACCGTAATTGTATCGACCGCCGCCGCTACCACAACATGCAGCTAAAGGTACTCTTTCAAGCCCTGCAACAAATATTTAAGGTAGATGTTGCAATAGAAAGTTGACATACAAATGGGTCTTAGGCTTCGTTTGAGACGGTTTTTTTACTGCTTCTTAAAATAACTTTCTAGTATAAAAATTAATTTTTTTGTACTAAAAAGATGCTTTGAGAAGCGGTAAGAAAGCCGTCCCAAACGAAGCCTTAATAAAATCCAAATAAGTGAAGGGAAAAGAAAATAATTTGTCTCACTTGTGCTATTTGCAGGGCTAAGGATGTTCATAACTACATTGAAGTAATCCGCGTAAATGATGGTGGCGTCGGGGTGAGTATAGCGAAGACGATTGAGCTCCTGCTTGAGAACATTATTATGATACTCTGAGAACTCGTTCAGCCAATTAATGCAGCCTGTGCTCGTATTGTAGTCTTCTACTTTTGAGTTCTCATAGTATGTTAGAAATGCTGCCATGCATCCTATTGGGAAGTTTCCAGGAACTAACAAAGTCTTTGCCCCCATATCAATTAAATCCTGGCAATAAAAAAGATTAGTTCAAAATGCTCAGAATGAATTACATGAAATAATCAAACGATCTTATTTATTTTGTATCATTCATTAGGGTTAGAAAAAATTTTCATCTTGTCCAATGATTGACGAACATTAAAGCTGTGAAACCCCTTAAATAAAAGAAGCTAAACTCTTAAATATGAGACGCATTTTTATATAATAGTCAAAATTTTGTTAAAGAAACTCCGTAGTTAAGTGTTCTCATCCCAGGGCGATTTTAGGATGGGTGACCTACTAGAAAGTTATACCAACAAGACAAAACTGTGAAACACTTAAGCCAAAACGAACAATATCTTGATAGTTAAGAATTTAAACTTTTACAAAAACTTTGTGGGTGGTGACATAGGATCTTGATGACTAATAAATATTAGATATTAATCATTACTCGTCATCAATCTCATCACTTATACATGTAAAATCAAGAAAAGATTTATCTAAAAAGAAAAAAATCATTGATTATAGGGAAACATACACACAAACAACAATAGAAAGGTGTTGAGAAATTATAATATTTTTTTTTTAATTTTATAAACTAACTATCATAGTGCAAAGTAAATAGTGAATTAAGTACTAACATTAATTGCCATACTAATTTTGTTGATGACAAGAGGTACCAAAGATTTGACTTCTTGAAAGGACCAATTTTGTAAGAAACCTTGGTAGTAATCATTTCCTCCTATTTCTCCAACCAGGAATAGAGATCTGCTGAAAATATCCTTCCTCTCTGACAAAGAAATAAAATTGTTAATTGTTTATATTTTAAAAATAATCATATAAAAATGATCAAAATGATCATTTGACCCTTTTCAAACGGTCAAAATAAAGGGTCAAAATGATAATTTAATCCTTACTTATAAGGTCATTGGACATAATTGTTACTTTTATATAATTAGGGGTTATTTTTATAATTTGAAGAATATTAGGAGATCAATTAGATCATTTTTCTATAAAAATGATTAAAAATATATCTTATGTTTATTTTAAACCTATTATTAAACATTTAAATTTTTAAAGCTAAAAAAACATTAGTTGACTCAATTAGTAAAAGATAATTGAAATTAAAGTTTGGTCAACATTAGGGCGAAGTCAAAAAAATTTATTAGTGGGGGCACAAATTAATAATTTTTAAATACTCCTAATATTTTATGTGGTGTCAATAAATGATCAATTAGTACATTCTTCCAAAAATAGTCTCCTAAATTATGGGGTGTCAATAAATGATCAAACTCGACAACCAAAATCAATATTCTAGCTCAAATTGGCCTGATTAATCTTTTTGATTGAGTTTCGGCCAAAAATTTTAACTCAATTGATTTTTGAGTTAAGTATGATTAACCTAAAAACTCAAAATTGACACGATTATCATTTGGATTAGAGTTGAATAAACATGTCATCTTCGAATTAAATAGGTCAAATATGAGTTAAACAAGTCATGTTGAACTAAAACTGATGAAATTTATACGATAAAGTTGTCAAATGGGTTGGGTTTGGACAAAATTAGGTTTGGGTCAAATATTTTGACATGTATGATAAATGGGTTAGATTAAAATCAAGCATATATATTCAGATTGAGGATTATTTTGAGGTGACTTTTTAATTGCTTCTTAAAACAATATTTTAATACAAAATTTCTGTACTAATACTCCATTTTAAGAAGCAATAAAAAAGTCGTGCCAAAAGAAGTTAGAGTCAACATTAGGCCAAACACGAAATTTTTGAAGCGGCTTAGTTTGAGGCGGCTTTCTTACTGTTTCTTAAAGCAATTTTTTTAGTACAAAATTTTCATAAGGTGAAATAATTTGTACTAAAAGTTGTTTAAGAAAGCAATTAAAAAAAGAAGTCCCAAGCAAAGCCTTAATTAGACTCGCTATGAATGCCTTCTTCATGAATCCTATACATTCGGGATAGTTTTCGTACTACTTTCTAAGGCACATTTTTTGTATAAAAAATTATAATTTTTAATTTTTTAAAATTAAAAATTATTTTAAAAAGCAAAAAAAAAACTTACCTAAATGAAGCTCAAATCATGCATGTACTACCACATGGTACATATCAGTAAATTTAGAATCTAATTATAGGGAGACATCAGACATGTGTGTATAAGTTGCCCTCTTATTTGGTGGGGCCATCTTATTATATTTTAATAGGCTTTTAGATATTATATATAGTACTAATATGAGATTTATTCTATATAACTTTTTATATAGAGAATATATAGCCAAGAGAAAGAATCTACTAATTAATTTTCACTAAAAAGATTATTAGAATTGCATAGCATAATTAACTACATATAAATTATAATTTTAACGAATTAATCTTAGAGCTACAAAAAATGAATGATATTTTTAGTGATGAGAGGTAAAAAATTGTAATAGAGAAATTTAATATTCTCTATTAATCATTAAGGATTTATTAGGGACAATTTTTGTTTTTTAAATCAAATTTTTAGTTAAAAAAAATTGGACTATAAATTTTTGTATTAAAACATTGTTTTAGAAAATTATGTCAAACGAAGTCTAATTGGGACGACTTTTTTATTGCTTTTTAAAATAGCTTTAATTTCTAGTTTAAAATTTAAAAAAAAATTCACTAAAAAGCTAATTTAAGAAGCAGTAAGAAAGCTGTCCCAAATGATTGTTTGGGACGGCTTTCTTACTGTTTCTTAAAGCAGCTTTCTAGTTAATTTTTTTTTTTTTTTTAATTTAAAAGCTGCTTTAAGAAACAATAAGAAAGCCGTCACAATCGCAGCCTAAGTCATGGAACCTTTTTAAACAAACTATAGGACTTGTTTATCACTTTTTTTAAAGCATATTTGATTTGCATGTTTTTATTTTTATTTTTTTTAAATAAATCAACTTTCTTTAACATAGTGAGAAAATAACTTTTAGGTTATTTTTATAAGGCTTCTTTTGGTTCAGATTTTTTGTCATTATTTTTTAATTATTTTCATTAAATTTTTTAAGCAAAAAATTATTTTAACAACTAGCAATAAAGCTATCCAAAACCAAATTTAATTGTCTTTATTATTTTTAAAATAAAAACCAGCCTAACCTGCCATCTTTGGCTGTTGATCATTGCCCCTACCTTTGGGCAAATTACTACGTCCGGTCACCGGACATCCGGACATCCAATTCAGATGCATCACGTCACTCAAATATATTGGGACTCGGTGTATTTGGGTAATGTGGCGCCTCTGGATTGATGTTCAGACGAATCCGGACACCGGACGTAATAATTTGCCCTACCTTTAACACCAACAAGAAAGACTAATCTTTTTTTTTTTTTAACTCATCTTTGGTGGAACTTCACTTTAGCTCCGTTTGGGACAACATTATTACTGCTTCTTAAAGCAACTTTTTAGTTTTTGTACAAAAAAATTGTTTTAAAAAACACTAAGGCTTTATTGGGACAACTTTCATACTATTTTTTAAAACGGTTTTTTAGTACAAACATTTCAAATTCAAGAAATTTTTGTGCTAGAAAGCTGTTTTAGAAAGCAATAAGAAAGTTGTCCCAAACGAAACCTTATTGCTTCTTAAAACGAAGTTTTAGTACAAAAATTTTAATAAAAAAGTAATCCAAAACAAAGCCTAAAAATACAGTCCCAAACGAAACCCTAATACCACACAAACCTTAAGAAAAAATACCAACATCATCATAGTTAAAATAAAACAAAAGTCAAGCGAGTTTTCTATCGATTTTAAATAGTAAGATTAGTGCTGCATATGATGTAGATTATACTAATCTTAATAGAAATTCAAAAAAAAATTAGGACCGTCATGATAGAAGAACATGAAGATCTTTTTTTTTTTTTTTTTTTTTTTTTTTTTTTTTTTTTGTGGTTAAGAATTACCTGTGTCGCAAAAAGAAATCAGTTTTTTGAAGCGACCAATCTGAACACCCAAAGACATGTTGGTCCAGGTGACATCGAATCCCCTCTCTCTAAAGAAGCCATTTTTCAGCACCGTGGCTCCAGCGACGGCGAAGTTCACCCCTCGCCGGAACCCTCCGCAATCTCCTCCTCGCAGAGAAGGGGGCAGGAAAGGTATCCCCATTGCTTCCGCTGATTATAATTTATCTCGCTTGTTATCAGTCCAATCATCGAATCCATTCTGTATGATAAATAATTTGCGTACCTATAAAGTCAATTATGAGACGACCATCGGAGAAGCGGCCGGTGGGGCGGCCGAAGAAAGTCTCGCCGTAGGGAAGGCGGCCGGAAAGGCAGTTATCGCCGTTGGAGAGGAGGAGGTTTCCGGTGTCGGTGATGGAGTCACCAAAGCTGAATATGGAAGTATAGCAACCGCCGGCGGTTCGTCGGACGGGAAAGAGAAGGAGGAGGAAAGCAACAAGAGTGAGGGAAGGATAAAGGGAGAAGGAGGAGGAAGCCATGGACTGTTGAAGATCGGCGTTTTAGGCTTTAAGGAGATTCATTGGGCTTAATTACTCGCATTAAGCTGAAAAAAGAGAAAAATTGAAGGTACAAGCAAGCATATCCTCACGTTTTTTTTAATTTTAGGAAGATAATTGTGTTCTGAAATTTTTAATTGTTATTAGAATTATAATTATTATTATTATTATTATTTTACAAATATATTACAGAGGAAAATTGCATCCAGATAACCGAATATATATTTTATTAGCAGTTTGATTGTTATTAAATTTATATTAAAATTAGTATTGCATTCAATATTTAAGAATTTTACTAATTTTAATGTAAATGTAAGAAAAGTTAAGTCATATCACAATAAAAATTTTTCCAGTATTATAATATAACAAAAGCTAAGTCATAGCAAGCTTGCTTGATCGTCGTCGACCGCCGCCAGCCGCCACCACTACCCACCACAACTGTTAACGGCCATCGCCACGGCCCTCCAATCACCACCACTGTCACCTACTTGCCACCACCACCGCCAGCCGCCTACAACTACTACCACTGCTTGCCACTTACCACCACTATCATCGCCGTCGTTCTCATCATCAACCGTCATTTTTTAATTTTAACTACATTCATTTAATTTACGTCAAATTAAGCAAAAAAAATCATTCACTTGAATTTACTTTATATTTTACACTACTCCAAACTACTCAAAATATTTATTTTACACTGTATTCATTTCATAGCCAGCCAAAAAACCATAAATTACTCAATAATTAGGGTGGGCCCACACATTATTAGTGTTGATCTAATTTTCATTTAAAAATATTAAATTTAAAATATACTTTGGAGCATTTAACAATTTTATCAATAATAATCCAGAAGCTAGGGCCCTATAGTATTTTTCATAAATTTAAAATTAAATTGAGAGAATATACAAATAACAATCACTTTGGATCTATTTGGGAGAGCTTTTTGGTTAGCTTATTTTTCGGATAACAATCACAATTTTATTTGGTTATTAGTTTCTTAATAATTTTAGAAATTTTTTCTTATGGGAAACTGTTTTTTGCAATCATAGTAATAAAGTTATTTTTGTCATAGCAACTTCACAATTAATTTTTTAAAATTCTAAAGCAGTCCCAAACAGTTTATAATTTTTCTTTTAAATTTTTTATGATTTTTTTTTTTGTCTAATTTTTATATTTTGAATTTTATTTTATGCTCCAATCCAACAATCTGGATCAAAATTAATCTATTTTTATATAAATAATGTTATACATAAGCATTTTACATTTATTGTTATTCTTATTAAGGACTTATTTCTTCGTAGTTTTTTTTTTCACTTTTTATATGAAGAACCATTAAATATATATATTTGTTAGATGTTTGGATTACTCCCTGAAAATTTAATTTCTTGATAAATTTGAGTCAGCCTAAAGTAATTATTAATAGGATGCTAATGATTTCCTTAATCAGCTTTATTTCTAAAAAATAAATATATTCTTATTTTTTATCAAAATATATAATATTCAGCCAATATTATTTTTGTAGAGATAGTTGCTATTTGCATGTTTCATATTCTTGCAACTTGTATTATTTTGATGATTTCAAATATTATTGTTTTTATATATCTCATAACACTTTTTGGAAGTTTTATTTTTTGCTCTAGTGTGTACTAACATTTCAGGGAAATTAACTCCAAACAATGAAGACTTCAAACTATTCATTTGTAAATCATATTTTTTTACATGAAAGGGAGTGATTGTAATTGAGTGAAAAAAATCACAACACACACTCTTAGGGGACAATTTTTTGTGAATTGATCGTACGGGACGAACTATGTTCGTACGGGACGATCATGTTAATTAGCCCCTCAGAAGAGCAACGGACTGAACGTACGAGGAGAAAATTTTCTAAGTCCTATTCGTCCAGGACGAATTTAATATTCGTCCCGGGACGAAGCTCTCGGGATTCTCACTCGCAATGTTCGTCCAAACGAAAAATAAGGTTCGTACCGGGACGAAACTCTCTGTATGAGTTCGTACAGGACGAAATTAATTTTCGTACCGAGACGAAACTCTCTGTATGAGTTCGTACATGACAAAATTAATTTTCGTACCGGGACGAAACTCTCTGTTTAAAATCGTCCCAGGGCGAAACCTGTTCGTCCCAGGACGAACGGAACCGACTTAAGTCAGTTGGTTACGTCCTGAAGAATTTTTGGAAACCGACCTATGAAATAACTGTTTCGTACCGGACGAACATAGTTCGTACGGGACGATGAGCGTGTACGAACATAGTTCGTACCAATTTACATTAGGTTCGTTTCCAGCACTTTAAGTAAAATCGTACAGGACGATCCACGATCGTACGGGACGATCCACTACGTACATAATTGAAAACTTACAGTTTTGGGGCAGTTTTTCTTGTCTTTTGTATATATATAGTCCAAATTAGACTGCCACCCAATCTTTTTGTCATTTGATCTTCGTGCCTATTGAAAAAAAAGCCAAGGAGAGAGTGTGAGAGAGCATTCAAAGGAGGATTCCTACCACTGGAGTGTGAAGGCTTCACTTGTTGTTTAAAGGTAAGAATCTCTACTTGTGAATTGGGATTACTTCACTCTTTTCTTCCTTCTTTCTAGATTTCTTGTGAGAAGATCTATCAAGGATATCCGGTTCTCTACCGACACTAGGAGAGTGTGAAAAGACGAAGGGTTCTCTGTCCACACTAGGAGAGTGTGAAAAGACGAAGGGTTCTCTGCCTACACTAGGAGAGTGTGAAAGGACGGGCGGTTCTCTGCCAACACTGTGGATTGTGTAAAAGGACGACGGTTCTCTGCCGTACTGGGTAGTGGTGAAAAGAGTGTTTGTAAAGGCTTCTCCGCCTTGCTGTAGGTGCAAAAGGAGAGACACTATTGGTATTTGTGCAATACTCAGAGGGTGCCTCTAGGGAGTGGATGTAGGTCTGATTTAGACCGAACCACTATAAATCTTGTGTCGTCTACTTTACTTTTTATTTTCCGCATTTTTCTTTTATTTTAAAAAATATTGTGGTTGAAAAACTTTTCTATAAAAATTTCATTAAAAGTTTAATTTCGATTCAACTAAAATTTAAAAGAGAGTTAAGTTTTTAAAACTACCAATTCCCCCCCCCCCGGGTAGCATTGGGACATTAACTTAGGTTTAACAACCTATTCACTAGACTCAACAATTTTTAATATTTTAAAAACAATAAAAATAAATTTAACATATTCATCTTTCTATTTATTCAATATTTTTATTTTCAATGAAAAAGATTTGGTAGATATTTGGACATTCTCTAAAGATTTTCAATATAAATTGTGCTCAATTTTTTTATTAATATTTTGTTAAGATTTGAGTCATAATCAAAAATAAAATAATTCACTCAAAATTATTTTTAGAATTTGATGGTTAATAAAAAAAAATTTTAGTTTGCCCTTCTTTGATCAATATTTTTAATATCAAATAAAAAACATTATATTTATGATCCATCTATATAGTATTTGTTTAATATTTTTATCATCAAATCTCAAAAAATCAATTAGATTTTTGATATATTAATCTATTAATCTAACTAATTATTGAATATTTTTATCATACATAAATTTCTAAGATTGTAAATAACTTTTTAACTGTATAAAACACAATAAAATCTATATAATAATATAATATAAAGCAAGAAAAAATGAATTCATTAAATGAATATTGACACTACATCAAAAATCATCTTAGTCGAACACAAATCACAATGAATATTTGAATCGGAAACTTTCAAAATTAAATTTTGTTTAATTCAAACTCTGATTGTAGTTAACTTTTTTTTTTTTTTTTAAAGATTTTTTTTTTTTTTTTTTTAACGACAGTATCTACCCACAGCCACCCCCCTTAGGAAGCACTTGGCGGCGTAACTACTCCCTCGACGAGCCTACTAGCAACCAGCCTCACAGGTGCAGCTAAACTGAAAATCTCAATGATACGAATCCAACTGAACATCTCGACGATACGAATCCAACGATATCAAAACTGATCCATTCAAATTCTGAATGAGCCGAAATCTAATATTTAAAGTATAACTAAAATCTTCGGGACTTTAATTGGATGACCAAATGATATTTAAATCTCTTAAATTATTCATCGAGTATGTTAATTTATTCACAAATTTATTTTTTATAAAATTAGCTATATTTAATTTGACGAAATTGAAGATAATATAATCTCTAAGTGGTAGCTCAAAGGGTGTTTTCACTCCCAACAGTCAGTCAGCCACCATCTCTTTCTATTTTATAATATTTTCAAATCCGTATGTAATATTTTGAAATCCGAGGAAGTAGTTGCATAGAATTCCACACATGTCAATTTCAACGAAACGTCTCAATAATGATGTTAATTTTTTTCCCAATTTTAAATATATTTAACTATTTATAGAAATAAAAAATATAATATTATTTAAAAGGAAATATTATATTAGAAAAAAGGGGATTTGATCTTGGCACTTTTTTTTTTCCTTCAAATATTTAGATATTAAAACTTATAATAATAAAATTAAGCTTCTTTGGAATATTTTTCTTTCTAATTTTATAAAGCATTTTTATTACAAAAATTTTTTTATATAAGAAAATTTTTTGGAGAAAACTACTTTAGAAAGCAATAAAAAAGCTGTTCCAAACAAAGGTCAAAAATATGCTTGAGATAGTTGTAACTTGTAGTAAAAATAATTATAAAGTTGTTATCAATAAATAAAATTTTTTAAGTTAATGTAAAAATAGCTTTCTAATACATAAAATTTAAAAATATTTTATTTATTTAAATACTTAAATAGTAATTTTTTAAATCTCATTTAAAAAGCTTTCTAAATCTAAAAATAGAGGGCAACTGTTGAACTCATTAAACTATTTTTTATTAGGGGGATTTAATAACAAACCTAATTTCTACTATATTTATATATATCTAACTATTAAATTTTAATATTTACATATAAACCATTTTAAAATTAAAAATATTTAAAATACATGCCGATTAATATTGATGATATTTTTAATACGGTTTAGAGATTTAAATTTTATAAAAATATATATAAATAATTAGTAAGTAAATACATAATAATTATATTATAACTTTGTAAATTCCCCTTTTATTATATAGAAAGAAAGTAATTCATATTTATATATTTAAGTGTGTGTTGCGTCCTAAAAACTTCACGACAGTACAAAGATAGAGAATCTAACATCCTAGATTTGTATGAACATCAAGCACACATAGATAAGATATGGGGGTGCAACGTTCATATGAGACGTCAGAATTTTTACATGAAAACCCTTGAATCTACTAGTGCTGCTGGTTGATTACAAATGAGGCCCTTCCTTGGAGGAGGGCATTATCTCAAATATACGTTGTAGAAAGTACAATACATAGTTGGAGAATGAAATGATAGTTATTCTCAAAAGAATGCTGGTTTGTTTATTTGGTTGGTATGGCAATAGTTAGGTGACGAATGTCAAAGGGATCGTAATCTGCAAGTGACAGAAGACAGAAGAATAATAGTAGGGCGATGGTAGTCAGAGGGACCGTAGTCAACAGGTGACATAGGTCAGAAGGACAATAGTTGAGGGTTGGTCGAAGGGACCGTAGTAGGCGGGCGACGGAGGTCGAAATGATGGTAGTCGGGCGAAGTCAACTTATCCCTAAACTCAAGATCAGGAAGAAGAAAATATGCTGAAGAGATTTCTAACAACTAATGAAAAGCCGGAAGTCCTACAACTGACGGTGATCAAGAAGAGATTCGACCAGTGCTGCAAGCTTGAGAAAGCAAGAGAAATCCTTCGTTTTAATTCTCTTCCTCCTCCCCTTTTGTGAAGAATGAGAAATCTATGTATAGTTTTTTTATAGTGGTATGGATAGTAAATAGGGAAGATCAAGGACACATAGGGAGTGTTTCAATAGACGGCCGATACCAACTCACTCAATCGAGGATTGTTTATCGAGCTTTTGAGTGTCTTAGTCATGTCATAATTCGGCGATCTTGAGCTCGTTAGATTTGTTTTGTCGAGGTGCTCGATTCAATTATAAGCATGTCACATTTGGATATCATTTAACCATCCAATTAATGTTCTGAAACTTTCAAATAGGCTTCGGGCCCTCAATTTGAACCTATTTGGGTTCGGATTGGACCGATTTTGATGTCATTGGGCTCATTTCTTCAAGACATTCAGTTTGTCTATAAGTTGGCTAAAATCTGACTTCGGATGCTCCCAAATTAAATTTTGAAAATTTTTAGTCATATTTACATCGAGATTTGTGCCCTATAAATATAATTTTTTGATATCAATATGATATACACAAAGATGTATATGATCAACATCTCCCCTCATTTGACAATTGCAAACTAACATTGATATCAAACGATCAAATCAATAATAAACAAAATAATGCAACGAAGCTTATGAATGTGAGGGTGGATTTGTATTGTTTGTTGTACCTATCCTTTCATTCTACTCTCTTGGTAAGTGTGCTTGATCCTCTAAGTAAGGTCCCCCGGCCAACACATTCTATGTTTATTTGGAAATCTGGATAGCCTTGATTTGGAAAGTTCTGATTAGCTAATTATTTCATTAATTAATTAGAGATTTGATTATTACTTTAATTAGAAGTTTTCATATTTATTGATCGTCTCAAATCTATAAATTGAGTGTAAGGGATGTTGTAATTATATACACATGAGACAGAGCCAATTGTAACATGTTTTTATCCACATTATAGTCAAATCAAATCCTCTTTGTGTGCGTAGGCATTTTCACCGAACAACATAAATTTTTGTATTTTTTGTGTTGATTGCGATTTGATTCTGCTTTTGTTTTTGCTGTTTGCAGAACATTCTTTCCTCTCAACCAGCTCTCCCAATTAATATACTTGTTGCGGACTTGAACATTCACGACGATATAGAGATGGGCTTATTGTCTTAGCTGTGAACGAAGATATATCACACATACAGATAACGAAAGAGGGGTGCGAGATTCATAAGAGATACCATAGGTTTTACGTGGAAACCCCTAGTAAGGGGGAAAAACCACGGGGTCTATCCTAGTTAAAATAATTTAACTAGTGTTTATAGTCGATTACAAATAATGCCCCTCCGTGGGGGAGGACATTGGCTCAATGTATCATATAGAGCATATTACATAGTTGGGGTTGGAAGAATCCAATGATAAGGGAGTCATTCTCGAGAAAACATTGGCATGTTCATTTGGTTGGCATAACGACTGAGGTAAGAGGGACTGTAGTTGGCGAGTGATGAGGGTTGGAGGGACTATAGTCGGTGGGCGACAAAGGTAAAAGAGTCAGTATTCAACAGGTGATGGAAATTGGAGGTTCGGAAGTTGCCGGGCGATGGAGGTTGGAGAGACCGTTGTCGACCGGCTATGAAAGTTAAAGGGATTATAGTCAACAGGCGATGGTGGTTGGACAGACCGTAATCTGTGGGCGATGGAGGTCAGAAGGACCGTAGTCAACAGGCAACGGTGGTCATAGGGATTGTAATCAACAGGCGATAAAGATCTAAGGGATTGTAGTCAGCTGGAGACGGTGATCAAAGGGACCATAGCCAGTGGGCGACAGAGGTCGGAGGGACTGTAGTCGGCAAATGAAGTTGGTCGGAGGGGACTTACAGTAGCCACAGTAGTCAGTGGGCAATGTCGGCAAATGGCCTGTAGTTGGTAGTTGGCGACTAAGTGGAAGTCTGGTGGCGGTCGGCAGTTGGGTGGAAGTCCAACGACGGTAGTCTGATGGAGGTCGATGGCCAGGTGGTAGTTTGGCGACGGTCGACGACTGGGCGGTGGTCCAACAATGGTTGAGTGAAATTCTGGTGACGGTTGGCAACCGTGCGATTATCTGACGATGGTCGACGGAGGTTTGCCGGCGGTGATGCTGGAGCTCTTGAAGCCTCATATCTCAGTTCGCCAGTGGTCCGATTATATCGATCCCCCCATCATACAACATTTTTAAATGTTTAAGTTCCTTAATTATGTCAGAATTCAACGATCTTGGGCTCGTTCGATTCGTCTCGCCGAGCCACTCAATTCGATTTTAAGTATGCCATATTTTGATATCATTTTTCATCCAACTAATGCTTTGACCATTCTGAATATGATTCAAACTCTTAATTCATACCAATTTGGGCTCAAATTGAACCAATTTTCGTGCAGTTATGTTCCTCTCTTCGAGACATTCATTTTGATAAAAATATTAAAATTAAAAAAAAAAATGCTGAAATTGGAGTTCACACAATAGTGAATTTAATTTTGAAAGTTTCTAACTTGAACATGCCTCAAGATTCGTGCACAATCAAGAGGATTTTTAGTGACATTTCAATACTCAAATCTTCTTAGTCAACTCTCTCACCCAATATAATCAATCCTCTCAATCAACTTTATTGATCAATATAGTTAGTCCTCTCAGCTAGATCTTTCAACCAGTTTATCCAATTCTCTTAGCCAACCCTATCATGTAGCATACTCGATCCACTTAGATTACTATGAAATATTTGAATATCTTCCTATTTACTTTTTTTTGGAATATCTCCTAAATATAATTTTTCAATGGACTCTCTTTATATATTTTACAAACATTTTCTTTCATTAATACACCTGATTATTTCTCTTATGTACATTTAAACCTCATGGGTATATATAAGGGTTTTTGGCACTCCATGCATCATCATTTTTTGTACGAGCTGCTTCGACTAGCTCAATCACGAACCAGCTTTTCGATCGGTTCAATTTAGATCCAAGTCAATTTTTTATAAACTTCCTAGTTCTAATCCAAGTCAATTTATAGCATTTGAATTCGATCAGATTGTTTGAAATAAAAAATTTAGATTGAAAGAAAAAATACTTAAATTTAAGTTGAATGTCTTATAAATATAAGAAGAGAGATTGGTAAATATTTTTTCTATTTTTGTTGTTACAGATGTTCTAATTTACTGGTAATGCTCCATGTTTTTTTGCAAGCATGTATATGAATGTGTCATAAATAGAGAAAAAAAAAATCAAAATATCATATCATAACATTTCATTTAAAACCATACATAAAATATGAAAAATATTCAATGGTGAGTATCATGATTTAGAATATTGTATACTAAATCAATTAATACATTATTATTAAATCATATAAAATTATTTAATATTTATTATGTCATTCAATTTATTTATAATTGAAAATTTTGAACCTCTCCTACTAATTCACTCTCCATATCACTTCTCAAACGTCGGAGTCTACTAAATCAAAAGATTATCATATGCCCTATCTAGACAACAAAACATCTCCTAAAATTAAAATAAAAATATTCTATGCAGTCGCCGAACGGTTCAGAGGTGAATCAGAACAGCCACGTCACCCGATATTCATTGATACATAGCAGTGATACATAGCAAAAAAATAATGTGGCGCATTCTCATTCGCCTCTAAGTGCCATTTGGTGACCGCACAAAATAATTTCTCCTAAAATTGATAATGCTAACAAATATAAACTACATTGAGTTTGACCCTTTCACTAAAGAAATGGCCATTTCACATCACAAAAGGATCCACATACAACGACAGAAATATGTCACAGGTAAATGAGAATGCGCCACATTATAATCCATCAAATATAATTGATTCCCTAATTAACTAATTTCACTATAATTATTAAGTAGTTAATTAATTAATAGCCACTCATCCAAACAGTTCCTAATTAATTCAATTTCTTGTCATGATTTAATATCTTTCACTTCTAGCTTTTATAATTAATCGTTTTCAACATATAGATTAATTAAACCATAATTGATTGCATTAATTCAACTATACAATGAGTAACAAAATACCGATTAATTTAATTACCTTCTAACTATTAATCAACTATTTAACATTTAATTGAGAAGATGACCAAAATAACTTTTCATTATTAAAAAAAATCTCATTTTAATCTCTTTAGCTTTCAAATTGAGACATAAATGATTATATGGAAGGAATAATTTGAATCTCATTTTAAAAATCAATGGACCAAATTATTCAATTGCATCCTTTTCTCATATTTAATTATACTTTCTTCTTAAATCAAATAATTCATACTCAATTTAATAATTTTTTTTCCCTAAGAGTTTAGATCAACATACTGTTTTCCTCATCAATCATACTATAATCCATCAAACATAATCCACTAATTGTTATCATATCAAGCGAGATTAAGCAGTTAAGAGATAATTATTTACATGAACATAATTATACTATTCTAAATAAAAATTCAGCCAAACAACCCTCAACAGCTAATCTATCAACCTACCATCTGAAACCCCTATAATTCAATAAAATAAAAATTCCTACAGTAGATGTAAGAAGATGAACTGACTAACAAATACAAACTACGCTCACTCCACAATCGACTTCGCCATTTCAATACAGTTAAGAAGAAGCAAAATCCATAACCCATCAAAAGATTGTTGGCGATGACTAAGGAAATTAAATGGTCAGTTCTACAGGAGAGAACTTACAGCGGCTTCTGTTTTCTTTTTATGGATTAAGAATTTGAGTAAAGATCTTCGAATCCAAAGTCATCTCCTATATGACATCTGCAAAGGTCAATAAAAAGAAAGGGGATTTAGTAGCATTAATAGGATCTGGACGAAGTACAGCAAATACAGAGTGTAACCGAGAAATTTTAGCAATATATACAAATGAAATTTTACGACTAATGATGCATATTTCAGTTCAGGATGATTTTGCTCTCACTTAAGAACAAAATCGGCACTTCAAACAATTTGGAGTCAATTTTAATGCCAGACTACTACGAATCCATTGATGAATCGAATGCAATTTTGATTTCATTTGGAACAGCTTTAGTACTGATTTTTACAGCAGTTTACTAATATAAAAATTTATTGAAAGCAATTAAAAAATAATGATAGAAAGCTATACCAACAAAAGCCTTTATATCAGTATAACAATACGATTTCTAATTTCAAATGAGCCCTTACAAGGAGAAATTATTCTTTGCGGACATCAGACCGTTCAGAGGCAAATCAGAACGCGCCACATCACCCGGTACACAACAAAAAAATGATGTATCGTGTTCAGATTTACCTCCTAACACACAAATCCAAGGAAAACTCAGCAAAGTTTACTAGCTACAAAAGCTGCAAATTTGAGAACTAGAAACAGAAAATAGTTCAACAAGCTCTTTACATTAGGACTGTAGGAAAATCAGACAACAGGGTGGTTGCAACGGAACCTGGCCATGCACCTAATGCACTTTGTCGGAACAATAAAGTGACAGAAACAAAAAATCATTATAGTCATTCTTGTATCTATTGTTCAGAGTGATTGTGAAATAGATAAGGATATTATTAGCAGAATTCAAGTTGGATTGTTGAAGTGGACGAACGCATCCGCCTTGTTGTGTGATAGAAAAGTACCCCTCAAACTTAAGGGAAAATTCTATAAGATGGTGGTGAGGCCTGCAATGCTTTATGGTGTTGAATGTTGGCCATTAAAAGAGAAGCATAATACTAAGTTAAGTGTGGCAGAGATAAGGACGCTCAGATGGATGAGTGGCTTTACCCTTAGAGATAGGATACGAAATGAGCATATACGTGAAAAGGTTGGAGTAGCTCCAGCAGAAGATAAGATTAGAGAGTCGCCTTAGATGGTTTGGTCACACCGATGATCCGGTTAGAAAAGTAAAAGTATTAGATTTGACTTACATTAAGAAAGGTAGAGGCAGACGTAAAAAAACTTAGTTAGAAAATATTAGGAATGACCTTTCTTTGTTAGATTTAAATGAAAATTTGACTTTTAATAGGACACAATGGAATAAATGCTTGATGTTGTTGTTTTTGTTGTATTATATTCATTCTTATTTTTTTGGTGTAAGAGGTTAGTGCAAAGAAAATGACAACTAATGGAAATCTCAAACTCATTTCATAAAAGCGGTTAGGACTGCAGAATACGCGCATCCACATGGAACCTATACTGGTATATGTAAGGATTTGTGTTTTTGAAAACAGAGAGGGTGTGTAGGGAAACATAATACTGAAGGTTCAGTATAGTCAGCGCAATAACTTAACCATAAATCATGTTTTCAATTGTTTCCCCATATCTAAATTTAATTGACTGCACTATGCATGAATTGAGATGGATAACAAACTTTCGCCTATACATTTAAGAATTCTGTAACTGCGTTTGATCTGAGCTTGCCCGTGTATCTCATAACTGGATGATAACGTCAGGATGGACTAGCCAGACTTTTGCCTATAACATGAAACTATTAGGTTGGTTCCTGAAACGAACCAGCCGGCCCCATATGGGCCGGCCTTAGTCTACAGGAGGCGCGTCAAACTGCCTCCTATATTGCCGCCAAAGCAATAGGAGCCCACGTCCTATTTGATTGCCGCCCATTAATAGTGGGGTCCACTATTTGAATTAATCTATTTGATTTAATCTATTTTTAGCAAGGGGATTAATCTATTTTTGGTTAAGGGGATTAATCTATTTGATTTAATCTATTTTTGGCAAGGGTTGGGTGGCTAAGTCTATAAATAGGCATGAGAGGGAAGGGATAGGGCATGCTGAATATTGTTTTCTCTTGGAGTCTCTTGGGTGTCTTGGGCTCTAGACTTGGTGTCTAGATATTAGAAGAGAAGGATCCTCCTCTTCAATAGAGGATCAAAAGTATATTTTATTATGTTTCCTTTGCTTTGAGTATTTAATAAAAATCTACAGTTATTTTGGATTGTTTCATTATCGTTTTTGTGTCTTCTCGCTGTTTTTACCAATTTCTTGTAGGGTTGCTTGCGAACTCAAGTACATCCGATAGGATTACTTGCAAACTCAAATATTTCCTATCAGAGTCACATCACATACACATTGACATTCTGAATTTTGATGCTTGTTTAGTTGCACTTGTTAGTTCTCATTTTACATTAGTTTATTTTTGTTCAAATATGTCCATGATGATAATTCTTATAGATAACAAATCATGTCAAATGTTTATATTGATCTATTGCAAGCTATATGGTTCGGTTCTCTATTTCCTCCAGTAACTGGTTGTCTAGTTTACTGTTTGTTCTCATCCATCCACTGGTTCTCTGGTTTTATATTTGACTCCATTCTATGGGTGCCATCTGATTCATGTTCTTAATTGTTGAGAAGTGCAATTGTTTACTATGCTAGAGCCAACCATGACTTTCTTTGATTGAACTTGGAGTGAATATTGGTAAGGCTGGGATGGTTGATTTGCAACCTTTCTGATTCTATTACCATAGCATAATTATAGCACTGTTAATTTGCAGCCTTTCAAATCTAGCATTGTAGAAGTTCAGGGAATTGCTGAACAATGTGACCTGTGATTCGGAGCTTGGGATCTTGCGAAGCTACCGAATTTAGGCATTTTCTTTTGTTGTAAGCAGACAAGCTGGGCCTTCCAATGACCCGGTTAGGAAAGTTGAAGTATTATATTTGATTTATGTTAAGAAAGATAGAGGTAGAACTAAAAAGGCTTAGTTAGAAAATATTAGAAATGATCTTTATCTATTAGATTTGAATGAGAATTTAATTTTTAATATGACAAAATGGCGAAAAAAGATTCATATAGCCGACCCCACGTAGTGGGACAAAGGCTTGATGTTGTTGTTGTTGTTGCTTCTCCTTGTATCAGCATGACACCTGGATTAACACTTATTTTATTTCCTTGTTCTTTTCTTTTCTATGATTTTTGTTAATAGTTTGCATATGTGATTGGATTTTGACAAATCATGTATAATTTGGATTTCTAATTATGCTGTGATTTTCAATCATCATGAGGTTTTCATTGATGATAATGAATTTCCTTGTTAAATTTTTGTTTAGGAGATCATCAAATTATTAATTGAGATGAATTCTATCTATTTTGTATTTTCATCAAAAGAGAACTGATATGTCAATTTTCCCCAGGAACCGACTCAACCTCAGCCGGCCCAGGTGGGGCCGGCACTTGTATACAGGAGGCGGGTCGAACCGCTTCCTTCCTACACCGCCTAAGGGAGGGGCCCACACCCAATTTGTTTGGATTTATTTAATTAAAAAGATTTGATATCTTTTGAATTAATTAAATAATATCTTATATTAGGAAAGTTGATTTAATTAATTAAAAAGATTTGATATCTTGAATTAATTAAATAATATCTTATATTATGAAGTTTTTAAAGAGGTGGAGAGGGCTATTTAAAGGGCATGAAGGGGTTAGGGCTAGGCATGCTTTGGTTATTGTCTTCTTGTGATCTCGTTGGCGTTTTGGGCTCTAGACTCTTGTCTAGAGATTTGGGAGAGACGATCCTCCTCTTGAATAGAGGATCAATTGTATATTTTCTTCTAGCTTTATTTTGCTTTGAGTATTTAATCAAGTTCTATTATTTTCTTGATTGTTTCATCTCCGATCTTGGGTATTCTCATTTTTTTACCAATTTCGCATTAGGGTTGCTTGCGAACTCAAGTAGATCCGATAGGATTACTTGCGAATTCAAGTACTTCCTATCAAATTGGTATCAGAGCAAGTCGTGGGACCAATGGAGGACTGATTTCAGCAAATTTCAGAGGCGAATATTTGCCCGGAAGAAAGGGGGATTGCTGTTTTTGAAGTCTCAAATCCATAATTTGTGATTTTACAAACTCCGAATTGCGATGGCGGCCAAAAAGGTGGATGCTCTGGAAGAAAGACTTGAAGGGGAGATAAATCAAATCAAAACGACGGTGGAGGAAATGATTTCCTCCATTGAAGGACAAGTCGCCGATCTCTGAGACATGATGAAGAAGATGTTAGATATTCAAAACCAAACAGCGGTGTCCGTGGCAAAAGGAGGGGAAGGAAAAAAGTACGAATTCAGAAATTTGTAGGGAGGAAGATGAGGTGGAAATCATGGAAGGAGAAAGAAGAAGACCCCATCTGTAGGGAAGGAAAAAAGTACGAAGTTCTTTGCTCTGACGCAGGAGGGATCGGTAACAGACTACCGGGAGCAGTTTGAGCACCTAGCTAGCAGGGTGGAGCGACTCTCAGATACAGTATTGGAGGAAAATTTTATGAAAGGGTTGAAGGCGGAGTTCGAGCAACAGTGAAGGTTTTGATGCCCCGTGACTTGGGGGAGGCCATGAAGTTGGCCCAACTGGTGGAAAATCAGAGGAATTTGGATAGGGGAGCCAAGAGTAGCAACACCGGGGGCACTTACAGGATGATGACCACTCATCTAGCACCTAAAGGTCCTGCAACAGGAGGGAGTCGAGAGGCCACCAAGGAGAAGACAGAAGGAGGAAGCGGGGGAAATTTCAAGCAGCTGACGGAGAAAGAGATGCAAGAGAAGAGGGCTAAGGGGTTGTGCTTCATGTGCGATGAAAAGTGCATGCCAGAGCATCGGGCAAGAATCGAACTCTTCAGGTTCTCACCGTCTGTGATGACGAGGAAAATTGAGGGAGGTGAGGAGAAAGAGGAGGAAATGGAGGAGAATATACACTTGGATCTGGCTGAGATTTCCCTAAACTCAGTGGTAGGATTTACTATGAATCACACCATGAAGGTGAAGGGATGGATAGAGGACAGGGAGGTTGTGGTGCTGATTGATAGTGGGGCTACTCACAATTTCATTTCCACCCAGATCGTCGACCAACTGGGAGTGAGATTGGTGGACACTTATTATTACGGAGTAATGATGGGTACGGGGAAGGTGGAGAGAGGCCAGGGGATTTGCAAAGGAGAGTGACTGATGATCCAGGGGATACAGGTGAGGGAAGACTTTCTTCCGCTAGAGCTTGGGAGCACATACGTCATCCTGGGAATAAAATGACCGCAAACTTTGGGAGACACCAAAGTGAATTGAGGAGCGCTCACGATGGAGTTGACGATGGATGGAAGGAAGTGATTAAGGGAGATGCGGGGCTTTCCAAATCCCTGATTTCTCTTAAAACGATGGTAAGGGACATCTAGTTGGCAGGCGGGGGGTATATGGTGTAGTTGCATAGTTTGGAGGGAGCGAGATTGGATGAGGGAGGAGACATACCCCTCTCCAATCAGCCATTGATTTAGCAGTTCCAAGAGGTGTTTCAGCCACCTCAAGGATTGCCACCGCATAGGGAGCAGGAGCATACCATAGTGTTGAAGGAGGGAGTGGCACCCATCAGAGTTCGGCCTTCTCGTTACCCTCAGTTCTAGAAGGATGAAATAAAAATATTGATTAGAGAGATGTTCTCGTTAACACTGCCGTTGCCAGGTCCCAAGTCCTGGATGAGAAAAGTGCAGGGTTGCGTTAGGTAGTCGACTCTATTGGTGAAAAAGAAAGATGGCATCTGGCATTTCTATGCGGGCTACAGAGCACTTAACAAGAAAACTGTACCTGACAAGTTTCCTATACCAATCATTGACGAGCTGCTAGATGAATTGAGTGGAACCGTGATCTTCAACAAGATAGACTTGAAATCAGGTTACCATCAGATCTGAATGAAGAAAGATGATGTACCCAAGACGGCCTTTAGAACTCATGAAGGACATTATGAATTTCTGGTGATGCCCTTTGGACTCACCAATGCTCCCGCTACTTTTCAGACCCTTATGAATAAGGTTTTCAAACCTTATCTCAGACGATTTGAATTGGTATTCTTTGACGACATCTTGGTCAACAGCAGAATAGAAGAGCAGCACTGTGAGCATTTGAAGAGGGTGTTAGAAGTACTGCAGGAGCACCAATTGAGGGTTAATTTAAAGAAATGCTGATTTGCACAAGCCAGTGTAGAGTACTTGGACTATGTGATATCAAAAGGAGTGGCAGTAAATCAGTCCAAATTTGAAGCAATGCTAAAGTGGCCAGTGCCGAAAAATCTGAAGGAGTTGAGAGGATTCCTAGGACTGACGGGTTACTACAGGAGATTCGTTAAGGGGTACAGCTCCATAGCATGGACACTCACTGAACAGTTGAAAAATGACGAATTCCTATGAGGGAAAGCGGCCACATCAGCATTTGAGAGCTTGAAGAAGGCGATGACTACGGTGTCAGTCCTAGCCTTGTCAGATTTCACTCAGACCTTCATTGTGGAGACAGATGCTTCCGGGTACGGGCTGGGCACAGTACTGATGCAGAGTCGTAAACCCATTGTCTATTTCAACTAAGTATTGGCTACAAGAGCCCAGCTGAAATCAATTTACAAGAGAGAATTAATGGTCATCGTTTTGGCCATCCAGAAGTGGCGGCCCTACCTGCTTGGGAGGATTTCATTATCAGGATTGATCAGCAAAGCTTGAAATAGCTATTGGAACAGTGGATGGTGACGGAAGAGCATCAAAGGTAATTGTTCAAGTTGCTAGGATACGATTTTGAGATTCAGTATAGACCAGGGGTGGAGAACGAGGTGGCCGACCATTTGTCCAGATGTATGGGAGAGTTGCAGACGGTGGCACTATCCGTTCCTTTGATTCTTGACTGGAAGGTCATCAGGAGAGAAAGTGCTAGAAATGAAGAATTGAGAAAGATCAGGTTAGAATTGCTGAAAGAGGAAGGTAGCCATCCAGGGTACTCATTAGAGGGAGACAGACTGCTGTACCATGGAAGATTTGTGATGCCCCGTGCCTCGATCCACATCCCAAATCTACTTCAGGAATTTCATTGAAGCGCAATTGAGGGCCATTCAGGAGTGCATAAGACCTACAAGAGGCTAGCGGCCGAGCTTTACTGGAAGGGAATGCATAGAGATGTAGAGGAGATGGTGGCCAGGTGTGAGATGTGTCAGAGGAAAAAATATTTGGCTATGTCGCCAAGGGGTCTACTACAGCCGTTGGCATTAACAGGACAAGTATGGGAGGAGATATCCATGGATTTCATAGATGGGCTGCCCCATTTAGAAGGCTTCACAGTGATCTTGGTGTTGGTGGATAGATTGAGCAAGTATGTTCATTTCATCCCCCTCCTGCATCCTTACACCTTGGTGTTGTACGGACGGGATCCCACACACTTTGTACACTTTGGGAGTAGCAGTACCCCAGTGTCGTTAGAAGATGAGTACTTAGAGGAGAGGGACCAAGTACTAGAGGAGTTGAAGAGGCATTTACTGAGAGCTCAACAAATTATGAAGAAATGAGCATATAGACATAGGAATAACATCCAATTTGAAGTAGGGGAGAGGATGTTCTTGAAGATCCGACCATATAGACAGAAGACAATTGCCAACAGAAGGAACGAAAAGCTAACTCCAAGGTATTTTGAGCCTTATGAAGTGCTGGAGAAGATTGAGACGGTAGCATATCGACTAAAATTACCACCACCAGCAACTATACATTCGGTTGTTCATGTCTCGCAGTTGAGAAAGGTCATTGGTGACTACACAGCCACTCCCGAGCTACCAGCAACACTTATTGAGGATTTAGAGGTGATTCTAGAACCCTTAGAGCTAGAAGGGGTTCGCCAAAACAAAGATAGAACTAAGGAGGTGTTGATCAAATGAAAGAACCTCCCGGATTACGATGCCACATGGGAGTCATATGAGAGGATAAAACATCAGTTCAATTGTTTTCACCTTGAGGACAAGGTGATTCTTTAGGAAGGCGGTACTGATATGTCGGTTCCCCAGGAACCGACTCAACCTCTGTCGGCCCAGGTGGGGCTGGCACTTGTATACAGGAGGCGGGTCGAACCACCTCCTTCCTACACCGCCTAAGGGAGGGGCCCACACCCAATTTGTTTGGATTTAATTAATTAAAAAGATTTGATATCTTTTGAATTAATTAGATACTATCTTATATTTGGAAAGTTGATTTAATTAATTAAAAAGATTTGATACCTTTTGAATTAATTAAATACTATCTTATATTATGAAGTTTTTAAGGAGGTGGAGATGGCTATTTAAAGGGCATGAAGGGGTTAGGGCAAGGCATGCTTTGGTTAATGTCTTCATGTAGTCTCGTTGGCGTTTTGGGCTCTAGACTCTTGTCTAGAGATTTAGGAGAGACGATCCTCCACTCGAATAGAGGATCAATTATATATTTTCTTCTAACTTATTTCGCTTTGAGTATTTAATCATGTTCTATTATTTTCTTGGTTGTTTCATCTCCGATCTTGGGCATTCTCGTTGTTTTTACCAATTTCGCATTAGGGTTGCTTGTGAACTCAAGTAGATCCGATAGGATTACTTGAGAACTCAAGTACTTCCTATCAAGAACTTGTATAAATTAAAAGTCAATGAACAGTGAAGTATGTTTGTGCATGCATGCAACACGTCTAAAATTTGCATTAGAAAATCATAGGACACTAAAAGATCATGCAATAGTAGAGAAAAACAATAATGAACAAAACATAACATTAGTTCCTTTCAATAGATTTTTAGTGTGATGACTTCACTATAAATCTTGATTTCAACAATTTCCCCCAAACCCAATTCAATTATTACATTGTTTATAAATTGGGATGGATGGTAAACTTCTGTCTTTGCATTCGTGCATTCCACGTGTACAACAAGGGTTTGATCTGAGGTGTATATCATCACTTATTAACTACATGAAGATGGAGTAGGTAGGTTTTTTCCCATTGCATGAGAATCATATTAACTATCCTAGGACAAAGTTACATCATAGTCCACATTATTTTTTATGCCCCGATAGACCTCTACCAAAATAGAATATCCACTATGCTAAACCAAGGAGGAAATGGAGGATATAGAAACCGAATCTCTAAATCCTGTACTAGTCAATAATCCAATGTTCTTCAAAAAAAGCCATAACAAGAAATTAACCATGAGTAAAAGAGCTAAACAGAAGTTAATAAGATGGTTATTAGCAATAGATATTCTTAAAGGCCGTTTTTAACAAATCAAACAAAGTAATCAGTGATGATAACTCGTTGGATGCCTGTAGACAGAACATTTTTTTGAAAATGATGTTGTTTACACCCATTTGGTGTGTGAGAATGAAAAAATAAATAAAATGGTGTGTGAGAATGAAATCAACAATTTTGAGAGATTTTGAAAGATACTTGTAGAGTTTAAAGTTCATATTGATTTCAAACTACGCCCAAGAAAATGACTGAAATTGGCAAATTCACCATTTTTCAAATCATGTTTTTAAAATTAAGCAAGCAAATGAGCCATGAGAATAGCTTTCAATATGCAATACTCCACTGCATACTGAAGCATAGAAGCCAATTATTTATACATTAAAAAAAAGCAAGTTCTATCATTTAATATATAGAAGATTAGTCAACAAAAAAGGTTTCAAGGAAGTTATAGGTAACAGTTCAAGACTTCTTAGCTACAAAATAAACAAAAATTATAAATAGTCAAGGCCAACAACCAAATGATTTGAAGTGCAGGTAAAGAAAACCACAGTTTAAATGATAACATTAAAAATAGTGAATACAAACAACATAGGACTAACCACTGCATATCAACGAACTTAAAATTGCAGCTAAGAAAATGTAGATTAACACAATGGAATAATACCCTAAAAGCAGCAGTCACATAAAAAGCAAGCACATATAGTGGAAAACGAGAACCAAAAAACAAGTAAAACTAGAGTAAACACCTCCCTTGATAATATGAAAGTAACAATCAACACAGGAGAGACATACCTATTATTGGAAATCAAAGAAATTCACGGCAAGAAAAAAAATCAACAGAAAAAAAAGGTGGAAATCATTCAATTTTCTAAATGTACATAAACAACACAAAAACAGAAGTAAAGAGTTTACAAAATGTTCCTTATTTGCCTTAATAGGCTGAGCACGATAACGCAGAAGGCCGAAGAAAGAAGAGTACAAGTAACTAAATGCACTAGGCAAACCAGCAACTTGATACTCCACAATTGGAAAGATATCCTTAAATCTTTGTTGAAAATAATGTTCTAAGTGTTGATGATTATCAGTACCAAGCCAAATAAGCACTTTGTAATGGAGTTTCTTATAAATTCCACTGTTACATTTGATTCAAGAAAGACTCTAAATTACTTATTTTTATCAAGCAAATGGTTTGTTAATATGATAGTGGTTTCAAACGAAGTACATAATCATTGCCAGAAAATTCTACTGGACAAAGCTAATTGCAACAAAAATAGAATTTAATACATTTGGCTTGATATGCTCCCTGAGGGGCTGTTCTAATCAACATAATCAATGATTATCAGAATCTTTAAATCAGCCAGAGCTAAATTTGCTACAAAACTTGAAGATAGTGTGGATTTGTGGGTTCAGCTGACTGATATTGCATAATTGTAATATGAAACTGCAATGCTTCCCCCAAATATAATGGAGAGACAATAGCATGATTTAAGAGAGGATGCAAACTCTTTATTCAAAAAAAAAATCTACATGCCTCTCTACTAATTTACAAATGAAAGCATAAATAATAACAAAATGCAAAAGCGTTGGAAGTTCCCCATCAAAATTCGCAAGGCAATATTACTCCATAATAGGGGTGTCAATTTCGGGTCACGGGTCGAACTCGGAACTGATCCGGGTTCAAACAGGTCGACCCTAACCCGACCGGGTAGGTAAACGGGGTCGAAAATTCGAACCCGGACCCGACCCGACAGGTTGCCTGGTTGACCCAACCCGACACGGGAACGCGCGGACGTGGGAACTGACACGGGCGAAGAGGACACGAGTGGCGGGGCAGGTTCGCGGGCAGCCGCAGGGGTCACGGGCAGCCGAGCTGGCAGCAATGCCGGCGCGCAGGCAGCCGCATTGGCAGGCGGGCAGCTACGCGGGCAGGTCGCGGGGAGGGCGCGGGGAGGTCCGCCGGCAGCTGGGCAGGGGGCGGGCAGGTCCTCCGGCAGTCGGGCAGGTCCTCCGGCAGCAGAGCAGTCATCTCAAACGGGTTTCCGGGTTGACCAGGCAACCCTTCGGATCAACCCGAACCCAACCCGTTTTTCAAACGGGTCGAATTCGGGAACCCGAACCCGACTCGTTTTGGAAACGGGTTGGGTCTAACCCGAAAATTCCGGGTCGGATTCGGGTCGGTTTTTCGCGTCGTGTTACATATTGACACCCCTACTCCATAGTACAAAATCCAAGACTTACAAAAGCTAGAAAGTACTTCATATCCAGCTTTAAGGCCAAATAAAGCCCAAATAAGATGTTTCAAGGAGACTTATCAAGCTTTGTTAGCATGCATTCTAAAATGAATTCAAAAAATATGGATAAGAACTGAGATTTATAAGGTTGTTCACAATGTAGTTGATGTTAAAGCCAAGTTAAAATACCAAGTTAATTATAGTGATGTCCCCAAAAACCCCAAGAGTACGTACCATCAAGTGACAAGATCATAGGAAAAGCATGTAACCTTGCTTTCATAATAAACCGTACACAACCCTTTCTAATATCAACAAATCAAATGCATTAAGGAAAAGAATGGGAATTTGACTTCATGTGGAATATTTGCAATACAATGTCATAGCACTAACTACAACTCAGTTTACTTCTAGCTTTTTTATTTTTACTTTGATTTATAAAAAAGAGCCCTACCACATTTTCACAAAAGGCTACAAAACAACTAAAATTTTCAAGTACAACAGCTATTATTGCAAAATAGCATAACGAAATAAAACTTTAAGATTTTAACGCTTCTTTATCGGTTCATTCCCAGTAAAGCAGAACAAGAAGAATGCTAAAGAGCAATAGAAGTTAACAATTGGTCAGTCTCCAACTATAGCCCTCACTGATGTCTCAATTTGACCACCACACCCATAGAGTAAATCACAAAGTTATGCATTCAAGGCCTTATCAATAGATGATTTTGAGAAATAAGACAAATTTATGCAGCCCATGAACCTTCCAGTGCATCATAAATGCTAAGACAAACAAGAAAATTTTTTTTTTTTCAAACAAGATAACATTTGCAGCGCTAAATCTAGAAAGAGGTCATGTGGATTTTTCAATAGAACTTTTCAAAAAAAGGGACTACATAAGGCAACCCAAAATGATGAGGATTAATCCTTTAATATATTTGCAAAACATGTGAAAAAATATACTGAGATCCACCAATAGAACAAACATTTTTTCTATGACCAAATCACTGTTACAATCATCCCATGTAGATTATATATAGAAAATATGCCAGCATAATATCTGACTCAATTGAAACTCATCGGAGCTTAAGATATTACAATGATTTCAAGCTAGTATGCTCTTCATTTCCATCTCACTCTGGCTGAACAATATGCATGTAGAGTCAATGGCATCAATTTTGCTATAATTCTAACAACCTAAATTTGTCAAGAATTTACTGTAACAAGTGAGCTAAAACGGTTCCAACTACAAAAGGTAACATTTTTTTTAAGCGACAAGCAGCAAGTGGCGGTGGATGGTCAAGAAAGCACTTGAGCGGTGTAAAGCGTTCTTGGGGAGAGAACGCTTTACCTCAAAAATGAACTAAAATGGAATACATTACATTTACTTTACCTTGGATTTGCTTTTCAACCAACCAAACACCAAAAAGTGAAAAAGTGATGCATTTACTTTACTTTGCAATCACTTTTCTTCCAACCAAAAAGCCCCTTAGAGAGGTAAAAAAATCAATGAAAGATTGACATGTTACTTTGAGAAATAACTAAATGGTGCATTAAGGAAAAAAATAATTTGTGAAAGTATAATAAGGATTAAAGATAGTGCTAACAATGTAGGAATCAAAATTATAAGTTGTATAATGAATCTATGGGATAAAGTAATGAGCATATTCTTTAAAAAAAATACATTAATTTTGGAGAACCAACTTAGTTTCACTTCAAGAACATCTATGAAAGGGATTTTGTTGATAGGATAATTAATAGAAAAGCATAGGGAACAAAGAAACGAAATTCATAAGATTTTTAATATTCTTAACTCTTAAGAAGGCATATATTTTAGTATTACAAAAATTGATTTGATGTGCATTAAGGTAGAAATATGTATGTCAAAAGTATGTTAATGTTATTAAGTATATGTATAATAGAACACTAACTAATGCTAGAAATAATTGTGAAATAACAAGGAATTTCAAATTATTATAGGTTTACAACAACAATAAGTATTAAGTAAATATCTTTTTGTATTTATCATGCAAAAACTTATAAAAAATATTCAAAACAAGGTATCTTGGTATATGTTTTTAAAAAAGACATAATTATTATTGGCAAAATATTCAATAAAATAAGTGAGATTTTCTGCCAAGTGATGAAATGCATGCAAGATAGAAAGCTTAGAATGAGTAAAACAAAGACTGAGAATACAACAACAACATCATGTTTTTATATCACTATGTGGGGTCAACCACATGAATCTTTTTTCTCCATTGTGCCATGTTAAGAATCAAATTCTCATTTAAATATAATTAAAAAAGTCATTTCTAATACTTTCTAACCGATCTATCACAATCTTTTTTAAAATAGGTCAAATCTAATACATCAACTCACCTAACCAGGTCATTAGAAGGCTGACACTTTATGTGACCAAACCATCTAAGGCTACTCTCTCTAATCTTATTTGCAATTGGAGCTACACCGACATTTTCACATATATACACGTTTTGCATTCTATCTCTAAGAGTAAAGCCACTCATCCACCTGCGCATCCTAAACTCTGAAAGAGTAACATAATTTTATGCTTCTATTTTAATGGTCAACATTTTGTGCCATATAGCATTGTAGGTGTCACCACCATCTTATAAAAATTTCCCTTAAATTTGAGGGGGACTTTTCTATCACACAAAAGGCCCAATGCATTCCTCCACTTAAACCATCCAATAAACCCGAGATATCTAAAACGTGAATTCTTTTTAATGACTTGATTGCCCAAAGTCACAATCCCTCAAGTAGATGTATTACTATTAAAATTACACTTCATATATTCAACTTTAGATCTACTCAAATGAAAACCTTCAAACTCTAAAGTTGTGATATGCCAGGAGGCTCATCTTGTGGGGAGGTGGTGGGGTGGCTGACCACTCTGGTAAGCATTTCGAGCCAAGGAGAGTGGGCGATCATAGATAAGGGGGGTTGACCCAAGCCGTGGGGTTTAGGTTATGCAAGGATGATAGAAGAAAGGTGAAAGTCCCACCATCGATAGACAGGGGGGTAGTTGGAGGGAGAGGCTAGGACGAGAAAGTAGAAGATATTGATATTTAAGGGGAGGAGGTGGGTATACTGGGTGGAGATGGATGCATCAGGATATGCAGGAGTATCGAACCATAGTGTATTTCAACCAGGTGCTCACAACCAAGGCGAGGCTCAAGTCCATATACTAGAGTGAGTTGATGGTGATTGTCTTCCATCTAAAAGTAGCGGCCCTATTTGTTAGGGCGACACTTTACGTCATGACATGCAAGAGGAGTCTAAAATTTCTGCTAAAGTAGAAGTTGGTGACTGGGGAGCATCAGAAGTGGTTATCCAAATTACTTGGATATAATCGCCCAGGATTAGACAATTCTCATCCTTCCACTTTGGAGACAAGGTGCCTTTTCTTTTTTTTTGGGGGGGGAGGGGGAGGGAGGGGGCGGTATTGATATGCCAGGGGCTCATCTTGAGGGGCCTAGGGGAGTTAATATTCTCTATGTAAGGAGAAATAATTTGGAAAGTTTATTTAGGGAAAGATGACTTATTTGAATTTAAATTCTGAAGGTAATTAGGAAGGTTTATTTAATGAAAGAGGCTATATTTAAATTTAGATTTAGGAGGGAATTAGGAAGATTTTATTTAGGGAAAGATGGCTAATTTGAATTCAAATTTGGGAGAGAAATATGATGGTTTATTTAAGGGAAATTACGTTGTTTTATTTGGGGGATGCAAATTATTTTATGTTATAGTTATCTTTGTGAGTTTCCTGGCGACGCCTAGGCTTTGTGGGAGAATCGAACTATCCCTCGAATAGTAGATTCTTATATCTTTCTTTTTTGTTGAAGATGAAGAGATAATAAAAAATTAGCCCCTGTTTTCATATTCCTATCGCTCTTACTTGTTTACTCTGTTGTTTTTACTTCCAAGATGCATCAAGTTGACCTCCATAATTCAAGTTTGCCTTCAACTCCCTCTCTAGTCTTATCAACAAGAAGAATATCATCAGCACCTCTTGCATATGTCCAGTAAGAACATCCAACGCCTAAAGCAAAAAGATATGGGCTTAAAGCTAATCATTGATGTAATCAAATTGAAATAGAAAAATACTTGGTCAAACTACCCTATGTTTGAACACAAATGGCAACTCCTACATACATATCCTAAATGAATATAAGCATTATTAACTATTTTCTTTTCTAGAACTCTCCAGAGTACTTCTCTTGGAACTTTATCATATGCTTTCTCAAAATCAATAAATATTATATATAGATCCTCCTCCTCCTCCTCTCTATACTTCTTAATCAAACCTCTTAATAAATGTATAGCTTCCATAAGAAACATCACATAGTACCTACGCTCAATAACTCTCTCTCAGTTTTAACATATGACACATTAGCTTAATTCCTCTATAATTCACACATTCTTGTGCATCAACTTTATTCTTAAAAATATGAACCAATACACTCCTCCACTTATTCGACATTTTTTTATTATTCAAAACGATATTAAAAAATTTATTAAACAAAAAATTCCTTCATCTCCTAAATATTTCTAAACTTTATTGGAGTATTATTATGTCCAACAACTTTCCACACTTAATTTCCTTAAAACCCTCTCTAACTTCGATTTTCCTACTACTGCGATAAAAATAACAATCTTTATTTTTATTTAGGGTGTTAAGGTCACTAAGAAATATAATTTTAGTGACATGAAGTTAACAACTAACTTTCAACATTATTAGAATATAAGGCGACAACTAGGCATGATATATTTAAGTATCTTAATTGCATTATACAAAGGAAAGTAGAAATATATAAGAATATAACTTCTAGTGTAAAGGTAGGATGGTTAAGACGGAAATGTGCCTTAGGAGTTTTGTGTGACAAGAGGGAATTATGGAAGCTTAAAAGTAAATTTTATAAAATAGTAATCAGCCCAATGATGTTCTATGGATTCAAGTGTTAGGCTATAAAAAGAATTATTAAAATCTAAGTTGAGAGTAGCAAAATGAGAATGCTAAGATAGACATGTGGCAAAACTAAGAAGAATAAATAAATAATTAATTAATAGAGAAAAGATTATGCTGAAATCTATTGAAGATAAGGCCGACCTAAAAAAAGGCTTAGTTGATTTCAACATGTATATCTAAGAATAGAAAATATATGTATTATATGATTAGATAAAACTAGCATTTGAGATTTAGGAAGTAAAACAAGTACATTTAAGATTACATGGATAGAAGTCATTAGAAATATTTTATGAGTAACAGGTTTAAAACTTGAGAGAACTCAACCAACAACATCAAACCTTTATCCCACTACGTGGGGTTGGCTACATGAATCTTTTTTCTCCATTGTATTATGTTAAAAGTTAAAATTTCATTTAAATCTAGTAAAGAAAGTCATTTCTAATATTTTCTAACTAAGTCTTTTTAGGTCTACCTCTACCTTTTCTTAGCATTAAATCAAGTCTAATAAATCTACTCCTAACCGGACCATCGAAAGGCTGACGTTTTATGTTAACAAACCACCTAAGGAGACTCTCTCTAAGCTTATCTACCACTGGAGCTACTCCAACCTTTTCGCGTATATACTCGTTTCATATTATGTCTCTAAGAGTGAAGCCATTCATCCACCTGAGCATCCTTATCTTTGTAACACTTAACTTAATATTATGCTTGTCTTTTAATGGCCAAAATTTTGCGCTATAAAATATTGCACGTCTCACCACCATCTTATTAAATTTTTCCTTAAATTTGAGGGGTACTTTTCTATCAAACAACAGGCCAGATGCATTCATCCACTTCAACCATCCAACTTGAATTCTATTAATAACATCCACATCTATTTCACCATAACTTTGAACAATAAACCCAAGATACATAAAATGTATACTTTTATTAATGACTTAATCGCCCAAAGTCATAGTTCCCCCACTAGATCTATTACTACTAAAATTACACTCCATGTATTCGGATTTAGAACTACTCAAACGAAAACCTTTAGTTTTGAAGGTTGACTTCAATAGTTCAAGTTTATCTTCAACTGCCTCTCTATTCCTAGCAACCACAAAAGAAAAATGAGGATTCATAACATTGACCAAAATAGTTGAGAAAAGATTAATGAAAATGATGGTGATGATTATGGTTGTGCGTAAAAAACCTTAAACTATAAGTTTCCCTATATTAATTTAAGCTTAGATGAAAATTTTACTATCTATGCATGCTAACTGTTCTAAAAATTGCACATATGACAACACATGCCAAAGATAATTAAGGTTGTGAGTAAACCAATACACTATAAAAAGTTTGAATTCAACTCAATTAATACTCGTTTAAGTTGTTGATGATTGAACGAGTTTGAACACTTTTTAAAAAGTCCAAAGGTTAAGCAAAGCAAGTTGGAATGAGTAAAACAAATACTAGGAATATAAAATTAATTTTTAGTAACACGAAGGTAACAATCATCATTCAATATTATTAGAATATAAAGAGATACCTAGGTGCGATAGTTTGAAAATGAATGCATTATACAAGTAGATATAGATAATAGTATAACTTTTAGTGTTAAAGTTGGATAGATAAAATGGAGAGGTGCCCAAGGAGTTTTGTGTGATAAGAGGAATTCATGAAATCCTAAAGGTAAATTTTATAAATTCACAATTAGGCCAATGATGTGGAATAGATCCAAATGCTAGGCTAAAAACATTAATTAATATCTAAGTTAAGAGAAGAAAAATTATAAAGCTAGATGTATAACAAAACTACGAAGAATGAATTAAGTAATAATTTATAGAGAAAAGGTTAGGCTGACATATATTGGAGATAAGGTCACTAAAAAAACTTAGTTGATTTGAGCATATATATATAATGCATGATAGAAATATGTCTACTACACGATTAGAGAAAACTAATATAAGAGAATCAAGAAGTAAAAGAGGTAGATCTAAGATTACATAGATAGAAGTTGTTCAAAATATTTTATAAGGAATGAGTTTTACACGAGGTAGATCTAAAGGTTAACTGGATCGAAGTTGTTCAAAATATTTGGTGAAGAAAGAGTTTTACTCTTGAGACAGCACTCAACAAAAGCAAGTGAAAAATGGGGATTCATCATGTTAACATAAATAGTTGAGATAAGGTTAATGATGACAAGATCATGAATCTATTTTTGCAAGAAAACCCCTAAAATATAAGTTGTCTTGTACTGATTCAGGCTTAAATGAAAACTTTAATATCTATACATTTTCATTGTTCTAAAGATCGCACAAATAACAACACATGCAAAAGATAATTAGGGTTGTAAGTACACAAATGCACTAAATGAACAACTTGAACTCAACTCGATTAATATTCGTTCAAGTTGATAATTGAGCAATTTTGAACACTTATAAAAGCTTGAGGTTAAAAAAATCAAGCTTATCCAACTCATCTATTTACGTTCAAGAACAACTTATTTGTTTTTCAACAACTTAGCAAAAGTTTGATATAAGCTCGATAATAGCTAGCATGTTCAATTAAACTTTGTTTAAATATAACTTCTTAAATGCTTTTTTAATAGTGATATATTATGTCTTTGCTTATTAAGCTAGGATATTTTTGGCCTTTCTTTTTCATTTTTATAATATTCTGCACTTCAGCCATTTTATATCTCTACAGTTGCACTCATGTAAGCAGATAATTAGCATCATGTTAAGGAATGTTATGCCTAGTTTACATATCATAATAACATCACATCATAAATCTTATGATTGAATGGTGTTAGAAATGTTATGTATGTCAAAAATTTAGAAATCTTCATTGTTAAATATCCATAATAATGTATAATATTAAATGAAATTTTTATTCTAGAATTATTTGTTACCCTTAAAAATAATTTCCATAATATGCTTCATGATATAGTTCACTTTGAATGGACGCTTTATTCCTAAAAAATAATATCCATAATGGCATGCTTGATGATTTAATTTACTTTGAATGGACGTTGTCAATATTTACATACTCAGAAGCAATTCTGATTTGACAAATACTAGATCAAAAGGACATTTGTTAAGTGAGTCACTTTATAACTTTTAATGAATTTAAATGCTTCTTATTCATATAGATACTTATGATTATTTTGTAGATTTCCATTTTATTTCAAATTAATTAATATGTCATATTAATTTGATACTGTATTATCATTGTGAATTATCAATTATGAATGACAACTATGAACTTTCAATTTTTGCTCACTCCTTTGATTAGAATACTTATACTATTTCAAGCTCATTTGATCAGCTTATTTTTCACAATTTTAAAGAACAAGTTTGTCAGTGTTTGTTTATGTTGTATGATCACAACAAAGATGGTTCATTACTTATTTATTATCTTTTTCAATTAGTTAGATATTAATTACAAATTTATTGAAATGTTTGTTCATTTTAGACCTATTAAATTATTTATTAATATGAAATCATTTGAGAGTTCGTTTAATACTTATTCAGTTCTGAGCATGTTTATTAGCTTGTTTAAATACTCATTTGATTAATATAGGCAAGCCAAGTACAAGTTAAGCTCGCTCACAAAAATCCTAAACAAGCCAGGTATTAATATATATGTGAATATTTGATTTGAACTCTGAGTTAAACTTGAACAACTTATATTATAACAAATCCAACTACAATCCACAATGTAATCAGCTCAATGCAACTTCATAAGAGTTCTAAAGACGATGTAAAAAATGATTGTTCTTAATTTATGTCTATAATAACATAGATTAAAAAGGCGTACCATAATGCACCTAAAAATCGCCTCGAGGCTTACACCTTAATTGTTGAATGAGGCTTAAACCTTTTTTGATTGAGGCATATGCCTTGAGGATTTATGCTTCAATGCGATTGAGGTGAACACCTCACATAATAAGAATAAAAATTGTTATTACATGATATTATAATTAATATAGGTTATAATTAGTTTCAGTTTTAATTTTTTAGGTTAGGAGTTGAAGTCCAACTAGAGAGAGAGAGAGAGAGAGAGAGAGAGGGATTGCAATCAAGCTGTGTGAGCAACTTGCCAATGGGTGTGAGCATGGAGGCTTGAGAACGATGAGTGCTACAAGTGGAGATGAGTGCATGGAGCGCCGCAAGAGATTGTGAATGAAAGAAAAAGAGTCTACGAGTGGTTGAGCAATCGTGCACATTCACAAGTCAAGTGGATTAAATTTTTTTAACAAAAATTAAATAAAATTCTTTTAAATATTTTGTTTATTTTCATATAAATATTTTCTTTAACAAATTTTATTTGCATTTTTAATTTATTTTTTTAACTAATGATAAATCAAGTTAATTCATTGGTAGTTTATTGCATATTTATGAATTAATTTTAATTTTATGATTTCATTTTTTATTTTGAATTTACACCTCATCTCATTAAGGTAAAATGGCTCAGTTCCCTATTTCACTTTTTAAAACTTTATATGATTCACCTATGATCCTAATCTAAGGTTGTGTTTGGATGCTAAAAATCTGAATGAAAGGAACTTAAAAAAATATATAAAAAAAACTAAATTAATGTCGGCAGATTAATAATCAATCACTCAATTGTTGAAATTTCATTTTATTTCCTTCACTTTGCTTCAATCCAAACAAAGCCGAACCAAAAATATTGAAATTGTTCAAAAAAATAATAATGAAATGCTTACCTCCATCAAAACATCTAATGTTCCGGGTTATCGTACACCATCTGAGCTACTTCTAGAGGAACTTTCGCTATCCGAATCTGCGCATCATTTTTAGTGTAAGTTTCTTTAAGAAAACTATTAAAGCATGCAAAAGATTATCACAAGCATTTTAAAAAAATGGAATTATAGATAGCTAATACCACTGGATGATGATCCAGAATCACTGCTCGAACTACTCGAACTACTTGATCTGCTTTCATTCTTCCCAACCATTGTACCTCCAGCTGGTGATGAAGACGCAATGATTTTTTCAACAGTCACTGTTTTGGAGATGAAAGAAAAGCTTCAGATTGGTATACGGAGAAGAAAATGACGGGAAGAATTATATTACCTGTCTTACTTTCTCTGGGCATATCTGTGGGTGCAGAATTAGAAACCTGGATAAATAATAAAAAATAAGTATTTTCTAGCTGGATCAGCTCAACATAAAATATGAGATACACTTCATACCATTCTTTGCTCCCTGTTTTGGGCATGCAGCTCAGGCTTTGCCTTTGAAAGAATGGCAAGTTCTGCCTTTCTTTTAATCTTGCTCAGACTTTTCTTATAATTGGTTACAAACCTATCTAGTTCCCAAAGTGTCTCAGTATCCACACTGTCGATGTCCACCTCAATCTCATCCTCATGTTGGCTTACTGACAGGTTCCTTTTCTTAATTATTTGTACAACCATGTCCAGCTTTTCTGAAGGCAGATTTTGTAGGTTATTGCTCAATCTCTGCTTCTCCTCAAATGTCATTTCACGCTTGTTTGGATCCTTGGCCTTGGGCTTCTTTGATACCAGAGGTCGTCCGCTGTGTGTCAACTGCTTCAATGATTTTGTCTTCAAATCTACTGAAAAGGGACTAAGGGTGGAATCCGACCTTTCTATAGTCTTCTTCATGTCAAGAGGTGGCGGCCTCTTCATTGCTAGTGGAGAATTAAGATAAGCTAAGTCAGCCTCTATTATAGACCATCGCTCCTCGAATACCTGCAGAAGTTGCTGAGCCATGATGTGAACATCCTGCCCCTTTGGATTATAAGTCAGTGCATTGCAGAAGGTGAGTCTCACATCCTCTGCAAACTCCTTGGGAGCCTTGTACCAATTTCTGCTCAATCTGGATTTCACAGTGCCTAGATCCATGGGATGAGTGATAATTTTGTGGTAATCTGGGAGACCAAGAGCCTTGGCATCAACAGGAGTATTGAAAACCCAACCATGATTGTGCTTCATAAGCTTCGAGAGCAGCACACCACATTTCTTAAAGGCCTGCTCGTTGATTTTATTTTCCATCGACTGCATTACATTCTTGATCCCATTCACCCTTGCCTTCTTGATGGATTCTGGTGGTGGGAGCTTCTCCTTCCCAAGAAGAAAATCTGTATTCTTATAATACTGATTGACCTTTGGGGTTCGCTTCTCCTTCTCCAATATATCAACAATGCCATTATCTCCACCTACTGCAGCTGGAATTGAAACAGTCAATTGGCGGCGAATTGGAGTTGGGGCAGCTGCTGAAGCAGTCTCTGAAAGAGCTGGCGCCCTTTTGATGGGTAAAGAAGCTCCAACATCATTCCCAGAAAGCTGAGACATGTTTTGCCCTGGGGGGGAGGCGATTTTTGCAGTGTCGTTCATGGAAAGTTGCGTCTGCCGGGCTTCCAGTCTCCTTAAAAGAGAACGGACCAGCTCTAGCTCAGAAATAAGCTTCCCACGGAGTTCCCGAACCTCATGCTTTGACTTCAAAGCTAAGTTGATGGCTATTACCCTGTTCTGGTCATTGGGGAGGCGGAGATTGGCGGGCTTGGGGTGGATGCTGGAGGCCACGTAGTCAGAGGCAGTAGATAACTGTTGGGGCACTGCTGGCTGAGGGTTCTCCAGAGACTGCTGCGGTGGTTTCTGCTGCTGGAGAGGGGAATTGATGCCATCGGTGGTCGTGGTTAGGGCTTGCTGCGAAGAAGGGGGCTGGATTTGAGTGAGAGGCAAGGGGTTTTGATTCGGGTTGGGCTTGAGGGTTTTGTTGTGGGCTTTTCGGGTGTAAACCTTGTTCTCCACCCAACGCCGCTTCTCACGAGAGCCATCGACGTCGCCTTCTGACAGAGGGCCAGATGCCATACATCAAAGTACGCTATCTCCTTCCCCTTCAAACTCTAGACTAGATCTTCGCAACCAGAAATCAAATTTTGTTATGATTTCTGGGATTCCTAAATCTAAAGAGAAATCGAAAGATATGAGGATCTCCGTTGCGATAAAGGTATTCGAATCCAGAAATGAAAGGAAAAGTATGAGATCGGACGAAAAGAAGAGAGAACGGGCTAGGGTTTCACTGGACCGATGAAAACCAAACCTCAACGCTCTCTTTCTTCAAGATGGGTGCGAATCCGGCGTCTGTGAGTGAGTTAGGCAGCACCATATGTCCTCCATTAACAAAGTACATGGAACTTGTCACAAATTCGCGCCTGTAAAGTTAAACGCGTGGAATATTCTGAACGCTGGATTTCTTCGTTGGAGAACGGTGACGATCTTGTTGTGAACCGAAAGATGATGACAATAAAGGCGAGGGACGGGTGGGACATGGAACCAAGATGCCGTTTCGGACCATGGCTTCACGAGGGGCGGCGACTTGACCGTGGTGAGACAAAAAAAAAACGGAGACGGCGATCGCTACAGTGCCCTAGGGCAAAATTTGTTTCGGAATTTTGTAGATGGTTATTATACGAGAGCAATTGATAAATATACGATTTACTGGCTGTATTAGATGACTTATTATTTTAGGATGAATTGTAAGACGAGCGTGATAAAAAAATTATTTGATTATTTATAAATCATGTTTTTTTAAATAAATTAAAGAATTAAAAAATATCGTGATCAAATGTTATTAAGATATTCGGATCTAATTTATCTCATAATATATAAATAAAGAGAACTTTTATATTTTCTCTTATGATGCTTAATTTAAACAAGTAAAACACTTATGTTTTATTTCAATGTATATAATATTTTTTTATCGGAATACATCAAAATTCATGTAAATGCTATGAAAGTCAAAGACACGAATTCGAATCAAAATTCAAACATCATATGTGAAGCTATACCCCTTGAATCTCTCGTCACCGTCGACCATCCCCTTAAGACAAGAAACGATGGGATCTATACAACTTCACTTGTTCCACAAACTCCAACTACTATTTTTGGCTGAAACTGACTCCAATCAGTCAACTACCATCCATGAGCGGATACCATCGAGTTATCGGCCAACAAGGTTCGATGTAATTGAAAGGGAGCTCGTCCACTCTTTCTGGTCAGTAGATCCAAGTGAGTTTAAATTTTGCTAGAAGTTGTTGATTGCAATTAATGCTTAATCACTTGTTGAGTTTCTCATGAATTTCAACTGCCTAACGCTTGAGAGGAAGCTATAAATGGCCAGAATCAAACTTAAATAATTTATGTTGATGATGCATCACGTGAAAATGGGGTAGCAAGAGGTAAAATTTTAAAATCTTCATAAGAATTATTATCACAAGTATCCCTAATAGAATTTCAAGTCACTAATAAATAATCTAAGTACATTTCTCTCATTGCAAAGCTAAAATGTATTCTAAACTAGAACCAGACAACCATTCTTTATTTTGAATTCATAGTTGACAACAAGTAAATTAAACGGTGAGTATAAAGTGCAAAATGAGATGTTGCATATATACTTTTTTTAGAGAAAAGACTAAGATTAGTTAGTTTTAATGCTTCAAAATAACGCAAATTTTTAAAGAGAATAATCAACTTGCTAACTAATTATTGAAGTTGGGTAACCCCGGTGGGCTATCATACCTAAAGGTTTCATGGCCCATCATTGAGGAAAGAAAGTAAGAAAGGTAAAGGAGGAGCACTATATGAGTTGGTGGATCCTATAATAAAAAAAAGGTAACTACTTAGGTCATAGACCCATGTGATTCAAAATCAAAGCTGCTTAGCACATCATAATTGTTGGTAAGTTGTTTTGAAGATCATTAATCTCTATCAACCAAAGAGGCTTAAAGGAAAGTAAAATAGAGGTGTTCAAGGCAATACACTTTAACGAGTGTGAGTCACTTAGGAGGAATAATACTTGCTCATGAAATTCTTTGATAAAGTTATTTATGGCTGACCCTTCAAAAGTAATCAAAAGAATTCTTAGATATGTTTGTACACTACGAAAAGTGTTGCGACTGAGAATATACGCGATGGTATAGTAAGAGAATAAAACAACTTAATAATGTACGTATATCTGACACACCAATAGATAGTCAAAAGAGAGAAAAATACAAGAAGTTTTTTTACGTGAAAAAACCGAAAAGGGAAAACCACGGGGCTTGGCCTGGACGAGAAAATTCTATTAAGTTTGAATGAATTATAAAACTTGATTAGCTCCTTTATTTGGAGACTATGAAATTATAATAATTTAGAGAGTAGGACAGAAGTCGGGTGATTGTTAACTAAACAAAGTTCGGCAGCAGTAAGAAAAAACTTTGGCAACCATCAACGAAAGGTCAGAAGTCTAGCAATGGTCGATGAACAGGCAGAAGTCCGGTAATGGTCGACGAATGGGCGGAAGTTCGACAGTGGTCGAGAAGAACTAATGCGGTGGTCGGTGGAAAGAGAGCTCCCCAAACTGTCACCTTCTTTTACCCTTCCCTCATGTGAAGAATGTGGGTCTATTTATAGTTTTTTTAGAGTGACATGCCCCGTAAATATAGAGAAGGTTGAGAGGCATGTTGGGTTTATTTAAATAGAAGTCTCATATTAATCTCGTTGATTGTATAGTGTTGATTGAACATTTAAGTGCCTTAATAATGTCAAACTTTGATGATTTAGATCTCATTGGATTCATCTTGCTGAGCCACTTAACTTGACTATAAACAAGTCACATTTGGATATTATTTGATCATCCAATTTATGTTTAAACATTCTAAATATGCTTTATGCTATTTTTTGGACCCATTTGGGCTCTGATTGAATTGAATTTCATGTCATTGAGATGTTCAGTATGAATATAAATTTATTGAAATTGATATGGTCCAAAAATTAAATTTTTAAAGCCTCAACCTCATATTTACATTAAGATTCATGCCGATAAGATAAATTTTTGATGATGTATCAAAAAGTTTTCTCATATACAACAATAACCTTCATACAAGCTACCACGTATCTCTATCTCTTATCATTTGTTATCTAGGGAATAAATCTCATCAGTTTATGTCTTCCCTCCAGCATTAAATAAAAATTCATCATAATCATGGTTGACTATTTCTACAATGGAATAGAAGCTAAGGCACTTGCTAAGATGATTGTCAAGGTTGTCTGAAATATTATAAAGTTAAATATCATATATATGTAGATTAACTCTTACTATATTAAAATATAATAAACCATATATCTACAATAAGAAAATCAAATACTTAACTCGCTCACAAGTTATTCACCTCAAGTTCTTATATGGATGCCACCCTCAAAATAGCGTGCAAGTTGAGGCCAATAAGATTTTTTAAAATTTTATTTGTGAGGCAATGATATGCGGCTCCAACATTCTTGACTCCAAACGGCATGATCATATAGCAGCACAATTATTTATCTATTCAAAAAGTCTTTGCCTCTTCACCCACAAGATTCAACTTTATTTAATTATATCTGGAGTAGGCATCTATTAAGCTTAACAGTTGATGTCCATACATAGTATCGACCAATTGGTCAATACGTGGAGCTGAAAACTATCATTCAGATAAGATTTGTTGAGATCTATATAGTCCAGACACATCCTCCAAGCTCCATAATCTTTTCGTACCATAATGACATTTGTCAGTCATGTGGGGTAGTGCACTTCTCATATAAACCCTAATTCTAAGAGTTTATCAACCTCCTATTTGATTGCTTGCTAGCGATCCAGTATAAAATTATATTTCTTTTAAATGAATGGCTTGCACATTTGGTTTTACTTTTAGAGAGTTTACAATTGCTTCAAGGTCGATAATAAGCATGTCAGTTGAACTCCATCGAAATATATCCTGAATACGTAGAAAATATATGAACTTTTTTTTTCTTTGTTTGAGAGCAATGATACAATTGTTGACCTCAATTTTCGTTCGAGTGCATTCGATTGATTCGATTGAACCTCGTCGAGCCCAATTTGAACTCGAATCGATCTAAATTAGGTCAAATTAGGCTTGACCATGTTCAATCAAGCCTGAGTAATTTATTTTGACTGTGACAAATTTGGTTTTACCCACATCATCTTTAATTTGATTTAATCAAATCGATCGAACCTAGCCCGATTCTAAATCAAGCCAATTTGAATCAAATTCATATCCAAACCTAACTCAAATCAGCCCAAATTAATTTAAAATAAATTCCAAATTGCTTTTTATTAAATTTGAATGTAATAGCAGATCAGGAAATGCAATTAACGGGTTTGATTTGATCAAATTCCCAAAACCTGTGATGGTCTGACCTCTCAGTCGCATGAGCCCTCGAATAAGAAGTGGATTCGAATGACTTTAGGTAGAAGCAGAATGTCGCAGTGCCGTTTTGGTGTTTTTGAGCTGAGCTGAATGTCGGGAGACATTTAGAAGGTGTGGACGAAGCCTTGGACTCCTGGATTGGCACCCGCTCCCTCTCTCTGGATTTCTCCTGTTTGCAGACGCCTAAAACTCCCTTTCCTGCTCCGTTCTCTTTGGTTCACAGAAGCAAGAAGGGGCCGAAGGAGCTTCCCTCCTCTCTCATTCTTCATTGTTGTTCGCAAATCCCAACTGAGCCCCCTCACCGTCTCCCTGATTTGCACACCTCAGAGGCCGAACCCGACCACGACCTTCACCGCTTTTGACTCCGCCTGGGTCTAGGTCGACGCCGCCGATTAGCTCTAGTTGTTGCCTCTTTCTTCTTGCTTGCAATGTAAGTATCTCCCCCACCTTCCTTCCCCTTCTTCTTCTTCTTCATCTCCCTCTCCTTCTTCCATTTGTTCCTCTCCTTCCCCATCTTCTTTTTATTCTTCTTCTTCATCTTCTTCTACCTCCTCTTGTTCTTCTTCTTCTTCCTATCTTTCTATTTTCTTCATCTTCTTCTTTTGTACCTCATCTTCCTCCCACTTCTCCCACAATGTCATCCTCTAAAAAAAAATCATAGATTGGTTATAAAAATAATAAGCTATTTTGAAATAAAAATATATAATGCAAGTTTCATTTTGATATTCTGCTCTAGAGTGAAGCAATGATGATCCCTAGTTTTCTTTTGTGGTCAGTGAAAGGCTATTTTATGTTCATACTCAGATTTATTCCTCAAATGCTACATAAGGATTTAGTCATGTTCATGCTTGGAAGAGTTTAAGTTTACAAATATGTTTCAATGTTATTTGCATACTTGAAAATAACGGCTTATACACTTTTGTTAAGGTTTATGTCATGGTTATCTTAAAGTCGACTTTTGTTTTGTTATAAGATATGGAATATGTGTTATTGATGCCAAAGCTTTGGTTTCATATTCTTCTTTGCCTAAGTTTTTTAGGTTAACTATTTGATGCAATGCCTCAAAGGAACTTTTCTCGTGTTGAAGCTTTGTTTTAAGAGAGTTTGAGTGGTTGAGTTTATCTTGATTGTGATGAGTTTGAGAAGGCAATTGTGATAGCAAACTAAGGATGTTTTCTCCTTGGGAATATGAAAAGAGAGATGGGTATTTACGTTGGCTTTGAATAGTACTTGCTTTGTCTTCTTGTTGTGGTTTGTATCATGTTAATACAAGATGAATTTTTGTTATGAGATATAAAAAAGGTAACATTGCACTTTTTTCCTTTCAATTTTAAATGATAATCTGATGCATTTGACATCAAATCATCTAGAATAAGAATGTTATTAGCAAAGTGTTTTATGTGGTTCAAAGATCATTTGAGTCTTTAGCCCATAAATATGGATTTTTTTAGAGCTTTTTTGTGAAGGGTTTTGTTGATTGTATTACTTGCATTACTTTGCCTTGAAATGGGTTTCTCTTGAAATGAACTTCATATTTGAAGAATGGTCTTAGCATGAAAGCAAAGTTGTAAGTCTAGATTTGGAAAGATCTTTTCATATGCTTGTTAGCTTGAAGCATGGAAAATTTTTCCTATATTAGAAAAGCTTTAAGAGTTGGTCCATGTTTTATGTTGGAAAGGTTTCAAAAGCATATCTATTATTGAAAATCATTTCATGTTGGAGAAATCTCAAAAGTGGTTTCTTGTTGGAAAGTGGCTTATGTGCAAAAGTTTCATATTTGATAAAGTTTTGACATTAACGAATATTTACATTTGAGAATATCCAATATTATGTGTGCTTTTTTTTAAAAGAACAAATTCATGTGTTTGTTAGAAAGGTTATATGTTTGAAAGTGTTAAATACTTATACCGAGATCAACTCCTTATATAATACAAAAGATTTGGTTAATTGTAGTTGCTAAAGTTTTATCTCTTGTGATGTATATGCATGCTAGATCTTTGTTAAAATGGGAAGGGCTCGTGCATGAGTTGACGCTTCTATGTTGAGTGCAAACCTCTCTTTTCATATACTAAAGTTTTGTGCCTTAACACTACATATAAGAGAGGGAAGTTTGTGCTTATATCATAATAGATGATTTTTAAAAAAAAATCATTATCAGTGAATGATGAACTCTCTCTCATGTATTGCTTAACCTTGATGTACTTGTGTTCGCTATTAGATCATAAATGGCTTCGAAGAGACCTTGGATAATAGATTTGATTATACTTTGTCCACTCTCTACATTTGTATTGAGATGGTAAGAAATTGTATGATACTTCTTTAGTGATTACTTATGATATTATTGAATATGTTCGAGGTTGTTATTTGCTTACTAATGTTGTTGCCACCATTTAGGGAAATGATGCTCTTATATTAAGAAACCAATCACTATGCATAGTTTTGTTCTTGTCCTGATTTTAATAAAGGGTTGAAGTATAATTTGCTATGTCAAGCACATCATCGTGTAGGTGTATTCAGGAATTTTCCCAAATCAAGTTATTTCCATCTAAGTATGAAATTGGAAAGATCTCTTTTTCTTTTTCTCGTCAAAGAACAAAAGTTTGTGTGTTTTGGGAAAGTTTGATTGGCATTATGTGCATAAGTTTAATTCTATTTGGCCGTACATGGAGTTTCTTTTATATGGAGCGAACGGTCTCCTTGATTTTATCCGCTTGAGTTTAAATAAAATACCCTTGTGTTTTGAGATTTTCATGAGTCAATGAAACTTTCTCTCCTATTTTTGTTAAAATTTAAAAAGGAGTATATGTGAAAGGACTTGTTACTTTTTCTTTCTTTAAGGCTTTGCTTAATTATCATCTATTTGGAGATTTTTGCTAGTACCAAGGAAGTATGTTGCACTTTTACATTCTCTCATAGATTTGAATGAATTTTTGGTTATATGAGATGTCGATCTTTTGCACGTTTTGAAAGTTTTTTAAAATTTTATCGTTGGACAGTTTGAATGGATTTTTTACCCCACACCAAATGAAAATGCACTTGATTGTTTTGTATCAAAAGAGTCTTGGTGGATGATTTGTGTAAGACTTTATGTGTAGTTTTATTTGAAAGTTTATAAGTCATTTTTGAAATTTATGGTCTTATGATTAGCTTTGGGTTAAAAGACTCTTTGATGTCTTTGTTTTGGAATAAATGATCTTATTTATGTGTGGTTTGTCTTTCTTCTTGATTTCATTTGCTTCCAAAGTTGGATTTTGGATAAGTGTGGATAAAGATAGGCTAGTTTTGAGATTTAGTTTTGGGAACTTGTTCCCCTCTGATGCTTTGAGTTTTATTTAGGCAATAATAAGGTTATCTGAGTGGGGTATTATTCGAGTGTTTTGTTTGGGCCGTAGGGACAACAACGGACATTAAAAACACCTTCTTCCCTATTCATATTATATTGAATCGGGGTAAATGACGTTTTAGAGGCATACTTGACTTCAAAGAAGTATGCCCAATAATAAAAATGCCTACATTCCTTTTATTTTATTTTTATTTTCATTCTTTTCTTTCTATTGTATTTAGTTATCTTTTACTTTGTTTTTTAGTCTTTCTGTCGCTCCTCTATTTATGCTTTAAGATTGAATGCTTGCAAAAATAAAAAAATCCAAAATAATGCAAATGATCCACCTGATGTGCAAATAACAAAAAGGTATGTTCTTACTTAGTTACATTTCATTTAGCTTACTTGTTTATTATTTATGAACATGCTCTAATACACATCTCTTCTATGATTTGTGCGGTGTTTCTTTTGGGTGACCAAAGGATAAGGAACATTGGAGCACTAGGTGAATGAGCATGGACAGTCGGATCTGAGCATCAGTCGCCCCCATTCAGTCTGGTGGGGGCGCTATGGATGGAACCACTGGGTCATAGCTCCCGGTGTTGTAAGTTTCCTTAAATTTAGAAAACTTTTAGGCGACCCAATGATTGTATGCTCCCTACCCTTTAGGATCCTGTAAAAATTTCATTTTATAATTAGGATTACTTTTTTTTTATCTTCCTAAACCAACTGACATACGTACGAATGTCCTAAGGGTTAGAAACAAAATTTCTTTTAGTCCCATAACTTTAGTGACATCTAAGGATAAAAATTAATGAACGAGTCTTAGATAACAAAGACTTATGGTGCATAATCCTTATAGGATATAGACATCAAAACATAAATTTAGTGGCACGTTTTCTTAAGTTTAGTGTATTTTAATTTACTAATAATCAACCGATGAAAATGAATCTTAATTCAATTCTTAAAAATACATTAAAACACTTAATTTGTACTCAAACCATAACTAATATTTCATAATCGATAAAATGTTAAATCTAAATTAAATTCAATAAATCTAATATTCAACTTCTAACCAACTTAAAGTTTAAAAGAAGTATATTAAATTAGGAGATCAAACCTATAACTAAAATTCATTAAGATAAAAGACTCCTAAAGATCAAATCTTAGATTATTCTTTAAAATCAATCAACAAACTTCTTTTATTAATAAATCACTTAATCTATATTTTTTTTTAATTTATAACCCAACTAAATAATTTAACAAAATTGATTGCCACTGGATAACCCATGCCTACAAGGCTATTAAGTTAGCCCTAAGGAGGGTGGAATAAATCTCACAACCTCGACGAGAAATAAAGGTGGTAATCAATCAAATACTAAAATAAAAATCTTTAAAAACAATCATAAAATATTAATATTTAAACTTCCATTAAAATCTCTCTTTTCCCCTTTAATAAAACAAACACAACCAACTATAATTAAACTATCCTATATAGGACTTATCCAAAAATACACGGCCTACTAAACACATACTTGTTAGCTAGGATAAGACTTTTAATTCTAGGATAGGCCGGTGTTTTCTTTCTTTCTGTCTCTGTCATGTGGCGCTTTGCATGTGATCTATGTGATGTTTGCTTATGTTATTTGTGTTAGCTTTTTGTGTACTTTTTTTGATGATTACTAGTTTTTCTTTTTTTGTACTGTGTTGTGAGCGATATAATATCCATAGGTTTAAACGCTTTTTATACTAATGATATTTTTCTACAGGTGGTCGTGCTCACACAATGCTAAAAGGGGGCTAAAAGTTAATATATATATATATATATATATATATTAGAATGAAACTTAAATAAGATAAAAACCCCACTTTCAAAAATAGAATTGCAGAACAGTCCTATAGGAGTGAAAATCAGGATGCCAAGATGCCCAGAAAAAGAGAGAACAGGGGAAAGCTCAGTAACCTGGAAATAATGCCCCTTATAGTTCATATAGTGATCACAGAAATAATGAAATTTGATGAGCTTATACTCACAGAAATGAATTAGCTCAAAGTAGGAATTGAAAATCACATTCATATACTGATTCATAGAGATACCAACCCAGATGAACTCAATATTACCACTATCCAAAATATTCCCAAGATCCCCATTCACGTCCAAAAACACCCAGGCATTGAAGGTATTAACATAACAATCCCAGGTGATCCCGATACCATCAATGTTCCAGAATCTGCAAAGACTCAAAAAAACCAAATAGAGGCACAGCGGCTGCACATCCATATTCTTAAGACAAAAATTAGGTGACCAACTTCCCAGCCTGATTAAGAGAACAAAGAAAAAACTGCCTGCACTTCTCGGTGTCATAAAACAGAGCAAGAGACATAGTAAATAACCAAACTGGCATAACCAGGCTCCTTGAACAGCAAAAAAGAAAAAAGCTACAGAAAATAGAGGAAGAAACCAAACTGACACCGGTTTGTAAGAAACATAATTAAACAAGTCTAATATAAGGAAGGGAAGTTTTATCCAGAAAAACTAAACCTTTAAGCATGGTATTAAGGCTTGAAATGTTGAAATCATGAGATTCCCTCAACAGACAACCAACGTTAGCTAACCAATCAGCACAGCTGTTAGCTTCACGAAGAACATGAGAAATTTTGTAATTGATATTAGAAAGAGCCAATTTAATTCTTTTGATCAGGTAAAAATTATAAGGATTCCCCTGACACTTATCATTTAAAATATTAACCACAGATTGAGAGTCAACCTCAATCCAAACATTCGAATACCCCAGATTAATACATTTTTCGATACCCTCAGCGACAGCAGAAAGTTCAGCAGTTAAGACCGAGCATTGATTTAAAGGGGAAGCAAAAGCAGATAACACTTTACCTTCAAAATTTCTAATGATACCACCAGTACCAGCAATGTTCCTCTTGACAGATCCATCAGTATTGAGTTTCACAAAAGGAATTTCCAGTTTCCTCCAATAAACAATTCTAGAAACTCTAGAATTAACATTTAAGTTTCTTTTAATACCAAGCCGATCAGCAAAATTAAAAGAGTTACTGCAGTTCTTATAAGAAATCAAGTTGCAAGAAGAGAGAATATTGATTTTATGATTAATATTAGAAATAATAGTAGAAGCCACCATTTTAATATTTTCATGCTTGGACTCATTTCTCGATTTCCAAATGTACCATATAATAAGAATCGGAATAAGATTTAAAATGTGGCCTTTAGAGCTTTGCACCCAATGATTCATTAAAGTGAAAATATCAGTAGGGTAGATCACCTGATTCAAATTTGACATGTCAACATAATGCTTCCACACTTCCATAGCAATACTACCATTAACAAAAAGATGGTTAATACTTTCAATATTGGCACAACAGTAGCATTTAGAAGGAAGATAGAAACCTTTTTTCATCATATTAGTATCCACAGGTAAAAAACCTTTAAGACATCTCCAAGCTAGAATAGAATACGAAATAGGTGGATCGGACCGGCCACCAGACCGGTTCACAGTCGAACCGGCCCGTCCGATCCGGTTTTCAAAACCTTGGTATTAGTAACTAATTAAAATTAAAACTTAAATGGATTAGTTTTAGAAGCATTATACCACTCATAAGTGCAAGGCCACTTAGGAATTTCTCTAGATGTTGAGCCTCAAGTTCCAAAGTTTATCCACCCTCCTATCTTTCATATGGACCGAATATCATGAATTTTATACGATTAGGTGGTTTTAGCTTGCTTTCTTTTTCAGACAAGATATAAGTTCAGTTTGTATTAGTTAAGTCGTGAATGTTAATGACGTGTGTATGATACTATATCTTTTATAGATTTATGATATAAGGCTAGTGGTACGAGTGTATCACTATACACCTTATTGATGGGTAAGCCCTCTATTCTTTCAGAGGCTATAAATCCTACCCATCTGCGTCCCATAGATGACGCCACCTCTCTCTTTCTCTCATGCATGCTTGAGAAGTAGTGCCTTTTCTTTTTCTCCAGTTTTCTCTTTCTCAGACCGGCCGAGTGATGATTGAGCCACACATGATTGATCAAATAAAGTTTGAGCCTCTCTTTCCCTTTGATTAGGAAAGCCTAGAAGTTCTCCTACGCACTAAACCCATTTGAGAAAAAATTGTAACATCCTTAATCGAGAGTTTTCTAGGCCGAGATCTAAGATGTAATTAACCACGGGGGCTTGTGCCCTTGGTTAATTACATCTTAGATCTCGACACATATCCCCACATAAAATAAACCCTATTCTAGATGACATAATGAATATGAGAAATCTCGTGACTTTGATTAGATTATATATATTATTACTTATCGAGGTGTTTAGGTGAAAGTCTCTATCCTCTATGATAAATCGTATATATAATCTCATCTGCCCTCCCATTGGTCTGCTTATATCGAGTATAAAGGCCTACGACTGTTTTGTCCTACAGGATAGTGCGATCGTACTCTTTGCATTCGAACCCCGTAAGCAGAATCCTTTTGAAGACCCATAATAAACTATATTATTCTCAAAGGGTACTCATCTGACAAGGGGATACAAATAAGGTCCTCCACTGGGGAAGCCCTCTTAGGTATGTCTCATTTTGGAGAGCAAAATCTTTAATGCTTAAGGTCATTAATGAGCATGATTGAGCCTACCTAAAATAGCAGGATTGTGTTGCTTGTCGATCTCCATATATTATACTGATCATCAATTGGGTAAGAAGCTTTAGTTTAAGGTAAGGGATGGATGTGACAATCCCAAGTATTGATTGGAGGGGCATCACAGAGATAGCCTTATAGGCCTATTCTAACCTTATAATGAATTTAATTGAGTGAGTATCCTACTGAGAAAATTCTCCAGGTATGATTAGGAGGTTGATCGTTCATTCTACTCGTATAGGTCAATTATCAAACTCATATAATGGAAAGGTGGTCTGAAATTTTTCTTTGGCTAAGCCTATAATAAGAAAAATTAAGTAAAATAGAACATCCACCAAGCTTCTATTATCAACCAAAATTCTCTCAACATTATAACATGGGTCACCAATCCACGTATTAATCACGAGTGCACCTTGATGTGGGTCTTTACCCCTTCTAAATTAGAGTCATCAAGCTCAATAAATAGGTCGATGCGAGACTTTTTTAGTGCTAGTTCCTTGCTTTTTGTGATTAAGACTTAACTGGACAATGAGCGTCCCCCTGTAAGAATTTCAATCTTACCAACCATTTGATGATTATTCAATGATTATCTTTGTTGATATTTATTTTTCATCCTAGTGGGACGAGCCTTATCTTAAGCAGGTGGATTTTGAATGAAAGCCAAATATATCTTTATCGAACCAGTCTCTCAATTTCATCCTTAAGCTATATACAAACTTCAGTTGTGTATCCACGGCTATGGTGGAAGTGGTAGTATTGTTCCTGATTCCAAGTGCTAGGTTTTAAAGGATTTGACCACTTCACATTCTCCTGATCTTAGATGTCCATCAATACATTTGTTCAAGACACGTTAAGTGATGTATACTCCTTTTAATGAGCTTTAAGTCCCATTTGCGAGGGTTGAGAGGGCAAGCTATAATTTTCTTGCTTCTTTTACTGTGATAGTGGAATATTTGTTTTGGGTGCATTCTTATGATTACTATTACTTTGTTCAAATTGCTTCCTACAAGCGTTGATGGCCTCATCTATAAAGATTTGAGATTATACACGATGAATTAGGTTAGCGTATAAATGGATTGTGTCTCATATGAGTGTTGAGTAAAAAAGGTTAGAATAAAATCCTCCAATAAAAACTTTTCACAATAACTTGGGATCCACCCCCATAATTTATCGCATCTTAATGAAGAATCGTTAAAAGTACTCTTTAAAAGATTCTCCTTCATTCTAGCAAATCCTAAAAATATGATACGAAACATTAACAATTCTTCAATTTATAATAAATTATTTGATAAATATTTTAATCAAATTGACAAATGTGAAAATAGTTTCAGCTATAAGCGAATAAAATCATGTTCGAGATGAACGCATTTGAGGCTCGCTAAATATACATAATGGTTATATAGTTATTGATATTCTCATAAGGTTTAGACATCCCTTTGTACAAATTTATGGCTTGTAATTTGAAGCCTGGCTGAACGGGATATTGAAGGATGGCATCAATCTGGGTTGATGACTCCTGAAAGCCGTGTTGATGAAGAGAAGTCCTTCCACATCTCATTGGGAACTCTTACCAAACCAGTCATAGTAGTTCATAACATAAAGCGTTGTGTGTGAGATAAGTAACATGTGGTCGATTTAGGTCTTCAACGATAATTAGAGGAATGTGGGGTGACCGACCAGTGTAACAAGAATGGGTAGAGCTTGTTGTGTCAAAAAGTTCATTATCTTGAAGTGATGGGAGATGCACCTTGACGAAGGGAAGGGGGTCTTGCTTAAAATTGCTCAGGTCGAATATCTTCGATAAATAAAAAATTTTGAGGGAGATGAATCTCCTCTTGTTGTGCTAACATTGATTGCTGAGTCTCTAACAGAAGTTGAAGGATCTCATTTTGAGATTCTTCCATCTTTTAGATATATTCTTCTAGGGAAGGTCTTAAAGTTTTTTTCCAACAAGGTTTCACCCTTCTGGATAAAAAGAGGCAGATGATTGACGTCCCTGATTCTTAGATTTATGTATGTTGGAGTAGGAAGCTCCCAAGTTGTAATTGTTATGCCTATTGGCCATTGAAGTCGTTCTTAGGATAGTGGGGTTTAGATTCCCATAAATGGCACCAAACTATTGTGGGATAGAATATTCATGACTATAAAGTAGGTAAAATTATGCGTCTTAGCATTGTACGAGTATGCATCTCATAAACAAAAATGGTAAAAATACAATAACTTTTTTATGTAGAAAATTCTAAAGGGAAAAACTACAGTGCCATGGCAAGTTAAAATTATTCTACTAGTGTTTTTATATATTACAAATGAATGGTTCATCCTTGAGACTAAGGATAACCAGATTACAACAATCAACTGTCAAGTTGAAATCTTGTTACAAACATTGATCAAATGGAAATCTAATAACATTTGGTGGACGTGCAAAAATCCTGAGTCAATTGGTGGCTGGGAGGAGTTCAGTAATAGTTGGTGGTCTGGTGAAATTCCTGCGATAGTTAGTTGTCGGACGGAAGTCCAACGACAATTGGGGGTTAGGCAGACGTTTAGAGATAGTCTCACTACGATAGGTAGCCAGGTGGTGGTCGGTGAGAAGGAATATGGTATCAATATAACTCATATTTCTCTATATTCGTTCTCTTCCTTTTATTCTAGCTTGGGCCTCCCTTCACTAAAGATTGAGGGGTCTATTTATAATTTTTTAAAGTGGCATGGCCAGTATATCGAAAAAAAATTAAGGGCATATTAGTAGTGTGTTAATGGATGGTTGATATTGACTCCCTTAATTATATACCATTTATAAAGTATTTAAGTATCTTAATATCATTACAGTTTAATAATATTGGGCTTATTTGATTTCTCTTGTCAAGTTGCTCGATTCGTTTATAAGCATGTTGTGCTTGGAAATCAATTAGTCGTCCATTTTATGGTTTGAACCTTCCAAATGCACTTCGTGTCTTCGATTTGGATGGAATTGGGATCATATTGGGTCAAGGGTCAAATTTGGTGTCATTGGGTTCGTCTTTTTGAGATGTTCACTTTGATTATAAGTTTATCAAAATCAAAGTTCAAATGCTCCCGTATTTACTTTTGAAAGCTTTTGGCTCAAAATTACTTAAATATTCGTGCTCGATTAAGATACTTTTTTATGATGTATCATTAATATTTGTGCATCCTGAAATATTGATGATGATATAGAAATATAAAGTTTAATGTCTTAGATTTTTATAAAGGTCTAGCATATATACATATAAAAAATAGTGTGCAACATTTATAAGAGATACCAGAGTTCTTAAGTAGAAAATCCTAAAAAAGGAAAAAACACTAGGCCTAGCCCAGTTTGAATGAATCCACTAGTATTTGAGTCAATTACAAATGAGGTCCTTCCTTTGGGGAAGACATTGGCTTGATGTAGTAATTATAGATCATATATAGTGCATTACATTATGGGAATTGGAAGAATTAGTATTGATATATTTATTTGGTTAGCAGGAACATAGTCAGCGAACGACGGATGTTAAAAAGACTATAGTCAGATGACACTGGTCAAAAAGGCCATAGTCGTTGGGCAAGGAAGTTCGAAAAGACTATTATCATGTGATAGAGGTTAGATGGACCATATCAATGAATGTTATAAAGACCATTATCAGGCGATAAAGGTTGGAAGGACCCTAGTCAATAAGCAATGGAAATATTGCAGTCTAATGATAAAGGTCGGATGAATTGTAGTTGGCAGACGATAGAGGTCAAAAAGACTGTAGTATAGCGACGGAAGTCGGAAGGATCGTAATTGGCGGGAGATGGAGGTTAAAAAGACCGCAATCTTGCAACGAATGTCAAAGGATCGTAGTTAGTTGGCGACAATGGTCAGAAAGACCGTTGTTTGATGATGGAGGTGATCAGAAGGATCGTAGTTGGTGGGTGACGGAGGCATAAATACTGTAGTATGGAGACATATGTTGGAAGGACTATAGTCGAAAAGCTACAGAGGTCAGAAAGATCGTAGTCTGGCTACGAAGGTTGAAAGGATAGTAATCGGTTGACAACATAGGTCATAAAGATTGTAGTCTAGTGATAGAGGTTGGAAAGATCGTTGTCCGTTGGTGACAATTGTCAGAAAGATAGTTGTCTAGCGATAGAGGTCGAAAGGACAGTAATCGACAGACGACAAATGTCAGAAAGACTGTAGTTTTGAGATATATGTCAAAAGAATTATAGTCGGTAGATGATAAAAGTCAAAAAAGATAGTAATCTGGCTATGGTGGTCGAAAATACCATAATTTGATAACATAAGTCAGAAAGATTGTAATCTGATGATGGAGGTCTGAAGGGTCGTGATCGACGTGCGATAGTAGTCAGAAAGATCATAATATAGTGATGGAGATGGAGGTTAGAAGTACCGCAATCAGCGGGAGATTGTGATTAGAAAGATCATTGTCTGGTGATTGAGGTTGAAAGGACTGTAGTTGGAAGAACCGTAGTCGACGGGTGGCAGTGGGCAAAAAAACTATTGTCTAGTGAAGAAGGTCGAAATAACCTCAATTTGTCAATGAAGATGGACCGTAGTCGACAGGTGAAGGTGGTGGAAACATTTTTAGTTTGGCGACAATTGTCGGGAGGAGTATAATCGGTGGGTGACAGTGGTTATAAAGACCATTGTCTAACGAAGGAGGCCGGAATGACCGTTGTCTAGCGACGAAGGTGCATCATAGTAGGTAAGAAAATGTGGTCTGAAAAATCTTAGTATGTCAAAGTTTGTCAGGGGGATGGGGGAAGTTCGACGATAATCGGTGGTCGAGAGTAACTCCGACGACTATCAATGGCCTGGCGGAAGTCCGATGTCAGTTGCTAGCCGGGCATGAGTCCGATGTTAGTTGGTGGTTGGGCAGAAGTTCGGCATCACTGTTGTCAACCGTTTGGTTATCCAATTTATGATTTGAACCTTCCAAAGATGCTTTGAGTCTTCGAGTTGGACCCATTTGTGCTCGGATTGAGTTGAAATTGATGTCGTTGGGTTTGTCTTTTCGAGACATTCATATCAACTATAAATTTGCTAAAATCAGATATCAGATGGTCCCAAATTTAATTTTGAAATTTTCCAACTTGATTTTGCCTCTAGATTCTTGCCCATCGATATATCAAATATAGTTGGTTGATTGATCTCCACCACTTCTAAGGTGTACAATGGAAGAAAGACAATAAAAGTTTCTTTTTAATTATAGTTTGGACAAGTCCACCAAGAAAGTCCAATAAAAATTATATAATTAGAGTGAAAAGCACCCAACCTCAAATCTCAATGGCCTCGTATCAATTAAATTATTTAGTACTACATCACAGTGACGGAAATATTTTACTTTAGAATCTTATAAAAATTGACTGTAATTATATAAAGGTCTTGAATTTGATCTGTATAAATATAATATCTAAGTAATTTATATTATAATCATTTCAACAAAATTATTTATATATCAATATTTTGATCACATTTTTATCAAAATAGACTTAGATTTTATTTGAGATGATTTTTTTACTATTTTTTAAAATATTTTTTTAATTAAAATTTAATTTTTATACTAAAAATCTATTTTTAAAATAGTAAAAAATCTATTCAAAAAAAATCATAGGTTTCTTTTGGGATAGCTTTCTTATTATTTTTATAATAACTTTTAGTAACAAAATTTCTTTTAAAAAAATGAAAATATAATGATCAAAATGTGTCCCAAATGAAACACAAAGCAATTACAAAATTTATATGCAAATTTATTTTTTGATAAATTCAAAGATAGATGCACTGAAATTTATATAAAATAATTAAATACTATGATATAATAAATATTTAATAAAATAGATGATAAAATTGAGATGAAACAATTTTCAAAGCATCATAACGCTTTTTGATCCCACGAAGAAAGCCTTTCTTCCTATAGAGTGACATTTGGAGCTACGTTACGCAAATTTGAAAGATTAACTCATAAGCAACGTATATTAGGTGCGGAGTGCGGAAAGGAGAGCCGTCCGCACAAGTACTATATCCAGCTAGGTACCGGCACTCGATACCTCTAGGTACAAGTACTTGTGCAAACGGTGCCCACTCCGCACCTAATAATTCTTCTCTTCCCACCCACCCTTTACCCTTTCCCCGCAGCAAAATCTATTAAAATCGTCCCCAAACACCATCCCTTCCTGCGCAATGGACAGACTCCTCCTCCTCCTCCTCCTAATCCTCGTCGCCCCCCTTCTCACCGCCGCCGGTGGCCTCAACGCGAAGGAGCAGCTGATCCACCTCCGCTTTTACTGGCACGACATCCTCAGCGGGCCGAATCCGACGGCGGCGACGATAGCCCGCAGCCCGGTTACGAATGCGTCGGCCACTTTATTCGGCTTGGTGAATGTCATCGATGACCCATTAACTTTGGGGCCAGATCTGTCGTCCCGGCAGATCGGCCGCGCGCAAGGTATTTATGCATCGGCGGACCAGAATGTGGTAGGTCTTCTCATGGCGATGAACTTCGTATTCGTCGATGGGGAGTACAACGGAAGCACATTGGCGGTGATGGGGCATAATCAGGTATTCTCTAAGGTGCGGGAGATGCCGATCGTCGGCGGGACGATGCAGTTCCGCCTCGCGCGGGGATACGTTCAGGCCATGACTTACAGCTTCCAACCGGAGACTGGGGACGCCGTCGTTGAGTACAATTGCTACGTCTTGCGCGGATCCGATTACTAGAAGCCGCTTGGAGGGCCGCAGCTACTAAGAGAAAAATAGGTTTTCAAATAAATGTTTCTGATAAAAAAAAAAAAAAAAGTTTCTGAAAAATATATTTCAAATAGATGGTCGGGTTTTTAATATATAAATTTGAATTACATGCTTTATAATTTATCCCACGTCTTTAAAAAAAATAATTAAAAATTAATTTTGGACTCCAATTTTTATATTATTATTATTATTATTTTAATAATTGGGTTGTTTTGAGATAGATGCAACTTTTTATAAAGTTGATAATTGGTTTCATTTGGGACAATTTTTTTGTTGCTTCTTAAATCAATTTTTTAGTACAAAAATGATAGTTTTATACTAAAAAGTTGATTTAAGAAGTAATAAGAAAGCCGTCTCAAACAAAAATTATTGTGGACAAAGTAGTTTTTTGAAAAGCTGATGTAGAAACTAGTTTCCTCTGATAAATTTTCTGAAATAAATGAAAAAATAATGGACATAATTAGGCTAGGCTGGCTAGGACAAAGTAGCTTTTTGAAAAGCTCTTACTCTTTCTGAAATAAATGAAAACTTTTAGGAGATAAATTTTTAAATTGAATAAGGAAATAATTAGGCTAGGCTGGCTAGCTTTTATTTAATTCTTTTGTTCATACAATGAAAATCACACATATAGATCATCTTCTCAACAAAGCTTAAGGAATGAAGGTCCTCAAATCGACCCTTTTTCTTTGGGACACTATTGCTTAACATTTTGCCACTCCCATTGGAATCTTTCTTCACTGTTTGAGACTCTACTTTATTAACCATACCACACTTTTCTTTATTAAGAAAGTCTTTGATATAATATACCTCTTTAGATAGACGTTGCAACAATAAAATCATAAAGAATATGTAGTATTTATTTTCTGGTTTCGATTTATTGCGTGTCGAAACATCCACGATAGTAGAGGGATATAGGTTTAACATTCTAGTTTTATATGAATATCCAGCACACATACATACATATGAGAGGGAGGGCTGCAAGAGTTATAAGATATCTGAATTTCTATATGAAAAATCCCAAAAGGGAAAAAAACATGGGGCCTTGACTAGTTGAAATGAATAAACTAGTGTTGGTCATTGATTATAAATGACGCTCCTCCTCTGAAGAAGGTGTTGACTTAATATAACAAATATACATTATATAGTTGGAGTTGAGATAATCCAATGATATGAGAGTTCCTCTCAAAAAAGTGTTGGCATGTTCATTTGATTGGTAAGACTGTATTTATGCGACAAAAGTCGAAGGGACTGTAATCAACGAGCGATGATGGTTGAAAGGACCATAGACGAACAACAATGGTCGTAGGGATCGTAGTTGGAGGGCGATGGAGGTTGGAAGGATCTTAATCAGACAATGGTGTTCAGAGGAACCATAATCAGTGGGTGACAGTAGTCGAAAAGATCATAGTCATGCGATGGTGGTTGGAGGGATTGTATTCAAAAGACGATGGAGGTCATCTGGACTATAATTAGGTGATGATTATTGGAGGTATTGCAGTTAGCGATCCAAACTGAGAGCACGTAATAATTTTATATTTTTTAATATAAGTTGGGGTCAATATCTTGTACAGTTATTCTACCGTTTAGTTGAGCGGAGAAGAGAGAATCTGATAACAGAGTAAAAGAACAAGCAACCATAAATTCTTATCAAATAAATTATACATTGGAATCTGCGAAGTCTTTATAAAAGTTATTCAGCGCCAAGCCACCAAGTGGCGAATTCAATTAGGAAACTAAAACCAACCTATTTTTTTATTCATTTAAAAAAGTCCAGTATATATAGATACATGAACAAATGAATAATTTTATGAAGATAAGACTTCAAAAACTAAAAGCCTAAAATAATAATTAAAAAATAAGAATAAAAAAATTTATTGTGATTCTTCATGAAAGATTGAAATGGTCTGTAGCTTTTTTTTATTGACTAGTGTAGCTTGAACTTAAATTGATCCTTTAAAAATATGAGGCTGACCACTTAGAATTTTGAATAAGATTGGCCATATGTAGCTCGATCGCATACGGATGGGAAACCAACCATATACCAACCACTTGGCAATCAAATTTCAATTAAGCTTCAACCACCTCTACTTACCCTCAACAAATTTTAAAATTTTAAACAAATAACAAAATAAATTATTGGAAATAAAAAATTTGTGATGTAGGCATCCTATAGTACTACTGATACACTAGATAACTGGATTGGACAATCCTAGCGATAGCCCCATCAACACATAATCAGAAAAATAACTTAGCAAGATTAGAGCCATTCAAATGTTTGTGTGTTATAGCGAAAATTTCTGAATCTTTTTGCACCATTCTGCATATAAAGACTAATAGTATTTTAAAACTATATTACAAGCACCAAGTCAATGTTCTTTCATTTCAACCTACTAACAAAGGTTGAAAACTGTAATTAGGAAAATCAAAATCTTACTTTATTATGAAATGCCATAGGAAGCAAATCGGCCCTAGTGTTTTGTATTGGAGAATGGAATCAATAATCAACATGTCTAACGGTAAGGAGAGGGGGTGGTTAGGACAAGATCTGTGGCGATTCCGCCCCACCCGAAAGCTTCTTTAACCCATGGAGAGCCTGCCGCCGCCAAAGCGTCTTCCTGATTCCCGTCCCTCCTTCCCAGGCACTGCACGCAACACGATCGATCGACTATAAGTGTTAGCTGTAAGAATGGACAAAAAGGTAGACCTTTATAGAAGGTTCGTGGGTGTACGTACGCGTGGGATGATCATGGTGCAGATAAGGTTCTCCGAAGCAGAACCTCTCTCTGGCTGCAGATGTATGGGGACCGCCACTTCCTCTGAAGCGGGCTGATCTGAGGGAGGTGGCTGCAGGCCAGGCGCTGGCAAGAGCTGCAGCTTCGGCGTTGATGCGGTTGAGCTAGAGGCTGAGGGGGGCCCACCGCCGGGGAACACCAGCATATGCTGTTTTTCTTCAGCCGATGCGGCGCTGCTGCCCGCCATGCTCGGCCACAGGAACGTCCCCTGTGGCTTGCAGATCTTGAAACCGCTTGTCCTCTTCTGTTTTTTGCCTCCAGCCGCATTGCCGTTGCTGATCTCATTTTCGATATTGACGTCGCTGGTTTTGGTGTTTCCGTTTAGCTGCACGTCTCCGTCGTCTACCTGCTTTTTTGCCTGCTTCAACAGCTGCACGTCATCCTGCATCACACCAATCCTTGCTACATGCTTTTTTTCTTAATAATTCTTTACAATAATTAGTATGAGGGATTTATTAGCTCGAACAGTTTGAAAGTATATCCTCAAATAAATTTACATTTCATAATATATTTTTTAGATTTCCACTATATTGTTGACCTAATTAACTTTATCTTCGGATTTGTGTGTTAATCTAAGACGCAAATAACTATTGTAATTCAGGAAAACTTGAATGGAAATGAAATTTTAAAATGGACCTTAAGCTCTTGCATGCAATCGACCAAGGCAGCCAATTCTTCCTCTTGCTTCCTTTTCCACTCCAGCAAAATCTGGTATTTCTCCTGTAAAGATGAATCCAAGAATATTATCAATGCTCATTAATTTGCTATTGCATGTCCACGAGCCAATCAAATTAGAGCAGCACTCTTCATTAAACGCTACTCACGTGTGTGTTTACTATTTGAGTTTCAGATGGCCTCTAATTTGAAGTTTGGTTATAATTAGAAAAGAAGAGGCAGAAAGAAAGTAAACTAAAAAAGCAAAACACCTGCCATGCGCCGATGGCATTCTCCCATTCCACTTTTATGTTTTGTGTGTGCTTTTCCAGCTTCTTCAGCGAAATCTGCTGCTCGTCGTACCTTGAAAAAGAAAATATAAATAAGACCTAGAACTTTCACATGAATTCAAGCGTATTGATATATAATTATACAACATCAAAAGACAAAAAGACAAAGGCGAAAGCTAGAGGGAGAGAGAGAAGGAGAAAGGGAAAAAGAAGAGAGAGAGAGCGTGTGTGTAGGAGAGATATCGTGCCAGTGTGAGTGGCGATATTATTAAAGGTTTTAAAACTAAACAACATTAAGAAGGAAGTTGGAAGAATCTGAAATTAAGCCCATTATCAATTTAATGCATCTGCTTATTACCATTTAATGATATCTAATCCTTAATGGGAGCTCACTTGTTGGGTTCATCGGCAGATATATTCTTAGCGGAAAACAGCACTTACCAATCACCCAAGTACTACCAATCCTACAACTTAGGAGAAAAATCAGCACACTCTTTCTTCCCTGTTGATTCCTCCCGTTTATCATAATTTTAGCATGCTTTAAGAAGTACAGGGTTCATATAAAATTATACCTGATTGGCTAAAATGAAGGATGCAACTTCATAGAAAGTGTGCATTGAGAGCAGAGGAAACTGTAAATTCCACCTGCTCTAGGGTGATAATTATTCCAATTTTGTTAGCATAATATTATTTTATTATTAACTTTTATATGTTGAATTATATTTTATTCATTCAAAATTTCAATATTAAGTTAGAAATATATCTAATAGAAACCAGATTATATTTTGTTGCGAGAGGCTTATTTTGAAAATTTGTTTAAAACACTATTACTCTAATGATTTCTTTATTTTAAGTTTTATTATTAAATATTTGGAGACTTTAAAATTTATCATAAAATTCTTATCTATTAAAATTTTATCATAAATCCAATGTATAAAATTATTGACTCACATTAAATTATAAATCACATACAAATATCATTAGCATGAATTAATTTCAAATGAAATATTTAAATATTATGTATATAAATAACTAAAAATTCTAGGAGGGAGCGAGATAGAGTGAGATGGACCTTTTGAACTGCGCGGCGAGTTGTTGTTTGCAGTCAGCTATGGCAAGTTTGCAGTCGAGGCCACAGGAGTTAGGGAAGATGGAGTCCCCGAGCTTCCACCCCGGCGGTGGGACCCAGAAGGGGTCGGTGACGCCAGCCTTCCGGCGGACCTCCACTAGGTCCGCTGGCTCGAGCCAGTACTCCATTGCACCCTCGGAATTATGACGGCGCCTAAACCGCTCAGTCCCGTCAGAAACGATCTTGCCGGCCATGTGTTTGAGTAAATGATCCAGCAAACCAGTGTCGCCGATGTGCTTCCTTGCCTCCTCCCTCAGTGCTTGCCTAAGTATAGGCCTACCCAGCTCTGCTTTCTTCAACCTCATGATCTCAAGCAACCGCTTCTCCGCCGCCTCATACCTCTCCATAGACCAACGGTCCTTTGTCCCGCGTGGAAATCTTACTTCCTGATCCTCCTGCTCGAGCTTTAACCTCTTGGTTTCCCTTGCAGCAACCTTCTTTTTCTTTTTCTTATTCTTCTTCTTACCTTCTTCCTGATTCCTCTTCCTCCCATTTACGCTTTGTTGCTCCTCCATTACAGCCTCCGTCTTCTGCGCTGACTGATCGCAATGCCGCCCAATGTACTTAATCTTTCTCCTTATCCCCCATCCAACTTCCCCTGCACACTGGAGGGCTAGGTGGCAAGATCCCATTGATTTAATCGGCTTCGTGACTTCCTGCTCTTCCTCAGGTCCAACGAGTGGCAGCTCGCCACCTTGAGATGGAGTCAAAAGCCAGAAGCTCTTCAGACGCTTTCCCGCCTCCAGCTGCGAAGGGGGTATTCGCCGGCAAAGAATCCGCCTGGCTTGGTTCGAACTCATGACGAACTTCTCATCGAGCTCCGGGAAGCAGATTCCATTCTGCGCTGCGACGAAGTAGCTTCGCAAAGACAACGTGCTCGGAAAACTCACCGTAACGCCCAACAACGTCGTCTCGCTCACCTGGAAATAGAATGGAAATAAACAAAGACCAATCAGCCTTGGATGGAAGAAACAAGTCAGAAGATCCACCAACACGGCAAAGGAAACTCTGACCATCACTACTCGGATTGCCTTTAGCTGGATCGGAGATTTCGGTGGAAGCTTTTCGTGATCGATCTCGAAGAACGAGCCCGGTTCGTAACGCCCTAAGCTCCAGAAAAAAGAAATCAAATAATTAAATGAGAAATGCATCGTTTACGTGCAAGATGTTTTTGCCTAACTAATTGAATCGCTATTGACAGAGATCGTGTGAGAAGCGCTATCAGAATCACAGTAGAGAGGGCGAAGAGAAATAACCGGCGCAGGGAAATGGTTGGGCCGAATCGGCGATGTACAGCATCTTTTTTTCTTAAAAAGTCACTTGTCAGACTCGTTCGGACTGGCTCATTTCCGTTCAGGTAATAGTACTTTACCTGCCATCCAGTAAATTAAAATGAAAGCCATAAAAAATCATCATAGCGATTAGCAGCCTACGCAGCCTTGCTCGCGAGACATAAATAAATCAAATGCCAAAGGCAATAAAGAATCCTTTGAAATGGACCCACTGGATAGCCGCGATCCCGCCGTTCTTTTCCAGGTCGAAAAAGAAAAAAATAATAAAGAAAACAAAGGTCGAAGAATACCGTCACTCTATAAGCAGTTGTGTGGAAGGAAGATAACCAAAGAAATCATGAGAAATTGGGATAACTTTCATTAAAAATGTAAGATGGAAGCCTTTTTAGGCTTGCTCATAGCGCAGGCAACCTTCCGCAGCTTCCATAATACTTGCGAAAATAACATAAGAGTGGTGAGCGTATTTTAAATTTCTGATCTCTGCACAAGCATAAAGAAATGCTAGAGAATCAAACCACCTTACTCACCATCAGCTTTCTGAAAAAGAAGCAACCAACTATCTTTTCTGCAGAATAAAGACGAGGAGGAGTCCAATTTCATTTAATGAGATCAAGAGCCGAGATAAGAACACAAGATATCTGGATCGATGAGTACAGAAAGGAAAGAAAAGCTCATCAAAATGGGTGTGCTTATCTGCGGCCTAATCTTAATCTAGAGTAAGATATCACATCATGCAAGAATCGCTAGCTTTATAGAACAATCGATCACAATATTGTTGATTTTCAATCGGAAAAGATCAATGCGAGAATTATCATTCAAACCAAGCGAAAAGAAGAAAGACAGATACTCCGATAACCGGATCGATCTTACTACTGAAAATCTACCACCAAACCGGCATTCAAAACTCCTTGAAGTAAACTGATATAACCTGGAAGAAGCTCATTAGTTCAAAAATGATCGGCAATGACGATTGCTAAAGAAAACTAGCATGTTCTTAATTCCATAAAAAAACCAGATCAAATTATGCAAGAAATAATAAAGAACTTTTTGGATGAAAAATTACGCTAGGACGGATAATCTTGGATAATTACCAAAAGTTCCTCTCAGACGCTTCAGAGCTCTCTGTCTCTCGGTCTCTCTTTCTCTCCCACCCTCCCTCTCGCTCTCGCGCTCTCTCTCTTTCTCCTTGGGGGGCTGAGCGATTTTGCTCTCAGAGGGTGTGCAGATGGGGAGAGTGATTAATAGGTGAGGTGTTTTTGCGCGACCTGACAGTTGGGGAGTGATTGGAATCCTAACAAACCGAGTGCGAGCGCGCGAGTACAGCTAGAGCCGTATGGGCAGGGGGGAATTTAAATAAATAAATGAAAATTTATATACATTTTATTAAATTTAAATTTGTTTTAACATTTAAATATTTATTTTTATTTTTACAACATTTTAATATTTTAATCATATCAAAATTTACACATAAAATATAAATTTTAAGATATAAAAAAATTGTGCTTTAAAATCGGAAGATTACATGCGTGTTTCCATTTGGACTACTGGTAAATAAATTTAAGATAAATTACGTATCACCTATGAAGGCACTAATGAAGTTAGGCAATCTCGTTTGAATATTTTATTGTATGATTACGAATAGGGGTGTCAATTCGGGTCAGCGGGTCGGGTTCGGGTCCAACCCACAAAATTCGGGTCAGCGGGTCTGATTCGGGTCTAACCCGCAATGACCCGAGTGTAAACGGGTTGACCCGAATCCGACCCGTTTGATTAAACGGGTCTGGTTGGCCAACCCGGACCCAACCCGAGCGGGTTTACTAGTTGACCCGACATTACCCGTTGACCCGACATTACCCGTTGACCCGAACATTTCCCATTTTTCTGCTTTCCGCGGGTTGTTCGGGTCGACCTACGGGTTGACGGGTTGACCCTAACCCGAACCGGACCCGTTTCGCTACATACATTGTTACAACTTACAAGTATACACTATACAATTATAAGCTTCGCGGGTTATTCGGGTCGACCCGCGGGTTGACGGGTTCATCCTAACCCAACCCGAATATATAAACGGGTCTAATCCTTAAACCCGAACCCGGCCTGTTTCTTTCACGGGTTGACCCGAACCCGGATTTTCCGTGTCGGGTTCAGGTCAGATTTTCGGATCGTGTCCGAAATTGACACCCCTAGCGGTTGAGCCCTATCATGATTGGCTCATTTACATCAATACTTACCCATGCCCTTCTATTTTTTATTTCATAACTTATGCCTTATGGTCTGTTTGAGGCAACTGAAATTTTTTTGTAAATGTGTGACAAAGCTGCTTTTAAGAAATTAACTTTTTTTAAAGTTGTTGTATAAAATAGCTTACTAGCACAAAAAAATTCTAAAATCAATGATCAAACAGTGAAACAAAAATTGTAATATGGTTTGAGAAAAAAAGTAGTAAGAAATATGTCCTAAACGAAACCTTATATTGAGAAATTTGTGTTTGGTCTTTGATCATCAAGCCTCCAACCAAATATTGTGCTAAGCAAACAACAAATTCTTCATTCAATAACTTTAGATATGATTGAACAACAAATTCTTCATTCAAGGCATATGATGAGGGATACTAATTAACTTCAGCACAATACAAATTATTTCACTAATTCAACTTGATCCTATCTACAAACAAATTCGAACAAACATAACCAATGTTTGGCTTGGGTTAATGATCCACTTGATGTTAATGATGCATGTTCTAGTAATTTAATGGAGGTAGCTGTCCATTCAACATTGGAGTTGGAATTCGAAGTTCCAAAGTCTACATATAGCCTAGAGTAGATGTTTTTTTTTTTTTTTTTCATTTGCATGGGATTTGGGAGATATTTAGGCTTCGTTTGGGGCGAGTTTCTAGCTACTTAAAGTAATTTCTCAGTACATAAAATTTTTCAAAATAAAAATTTTTATACCATAGAAAGCTGCTTTAGAAAGCAATAAGAAAATTATCCTAAACGAAGCCTTAATCTAGAGTGCAATATCCTTGGCTCTTGCAATGTTGGTAGGATTAAAGTATTTAAAAATGTTTATTATTATTATTATTATTATTATTATAGAATCCATATGACCATTTAGACGTTAGTGGGTGATTTTGATATATTGTAGGAGGTAAAATGATGTTTCCAAGGTTGAGGTGATAGTTTTTTTATTAGGAGGAGAATTATGTATGTTTGTGGTACACGCTTAATGTTGGTTTCATGTAAACTTTGTGTGGAAAAGCTTAAAAAAAGGGTTACATAGATAAGTTTTTTGTTGTACCCTGGATAGAACATGATTTAAATTCTTCTTTTTTTCTTTTTTACTTCTCCCACAATGTCAATCATTTTATCCAACATAGGCTTTGTTTAGAACAATTTTTTTACTGCTTTCTAGAACAGCTTACTAGTACCAATTTCTAATTCAAAAATTGTACTAAAGATTTGTTTTAGAAAGCAACAAAATAGCTGTCTCAAAGAAAGCCTTGATACAAGACTTGTTAGGTTTCTAATTATGTATATATAGCTCAAAACTAATATTTTTTTACTAATAATAACAAACATAAGCAAATAATTTTCTTACCAACCTTACCTTAGGAAGGAAATTGCCACAAGTTGGGAGGAGGCCAAGAAGTGTAATAGGTTAGTGAACTCTTTAGGGAGTTTTGAGTGAATATATGAATTGATTTTTGGTCATTAAGGGTAAGGCCAAGGGATGAAAATGAACTCTTAGGATTGATGAAGGGAATTATGAAGAATTGATGCTTGTCAAAAGGGTGATGTTATGTTAAGGTTTGTGAGAAAGTGTGAAGAATGAGATCTTCAAAGGTGGAGAGATACTATATATGGGAGATTAAGAGTTTGTGGAAATTTTCTACTTTGAGCATTTGAGATAAATTTAAAAATTTGATAAATAAGTATCAAAATATGTTTATGTAGCAATATGCCATGCATGCTTGATACAATTCATCAATCAAGATCACATATTTATGAAAACGGGAATACAAAATTTTTCTTATGAATTTCACTATTCCTAATTATATGCATTAAAATGATAGAATGAGCTAAGCATTAAGTATGATATTAGAGATGTTTACCATATTATATATTACGTGAAATGTGTATATACAAGAAAGTATGTCTATTATATGATTCAAGTTGGCAGAGATGTGATACCTTGTGTAAGAGGATGAGCTTATAGGATTTTCTTTAAATATAGGTTAGTGGTGTGAACCCAATACATTATAGAAATTATAAGGGGAATATGATATGATTATAATTGTCGATGAGTTGGGGGTGAAAAATCCCATGTACTATACCAAATGATTGTTTTTTAATTATATTATATGATATGATACCATGTCTGACTTAATATAATTGTATAGGAAAAATAACATATAATATAATATGATTAGTAAGGATTCTTGTCTTACTTAATACATATATGTGAATATGAGATGCTGCTTTATATGATTAATGAAATTGTTATAATCTTCTGATATGACACAGTGATATATAGATCATAATCTTGGACATAATTGTACTACTTATGATACATACACTTAAGTAGCATAGAGATTTGGTGATTTACTTTTTCAACACATGTTTAGCTTTTATAATCAGTTGATTGATAGCATGCATATTATTTTATTCCATTGCATTGAATACAGTTGTAGGTTTCATGTAACCTACTAAGCTATTTACTCATTCTTCATTATGCATTTATATGTTTCAGGGAAATGGTAAGACTCTAGTAGAGTGAGGATGTAATTTGTTATTAGAGTTACTCTTATATATAAATTGTTATCAGTATTATTATCATGCATTGATACACATTGAATAATCCTTAATATTCATGCAAATCATAGGTCTGTAGTTTCACTTTTGAGGGGATGGTTTTTGAAAACTAACTCCTTGGATTTAATTATGTAACTACTTTAGATTTGAATTGTATAACTCATTATATTAATGAGGGTTCAACCTCATGATAAGAGATTGAAATTTCAAAATCCCTTAGATTTGAATTGTGTAACAAAAATATATTAACAAGGAATTAAACTTACGTTGTTTGATATAGGTCATCATGCATTCAACCTTGGAGTTGAAATTTGAAGTTCCGAAATTTCTTCATAGTCCATGATTAAAGCTTTATTTTGGACAACTTTTCTAATGCTTTCTAAAGAAGCTTCCTAATACAAAAATTTTTATTTCAAAAATTTTTTGTACTAGAAAACTATTTTAGAAAGTAGTAAAAAAATTGTCCCAAATGAAGTCTAACTTTGAGCTATCATCTTACATCATGAGTCATAATGTACAAAAAAAGGACTGATTACAAATGCAAGTGACACACTGTTAATGTGAGATTTCATTATATTATATATATATTTTTTTGGGCTTCATTTGGGATAGCTTTTGACTAATGTTTTTCACTATTTTAAAGATGTTTTTGTATTAAAAAGTTGTTGTAAAAAATAAAAAAAAAAATTATCCCAAACGAAGCCTTAAACATTCTTCCTTTGCCATTAATCATTTTATACTAGTTGCTTTCTCACCACCCATGACCCACCCATGTTGAATTGTTGGTCATCCCTTGTACTCTACCTTTCTCATTAAATCCTTGGTTTGAATTTTATTTTGATGAACTAATCTCAAATAAATGGAAATCATCTTAACTCCATTGTTGTCTCTTGAATACTGAATGTCATAGTTTCATTATGAGATCAGAGTCCCCAATGACTTATATTCTTCTTATTCCAATCTTTGTAACAAGAAGAAGTGTCATTAGAAGAGCTTTATACTTAGCTTGATCACATAGTCTTAAAGTTTTTTTTTTTTTTTTAGTTAAAACCCTCAAAGGGGCCTACGTGTTAATATCAAAAAAGCGGATACACGGTCCTTAAAAGAAACCACTAGCTCTCTACTGCTCGAACAAGCTACAATCAAAAAAGGAAAGAAAAAGACCTGCGAGCCTGTGGTTCCTCAACCTAATAGTACAATAGATGTAAAACAAACTACTGGGGCAGTAAACAAACGCCACCCAAAAAAGGAAGCTCATCGAATAGACGTTCAACATCATCTTCCTGCAAAAATGGAGAAGCAAAAAGAAAAACCAAAAAAAGAACACAATAAGGAGTACCTTGATTCCACAGAAGATCTTGTACTTCAAAATTAAAGGAACCTTGCACGACACACTCCCAACCATCTGAGACATCATCATCTCACCTTTAACCTTATCCCTGTCAGCAGTAGCCCAAAAACAATTGTCCCCAACCTGTAACACAAAATAACTCCAAAAATAGCAAATACGATTAACCAAATTCAAGTAAAATTGATAAATCTTGCACTCAACAAAAATTCTCCCATCCACCAAAAGGAGAAGTTGAAAAACCAGGCAACAAAAGCCACCACCCAGCCCATTTAAAAATACAAGCCCCCGAAACCAGCAAGACTGGATATCCAGCACATGGAGAGAAATAACATCATGATTTTTACGTGAAAAACCCTAAAAAGAGAAAAAACCCCAGTTTAAATAATTCCACTAGTTTTATTTTATGTAGAAGAGGCTGACTCGTCCTTAAAATTTAGGATGATCATATTACAATGTGATGTGGCGTATCATGGTACTGGAGCATATCCCAACGCCATCATTCCATAGCCCACGGCCTCCACTCCTCTATAGCTTTAGTTAGTTATTACTTTTCTGCATATGCCAAGTAGTGGCCAGCTCAGCTTAATATTGCTATATCCACATTTCATTTTATTAGAGTATTACTTATGTACTAGTTGGGGACAAGAGACCTTTTAGAAGTGAATGCTAATATTTGAACTTTCCACCTATTCTCCGCCTGTTATATCCTTCTCCTTCTTACTGCTCTTCTTCTTTTCCCTGTACTTTCATCTATGTTTTCTATTCTATGCAGGTTTGCTCCGATTTTCACACCAATTGGTATCAGAGATCGGCTACAAATCTCATGGCAGAAGGAAGCAAACGACCTGCGGTTGATGAGGACCGAAGTTTGGAGGCTTTGTAGATAGCCAAGAACAGCATGGCTCGCCAGAGGAGGCTCTCACCACGGAGTTCTTTCTGTTCTCAACAGAAATGAGGATCGAGATTCGGTCCCTGAGGACGAATCAACCACTCACAGTAATGGGTAGACCAGTTGCACCGGCAACCACACCGGTACTGCGTCTGCGTCATGGCTGACGGTTCCACACTATTGTTCCGATTGTGTCGGACTCAGATAACGAGGAAGGCATACAACCACAATTGGAAGCATCTGACTCGGCAGAGGAAGATAGACTGAATTAATATGAACAGCCTCGCCGATACCCCATACAGCAGCGACAACTCGGAGAATTCTGCATCAAATTGGACATTCCCTTCTTCGATGGGCGCTTGCACATCGAAGTCTATTTGGATTGGGAGCGTGACGTTGAAGCATTCTTTGACTACATGGAGATAGCACCGGAGAAGCAAGTCAAATACGTCACGTGTCGTCTTAAAGGCGGGGCGGGGGCATGGTGGATGCAACTCCTACAGTCCAGACGGCGAGAAGGAAAGGGGAATATCACTAGTTGGTATCGGATGAAACAGTTGTTGAGGGGACACTTCTTACCCACCGATTTCGAGCAGATGTTATATGTGCAATACCAACATTGCACTCAAGGCACTCGGACCGTTAGCGAATACACGGAGGAGTTTATCCGTCTGAGTGCCCGGAATAATTTGAATGAATTCGAGACGCAGCTTGTGGCACGATACATTGGTGGCCTTAAGGAAACTATACATGATGAACTTGAACTGAACTCAGTTTGGACCCTTTCACAAGCGGTCAATTACGCCCTCAAAGTTGAGATTCAGCTTAACCGCCATCCGAGAAGTGGCAATGCTCGACGATACACTGCGGAGCCTAGCGGGGAGATGAGCAAATTACCTGCGGTTGGTGGAAATAAGGCCGCAACTCCATCTATGGGAGGATCTGGGATCTTAGGCGCTGAGCCTAAACCTCCTGTTATCAACCGCCAGAGGACTCCTACGAGGGATAATAATCCGTATGAGAAACCAGTAACCTTGAAATGCTATCGTTGCTTCTAACCGGGACACAAGTCCAATGACTGTCCAAATCAGCGGCAAGTGCAGCTGCTTGAAGGGGAACAAGATGACGAAGACCATGGCGCCGAGTAGGTGAATGAGCAAGATTTTGAGGATCTCCAAGCCGATGAAGGTGAGCCAATCGCTTGTGTCATGGAAAAGCTTCTGATAGCGCCTCGCCAGACGTGTATTTATCAAAGGCATGCCATCTTTCGTACCCGTTGAACTATTGGTGGCAGTGTCTATGATTTACTCATTGACAGTGGGTGCACTGAGAATAACATTTCTCGGTTGGTGGTGCAAAAGCTACACCTCAAAATGACGTGCAATCCACATCCCTACAAGATAAGTTGGGTGAAGAAAGGTGTGGAGATAGCTGTGTCCGAAATGTGCCGAGTGACTTTCTCAATCGGAAAAAGTTATGTATGTGAAGTTTTATGTGATGTTCTGGATATGGACATTTTCCATTTAATATTGGGGTGTCCATGGCAATTTGACGCGGGAGCGATCTATGACGGATGTGCAAATACATATACGTTCGAGTGGAAGCAGCGCAAAATTCGGTTCATACCCCATTCCACTGGTGATGGTGATAAGGAGTTGCCCGACAAATCGACAATGTTTATGGTCACTGGCCATAAAATTATAGATTCCTGGAAGGAATCATCGTGGATGCTAGCACTGGATGCATCAGCCACCCATACGGATGAGGTGTGCGTAGAAATTCCCACTGCCGTTCGAGACATTATTCAGTGTTACAAGGAAGTCTGGCCCGCCGCACTACCAAACGAGCTTCCCCCGTTACGAAATCTGCAGCACCAAATCAATTTCCAACCGGGTGCCAATCTTCCAAATCTGCCACACTATAAAATGAGCCCCCGAGAACACGAGATACTACGAGGCATCGTGGAAGAGCCGCTTCAAAAATAATTGATTCAACCCAGTCTCAGTCCGTGTGTTGTCCCGGCGCTACTCGTACCCAAGAAGGATGGTAGTTGGCGTATGTGTGTTGATAGTCGAGCTATCAACAAGATCACCACGAAATACTATTTTTCGGTGCCTTGTCTCAAAGATATGTTGGATAAGCTTGCAGGCGCTACCCTCTTCTCGAAGCTGGATCTTAGGAGCGGGTATCATCAGATCCGCATTCGTCCAGGAGATGAATGGAAGACAACATTCAAGACCAGAGATGGATTATTTGAGTGGCGAGTGATGCCATTCGGACTTTGCAATGCTTTGACGACGTTCATGCAGCTCATGAACGAGATCCTCAAGCCTGCTCTCGAGAGGTATTGTGTCGTTTATTTTGATGACATCCTTATTTTTAACTGATTGCTAGAAGATCACCGCACTCACCTTTCTCAAATTCTTGAAATTTTAAGAGAGCACAAGCTCTATATTAATTTCACTAAGCGTGAGTTTGACACGAGCACAATCCACTTTCTGGGCTTTATCATATCTAGCCAGGGTGTGCACATAGACCCTCAAAAGATTCTTGCTATTACATAGTGGCCAACCCCTTGTTCTGTGGCTAAGGTTCGCAGTTTTATTGGCCTAACCAATTTCTATCACCATTTCATCTGGGGTTTTAGTATCATCATTGCACCGATCACCGATTGCCTCAAAGAGAAGTCTCTGCGGTGGACATCTGACCAAGAACGCAGTTTCAGCACCCTCAAAACTGCTCTGATGACGGCTCCGGTACTAGCCATCCCTGATTTCAGCAAGTCTTTCCATGTCGACACGGACACATCATCCATGGGTGTTGGCGCTATTCTCTCACAAGAGAACATACCTCTTGAGTTTTTCAGCGAAAAAACTAAGCCCGGCTCATCAAAACTTGTCTGCCTACGAGCAAGAGCTATATGCAGTCGTTTGTGCTTTAAAACAGTGGGAGCACTATCTTATACACCAGGACTTTGTCTTATGCAGTGACAATCATACTCTCCAATTTATCAATAGTCAGAAGACTATGAACAAGATGCATGCGAGGTGGCTAACGTTTTTACAACGCTTTAGTTTTGTACTTAAACACAAATCCGGGACCCAAAATTGCCTTGCCAACGCACTTAGTCGCCGCACCGCATTGACCACAAAGCTGCAGGTTGATACTCCCGGACTGGAAGCCTTGCAAGAATTATATGCAATGGACCATGACTTATCCGAAACCTGGAACAATTTGACAAGCAACCCGCCTATACCGTCTAATGATTTTTCAATTTGACACAATTTCTTATTTAAGGGAAATCAGTTGTGTATACCAGCTTCTTTCTGGCGAGAGCATTTGATCAAGGAATTGCATAGCGGGGGCTTAGCGGCACATGTAGGCCGAACAAAAACGTTGGAACAAATGCAAAGCTGATTTTACTGGCCTCATCTTTGCCGTGATGTCACACGGTTCGTGGAGAGGTGTCCTATATGTCAATTGTATAAAGGGAATGCTCAAAATACTGGATGTTATACACCGTTGCCGGTACCGAATTCAATATGGGAAGATGTAAGTATGGATTTTGTATTGGGCTTGCCGAGAACCAAACATGGAGCTGATTCGATTATGGTCGTCGTCGATCGCTTCTCTAAGATGGCTCACTTCCTAGCATGTAAGAAGACGTTCGATGCTCTCAACGTCGCCATGCTCTTCTTCAAAGAAATTGTGCGCCTGCATGGTATTCCCCGCATCATTACGTCGGATCGCAATGTGAAATTCATTAGCCATTTCTGGCGAGAATTATGGAAGAGGCTACAAATCGAAATCAAACTTAGTTCCGCTTATCATCCGCAGATGGATGGCCAGACGGAGGTCGTGAACCGCACCTTAGGTAACATGCTGCGCTGTTTGGCTCACGAACATCCGAAGCAATGGGACGACTACCTTGGCCAAGCTGAATTCGCATATAATGCTATGACGAACCGGTCCACTGGGCAATGCCCATTCAGCATTGTATATACTAAGTGTCCTAATCACTTGGTGGATGTAGCCGTTTTGCCACAATGCAAGAGAAGGGTAGCATCCAATACTACCGAAGCTTACACTAAAATGCTACAAGGTGTACGGGACAAACTGGAAGCCGCAAAATCGCACATACAAATAGCAAGAGGATCTCAGCCAATGGGAAAAGATCTTCAATCCAGGTGATCTGGTAATGGTGCGTCTTCGCAAGGAGATGTTTACACCTGGTACTTATTTAAAACTCAGTCCAAGGAAGATTGGGCATGTACCCATTGTTCGACGAATCAACAATAACGCATACGTTGTGGATCTCCCACCTACATTTCTTACACCGTCGACCTTCAATGTGTCTGATATTTTTGCGTACAAATCTCCTGACACATGTATGATCCAATCTATTTCCTCAGGTGAGGAATCTCCCACGGCCGGGGAGACCTGATGTGGCGTATCATGGTATTGGAGCATATCCCAACGTCATCATTCCATAACCCACAGCCTCCACTCCTCTGCAGCTTTAGTTAGTTATTACTTTTCTGCATATGCCAAGTAGTGGCTAGCTCTGCTTAATATTGCTATTTCCATATTTCGTTTTATTAGAGTATTACTTATGTACTAGTTGGGGACAAGAGACCTTTTAGAAGTGAATACTAATATTTGAACTTTCCACCTATTCTCCTCCTGTTCTATCCTTCTCCTTCTCCCCGTTCTTCTTCTTTTCCCTGTTCTTTCTTCTCTGTTTTCTGTTTTGAGCAGGTTTGCTCCGGTTTTCACACCACAATGTTTCACTTCCAGATTGAATTCCAATTACAACCAAGTTGTGTATTCGAGCCGAATTCGGAATCGCTTAGAATTTTAACATCACTTGAAAATCGGGCAGAGTTCCGGCGTCACTTGGGCGTCGGGCATAAATCTAGTGTTACTTGGGCGTATGGCAGAATTCCGACGTCACTTGGACAGAATTTCGGCGTCACTCGAGCGTCGGGCATAATTCTGGAGTCCCTTGGACATTGGGCAGAATTCTGAAGGCACTTGGGCATCGGGTAGGATTTCGGCGGTAGTCGAGGAGGAGTTTCTTCCCTCTTTCCTTCTCTTCTTCTTCTCTTCTACTTCTTCTTGATTGGATCCTCTCGCATGAGAAATGAAGGGTCTATTTATAAATATTATGGAGTGGCATGGTCCGTAAATAAATGAGAGATCAGGGGCAAATATGGAGTGGTTCGGACAAATGGCCGCTATTGAATCCTTTGATCGTGGATCGTTTATTAGACATTTGAAGGTCTTAATGATGTCGGAATTCGGAGATATTGAGCTCGTTGGATTTGTCTCGTTGAGCCGCTCAATTTGACTATAAGTGCGCTATGTTTGGTAACTGTTTGAACTCAAATTATGGTATGAACTTTCCAATAGCGCTTCAGGTCCTTGATTCACATCATTTGGGCTTGGATTGAGTCAAATTTGGTGTCGTTGGGTTCGTATTTCCGAGACGCTCAGTTCTTTGCATTAACATCTATTTAAAGTGTAGTCAAAGCATAGTCAAAGCGCAGACGACGTGATAAGTTTTAATTGGATGTCCGAACCTGACCTAATAATTTGCCCATTAGAAGAGCTTTATACTTTGCTTGATCACATAGTCTTAAAGTTAATGCAAAGAGAAAACAATAGTAACATGCCTAATGGCCCATGGTACTAAGTAGCCTTATCTTTGATTTAAATCTACCTTCGTAGAAAGAACTGACATTTTTTTTATAAGCAAATTCTTTCTCATTAGTAGTTAAAATATTAATGGCGCTTTCCGCTGCATTTTGCTTCAAAATAATGTCATCTTTCATAAAACTCAAGTAATATTTCTATGATTGAAAAATGTCTCTTTGAATATTGATGATATCATGGATGATGAGAAATTAACTATAAATAGACGTTGTTATCTTGAAGGAATTGAGTTGTCAAATATTAGGAAACGATAACCAAATCGGCACTATAGGCGACTCCTCCTTAATATCGAAATACGGAGTCCATTTCAGCAAACGCATTTGACAGTTCGCAATATAATATGATCTACGGGAAAAAATGCGACTATAATCTAAATCATTTGACAACTGAATCGCCACATGCCGCGGATCTAACAGACCAATAGAAAAATTACCAGAAAGTTTAAGGTTGAGAAAGAAACCACGAATAAAATCCAAGTTCGGACGACGTAAAGTAAATTTACCCACAAGAGTGAACTGATAAGGAGCAGCTAGTCGAACGACATCTTCTTCAGAGAACAAAATTGCAGGAACCCCTTTAACCGTGGATTTTTTGAACTCAAAACCAGACCCCTTAGCCTCCGCAGGCCCAGTAAGAACATCTTTAAAAGATCGGGAAGAAGGACGTTTCTCACCATCAGAAAGATCAAAAAAACCAGGATTAGTCTTCGGAGAAACAGCTGGAGGAGAACCCCACGGGTTCGACGAAGACGCCATCGCAGAAAAAGAGCCTAAGGCCACAAAGGCCTTAGACACGAAACCTCCAAGCACCACCCAAAACCGCGGCGGCAGAAACCCTAAAATCTCTCATGAAGAAAGCAGAGAAAAAGAGGAGAAAAAAAATCGCCAGAGCAAATCGGAAAAACAGGAGAGAGAATGTGAGTGAGCTTACATAGTCTTAAAGTTAATGCAAAGAGCAAACAATAGAAACATGCCTAATGGGCCAGCCTTATCTTTGATTTAAATCTACCTTAGTAGGAAGAACTGACATTTTTTTTCTAAGCAAATTCTTTCTCATTAATAGTTAAAATATTAATGGCGTTTTCCGCCTCATTTTGCTTCAAAATAATGTCACCTTTCATAAAACTCAAGTAATATTTATATGATTGAAAATTGTCTCTTTGAATATTGATGATATCATGGATGATGAGAAATTAACTATAAATAGACGTTATCTTGAAGGAATTGAGTAGTCATCTTCTAAACACAGTTGTAAGGTGAAGGATCCTAGACTGGGGGTGTAAATGAGTTGAATCAAATCGAGTTTAGGCCTTACCGAGCTCGGCTCATTAGTTGGAAAGTGAGCTCGAGCTCAACATGCGAGCTCAAACTCAAGCTCGTCCCACTGTAAACGAGCTCGAGCCGGCTCGTGAGCCGGCTTGCAAACCATAAGCGGGAATTCTAAAATTTAGGCTGGATTTTTAAAACTTAGGTGAGATTTTTAAAACTTAACCGGGATTTTTAAACTTAGTCAAAATTTAGAAAAAAAAAAGATGAAAAGTTTAATATTTAAATAAAACTTAGGTGGTTATTATTATAATTTTTAAAATATTTAAACTTAATGAAAAATATAATTATTTAAAGAATTTTAATATTTATTAGAGTCAGCTCGCTCGCAAGCTCATGAGCAGAGCCGGCTCAAGCTCGAACTAGAGCTCGTTTACTAACACAAGCTCGAACTCAAGCTCGAAATCGACTCGTGAGCTCGATAAGCTCGGCTCGGAAGCCCATAAACGAGTCTAGCTTTAGCCGGCTCGCGAGCCGGCTTGGCTCACTTACGCCCCTGGTCCTAGACTATCATGAACTAAATTGGTCTAATTTCATAGTCCTTAATGTGCTCCAATGTGCATAAATTATGGTTGGATATTATTTGAAACATGATTGAACACTGTTCAAGAATATAAAAACTATGTAGTTCTATTCTTATTAAAATAATATTTGAATGTAGCTCAATGAATTAGGTGTGATTATGTCTTAACCATGTAGATTTTTAATTAGGTTTGAATAAGTACTGATACATCATAAAAATCATCTTAATCAGGCATGAATCTCGAAGCATAGATGATTTGATATTTTCCAAAATTAAATTCAGGACCATTTTTTATATTTTAAATTCAAGACCATATGAACTCCATTTTTACCAAATTTATTGTCAAATTGAACATCTCAAAGAGATGAACCCAACAACACCAAAATTGGTCCAGTCTGAGCCCAATGTGTCGAAATCAATAGACTGAAGCACAATTAGAAGGCTCAAAACATTAATTGGATGTCCAAATGATATCCAAATATAACATGCTTATAGTTGAATCGAGCCCTCGACGAGAAGATCCAATAAGCTCAATATCATTTAATTATGATATCCTTAAAGCACTTGAATGTTGATAGAATGTTCCATGAATGAGGGAATCAGTATGGGTCAGTCGATGGAACTCTCTGAATTGGCCGCAAATATTCTCCATATTTATGGGATATTTCACTCACAAAAATCTATAAATAGGCTTAGTCTCGCTTCATGAAAGGGCCATTTGGGATAGAGATTGGAGAGAGATCTAAGATTTCTATGATCTTAGAGTTCTACCCAAGCATCACCACTGACAAATATTTTTTGACCATCACTTGACTACCGTCACCCACCGACTACAATCCTCCAACCAACATTGCCCTCCAACTACGTCCCTCTGACCATCGTCGCTCACCAATTACAATCCCTTCGAGACTTTGACCTCGTTGCCCGATTACAATCCCTTCAATCACCTTCGCCCAACTACAGTCACTCCGACCTTTGTCGCCATTTATTACGGTCACTCCAACCTTCGTCGCTCGCCGAATATGATCCCTAAGACCACTGTTACCTATCAACTATAGTCCCTCCGACCATCGTCCCATGACTACGGTCCCTCTGACCTTTGTTGTCCAACTAAGACCCAACACTCTCTTGAGAATAAGTCTCATATATCTATATTTTTCCAGCCCTAACTATGCGATATGCTCTATATGATGTACATTGAGCCAACGCCTACCCACGAGGAAGTGACATCATTTGTAATCAATAACAAGCACTATTGTATTCATTTCAACTGGGTCAAACACCGTAATTTTTCTCACTGTTCAGGATTTTCCACGTAAAAGTTATATTATCTTTTATGACTATCGCACCCCCTCACTTTATCTTTCCACTGTTTCAAATGTTCCAGGACACAACAAGTACGATCATGCATTCAAATATTGTTCATTTGTAGATCAAATATATTTGATTATGATTTAACCACAATTTGATAAATATATAAACTTATTTGAATGTATTTTGATTCACTTCTAGCTATGTTACCAAAGCAATAAAGTTATATAGTGATTATTTTTTTTTATAGGGAAATAAAGTATCAATATTTTTATATTATATGAAGAAGAATGGAAATAGGACATGGAAGCTGGATGGATATTCACTAAAATTGAAGCAAATGATTGAAAATACCATAAACATATATTTTTAATTGACCTCTTTCATCTTACATGCAAAATGATAGAAGTTGATAAGAAATAATTTAATCTAAAGCTAATGTTGATGTACAACTTTGGTGAAACACCATCAATCCCTCCAATTGAGCTACTTAAGGACTATGATAATATAATTTTTTTAGGCAAAATATGCCCATTAGACATAATTAAAGTAGACATAATTAAAGATAAGCTCTTAAAAAAAAAAGAAAAAAGATAAGCTCTTAGCCTATGATTTTAATGTGAAGTTAAAGATGATCATATTAGGTCTTAAGAGAGGCTATATTATTGATTTGTTCTATACGAAGGCTGGACAGTTTTGAAACCAAGCTATCACCAATTTACGGACTCGAATTTAGCTAAAGTGCTCGAAAGGGGAGAAATATCGTTACCTTCGCGGTGAACTTTTGTTGCAACTTTCAATTCGACAAGAACAATGTCTTTGCAGGAGGCAGAGATGCTTTGATACTTGTAGAACTCAACTTCACCTGAAGCAGAACAATAACGAAGAAATGCATAAGAGGAAAAGCAAACCATAGACAGATAATGGCAGATGACTTATTCGAAGCTGCACCTCAGCGAAGCCTCTACCTCACGCGAAAAGCAACGAAGAAATAGGAAGAGGGCTTTTCGAAAGAAACAAGAAGAGGAAAGTATTATAAGATTAATTCTTAACTTTTTAATTAGATTATACTTTAATTAGTTAAATTAATATGATAAATAGTAGTATAATTATCATTAAATTAATTTAATTCACATTTATAATTTGTTGGTTGTTATATTTATTAGTACTATAATTGTTATTAAATTAGTTTAATACTTAAATTATTAGGGTTTAATAAGCTAGTTTCTAATAATAATTAAATATAGTTTCTAATAAATAAAAAATTTGATAATTAATAATAATTAAGCTAATTTCTTATTATATTAATTAATCCTAAACTTATTAAATGTAATTAAAAATAAAGTTAATAAGTAAATTATAATTAACTATCAAATTAAATTTAAAATTTAAAACACATTAAATTTAATTTGTAAATGAATCAACTATTTTAAATCCTAATTACATTCTCAAAAAATTTATCAAAATTTAACGTATATCGTACCAAATAATTTTTGAAATTTAACACCGTTTATATTTACTATTTATACCAGCTTGTTAAATAAATTACCAAACAGCCCCTTTAATCTAAGCAGCCCCTAAACTCTTAATTTTTTTCATTCCGACTTCACCGGCAGTGGAGCGGCCGACGCAACACCCAAATCCTCACCGCGGCCGAAAATCTGTTCAAATTACCGGAGAGACAGAGCTCTCCTCGGGCATCGTCGGCTTGTTTGTAGAATGATGGCCGCGTTTTCTTCTTCTGCGCCTCTTGCCTCCTTCACAAAAAGCAAATCTCGCCCACCTTCCAGTAAAGCCCGCAGCAATCCAGCCTTCACTTTCAATTTCTTAAGGATTTCAAATAAAACTCATCTCAAATTTGCTACATCTCCACTGAAATCCCTACCGTCCGTCAAGCACAAAACCCCCAGTTTCACCATCAAATCCCTTTTCACTGGCATCGTTGAGGAGATGGGCCAAATCCAACACTTGGGTCCTAACCGCGAGGGCGGCTACGAACTTCGGATCGCAGCAAAAACAGTTCTTGGAGGCGTCCAACTAGGCGACAGCATCTCCGTGAACGGGACTTGTCTCACCGTCACGGCGTTTGATCCCGTAGCGTCCCAATTTTCCGTGGGTCTCTCGCCGGAAACTCTTCGGAAAACTTCCCTCGGTGAACTCGGCCCTGGGTCGCCTGTCAATCTGGAGCGGGCGCTGCAGCCTACCTCGAGGATGGGCGGACACTTCGTGCAGGGCCACGTTGATGGGACTGGTGAAATTGTGAAGTTTGAGCCGGAGGGGGATTCTATCTGGGTGAAGGTGAAGACTTCGCCGGAGCTGCTCCGCTATATTGTGCCGAAGGGGTTTATAACTGTAGACGGAACGAGCTTAACGGTAGTTCAAGTTTATGATGAGGATGACTGCTTTGATTTTATGCTGGTGGCTTACACACAGCAGAAGGTGGCCATTCCTACGAAAAAGGTGGGAGATAAGGTTAATTTGGAGGTGGACATACTCGGGAAGTATGTGGAGAAGCTACTAAGGAGCGGCATTGGATCTGGTGTTGCTTTGGATTCTTCCTGATTTTGAAAAGAAGGATTGATTTGAGGTTGTTAAATTTCCTATCAACTGCATTTTATACACATTTACTTTATCTATCATAATATTAGAAAGATTATATTGAAAAAGAAAAAAGATTGTCAAATATTGCGATCATTGCGTGCTATTATTTATTTAATTTGAGGATTTTTTGCTGAGTTTAGGCTGTCCTTTATATAACAGTTTTAGAGTAATTACAACTTAATTTTTCTTCTGAATGAACTACCAGTCCTAGTTGAAAGTTCATTAGTAAAGTTCAAAGTTCATATTGCCTCCAAGAATTACTAAATCTATATTTGCAAGATTTAAGTGGAAATCAATATGAGCTTTGAACTTTACTAAACCTCTAATATAAGTATTTAATTTTATACAAAGGGAAGAAAATGATATCACAATGGCATTTTAAGGTTCTCACTCTCTCCAACAAGATAGTAATGGCTATTAGTTGTGCTTTGGTCAGTTTCTATTAGGCTAATGGCTTTGGTGAACTCTAAAAAACTTTGACGTTGTCGATATACTCTAATGTAGCTCTAATTATCTTAAGCGACTATTGATATCTCTCATACTAGCTCTAATTATAAGTAATTAAAGGTATTTAAGAGGCTAGAATCCATATTAAATCCATCCAAAGTGGATTTTAAAATATCATTCAAATTAGTTGAAGTCCCCTCCTGCCGGTTCGGAAACGTTCCAATAAGCATTTCTTAAACTCCCTCGAACTCTGTATGGGCCTCCTCATGTTTCTCCACTGGTACCAAGCCAACACATTCCCTTCCAAATATAAGCCAACTTCCATCAATTTCTCCTCCTCATCAATCCATTGAAGGCGAAATATCTCTCTACCTTGTAAATTCACACATGTGCAGCACCTCCTTAAAAAATGAGCACCTTCAGCTTTTGAACCTTCAGATCTCCCCCATTTTCCTTGATTCCTCTATAATTTCCCTTTCCCCAAGTGTTTGGTCATCCCCAAGTGTCTCAATCCTTCCTTCCACTCTTATACCCATATCCATCTTCACTTTCTCCTCTCATTCCTTCAAAATTAGCACCCCTCCTATCATAATCTCCCTCTTTTCTTTCCAAATAAGAAAACCTTAGTTCATGCCCCTCATACCATCCATGTCTCTCCTCTATGATCTCAACATCGTTTTCACTCATACGAATTTCAAAATTCGTATGTCTTCCTACCGAGCCACTTTCCTCCTATGCTGTCGTTTTGTTTTGACTGTCCATTATCTTTTTCACCACCTCATGAAGATCTGAAACTTTGCCTTCCATGTAGGATATTCTATCACCCATCGTTGCTTTCATTTGACTCATCTCCCCCTCAGGGTGTTCTTCCAACGCATCAATTTCTTGGCCGCCATCGATACATGGATTTTTGTTTGACTAAAAAATTTGGAACTTGAGCCAAAAAATAGCAAAACAACCCCTCTTCGGACAAAAATCAGCCGCCAGATTTCACAAAAAAGCCCAAAAACAGTCCCAAAAACTGCTCTGATATCAATTTGATAGGAAACACTTGAAGATCTCAAGTGAAAACCTATCAATCTTGGAAAAACAGCGGGGAATATCCACAAAACTTTGAGTAAAACCCATAAAACATTAATTTTATTACAATAATCAAAGATAACATAAGGAAAATACTAAGATACAATTGATCCTCAATTCAAGAGGAGTATTTATCTCCCCCAATCGCCGCTAGAGCCCAAGACGCTGAGCATAAAAAATAACAAAAAATAAGCCACAATTTTTCGATGCCCTAACCCTAATACAAACTTCTACTTAAAGCAAATACAAAAATAACATAAAATGACTAAACAACCCTCAAACAATTAGCCCTAGGTAGTAGACCCCCACCCCAAGTGGGCGGGATTTAGAGCTTGCGGACCAGCATGCTCCTGTTGTATTGCAGGTGCCGGCTTAGAAGCTGGGCCGGCTGGACTGGTTCAGGGTGGACCGGTCCAAGCGTATCACTTTCTTACTAATTTTTAAAATATTTGTGGTTATAAGTAGCTTTTTCAATCAGATTTGCTAGAGTATGCTTAATTTTAAAAAATCTACTTTAATCAGATCAGTTGTACAATTACTCTTACTAGGAATTGTATGTAGTCACCCAAACAAATTCTTAGTTATATTTATTAATGGATGTGGTTCTCTTGTGAATAATCCTTCATCACTTGAGAAAGGTGAGTTTATTCCTTTTGTTGATTTATGGTATAAGTGATAGAAAATCATGTATTAGGTGTGGTATAATGCTAGATGTGTTGTTTAAACTTTAAAGTTGATGGTTTTAATCTTGTGGTTTTTAAGTTTGAGATAGAAGAGAAAAATTGAAAAAAAAAAAAACTTGTTTTCAAAATATTTTTTAGGCAGTAATTCACGCTTTCAATTTATTAGCTAGTTTTCCTTTCTGATATTGAGATGGGTATGTAAAAGAAGTGGCGAGCGTTAATCACTTTTAACAGCCTTTCTCACAAATCAATTGCTGAAGGTGTTTGTTACTTATCAGCAGCAAGGACATCATCCAGGCAAGTTGTTTTGGTATTGTTAACAATTTGCGTCATTTGATGCCCATAAAACAATAATGCTTTTTTAGTGTTTCAGCTTTACGAATTAGCTTTGTTTGCTGTGGCATAATTAAACATGTTTCTAATGTAACCTACTTATAAATGGTTTTCCAACCTTGACCATATTCGATTGCTTTTAGAGTTTATTTTATTTCTTTTAACATGCGTAGAGCCAAATAAAAATAATATTGTTGGATCTATTTTCATAATTTTGTCTTGTAAGCTGTTCTCAAGCTTTTGTAAATCTGTTCATTTTATGCCTATACATTTTTTTTCTTCTTCATAGTTTGAGTGGGCCACATGAAAAGAGATGGTGGGGCTTTAACCACTTTTCAAAGGCCTTCTTACATATTAATTGTCTTTTTTTATTTTTTTCATAATTCTTAGCAACTATGATAAAAGAAGATAAAATTAAGTAGTGTAGAGATGAGGATGCTCATGTGTATGAGTGGTTTTACACCACAAAATGAGTATATACGTGAGAAGGTTGGAGTAGATGGCAGATAAGATTAGAGAAAGTCGTCTTTGATGGTTTGGTCACATAAAACATTGGCCTTTTGATAATTTGGTTAGGAGAGTAGATTTATTAGACTTGGTTTATGTTAGGTAGAGATAGACCTAAAAATACTTGGTTAGAAGTATTAGACATTTTTTTATTAGATTTAAATGAGAATTTGACTCTTCACAGGAAACAATGGAGAAAAATGATTCATGTGGCGGATTTCAAATAGTTGGATAAAGGCTTGATGTTGTTATTATTTTTCAGCAACAATGATCAAATCATCCTACCAGTTTGCTATATTACACAACAACTTGTTTTATTAATGTTAATGTGCAGCATATTGCTTTCAATATCCAAAATTCCATCATACATCAAGAAACATTCTTAGATTGAAGATTGAGGCTTCGTTTGGGACAACTTTCTTACCGCAAAAAAACTTTTGTACTAAAAATTTAGTTTTTTAAACATCTGAAAAATTGTCTCAAAGAAAACCTCAATCTCCCTCTACTTTGTGAAGAAGCCTTCCATTCTTTTGACTTTTAATTTTTTGCAATAATAACTTTTTTTGGTGTATGTACATTTAGGATTTATAGCTATCATTTTATAAGTCAAATATGCTTTAGCCCTAACATAAAATTTACTAAACTTATTTTCCTTATTGATTGCGTTCATCTTATTGTTAATAACATATATTTAAACAAAGAACACCTTCATTGCATTCTATATGTTGCAGCCGCACCAAATTTGTTTTATTATAATAATTGCCTAAGCAAAAAAAAAAAAAAGCCTTAATCGAAAGTTCTCTCTCGTGATCGGGAGGGGTAATTAACTATAGGGGCTTGCGCCTATAGGAAACCAGAACTCAGATCATAAAGTCCTCACAAAATGAGGGCGAAATCTCTGGGTAGTGTCTTATCTACAAACCCATCTGCCTTCCAAAATTTACCTCGGAACTTAGTTCTGTTAAAACTCCCTCGCCGAATAAGAAAAGCGAGTGGAGGCCGGGGCCGAATTTTCGGAGCCCACAAGCACGTTAGATAAATTATATGATTATATAATACTTAAGAAACTGTTTCTTATCAGAATATGAAACAGAAGAGAAAGGTCTATCAAAATGGGGTGCTGGAGCTTTGTAGTTCAAGTGGCAAGGTATGAAGTTCAATTCCTCCAATGGTTATCCAAGCTAAATTATCTTTGGTAATATTATTACTATATTATGGTTGAGAGTTTCTGGTACTATAACTTTGACCTTAAAAGTCTCTTGTATGTAGTAAGCTATAAGTGACTGTAAAAGGTTCTATGTTTTGCTTGTAAATATTGCCTGTTATTACAAATTTCGCCGAGCATTGATTTTATTTGGAGGCAGCTTTTATAGCGACTATTAGATTGGAAAGTTAAGCTGTTTAATAACTCTGAAAAATTATTCTTTGCGGACACGGGACTATTCGGAGACAAATCAGAATGCGTCACATCACCCGGTACACTACAAAAAAGTGATGTGACACGACTTGATTCATCTTCGAATAACGTCCGGTATCCACACAGAATAATTTTTCCTTCTACCATGCCACCAATCAGAAGTGTCTTCTTCTTTTCTTCTAAATCTAGTGGTTGAGTTGCAAATCATCCATTAAATATACTAGTTGAATGGAAATAACTTTTTGAATGTTCATAATTGCTTCACAATTGTGCCATTTGATTGAAAATGTTTGGGATATCGTGCATTCAATGTTTGGGTTCTGATCGATTTAACGTCCTGACTACGAAACTCTATGATTTTGGCTCCTTTCAGCAAGGAAAAAAAAAAAGATATGACAAATCAAATGTATTCTAAAGTTTGTATTGTTGCAGAAGTTTATAAGTTTAGATTTAAATTTCATCTACAAAGAAAGGGGTTGATCCATCACATAATGCTCTAATGTGGTTTTTTTTTTTCGAAGGATTGCTAAAAAAATCTTATACATACTTTTCACACTGGATTAAATATTGAGTTTGATGATGTAAGGTTACAAATCATTGAAAGTGAGGATTTCTCATCACTAAATAAAGTCATTTATATTATGTGAACTAAAGAGGTGAAGAAAAGAGTCGTGATCAATAAGAACCTCATGGAGGGCTTGGCTTTATGTTGTGGATGAGTTTAGTTCAGTATTCTGGATGTTTTTAGTCATTCCGTAGTATGTTATTCGTTTAAAAATGTATCTTGAAAATTATTTTTTTTACAAAACTAGATATTAGGATTCATCTGTTGTAAGTCAAAAAGATAGGACATGTTTTATCTGCGGGTCTTATCGGGTTGGCTTGTGACTGATTAAGATTTAAATAAATCCTTTTTAAATACAAATACTCATGGTTGCAAGAAAGATAATGATCACCACCATTTTTTAAGAGCATGTAGGAGGGGTAATAAAAATTAATCAACTACAAGCTAATCCATGCCCTCCAACAAAGGATTGAAGCTTTTTTTTTTTTATCATTTTATAGAGGATGAGTGGCCACATTAGATTAGAGAATAGTCAAATAAAATTGTTGCATAAATTGTATGCTTAACCAATCTTGTTCATAATTTCGTAAACGAGTAGAAGAAGGAGAGTGAGAGTGAGGTGGTACCTACTATTGACTCAACCATTCACTCATTTGAGGTTGAATATAAGGTGGAGGAGTAGGAGATGTAGGAGGTGGTGGACGACATTAGCTATTATATGTATATATAAGGTGGTCGAAAAGGTGGTAGATGATTTTAGTTCAACTACCATCATTATGCATAAAGAGTGAGACAAAGGCTTGATGTTGTTGTTATTGTTGTAGTATCACCATTATGCATAAGGAGTGATGCACATTTATTAGGGCTTTAAAGAAAGAAGTAGAAGTTGATGTACTTGATTGATGGTTTCATAGATTCATCAAGGAAGAGGCACAAACCATGAATCCATGTGTCATTGATCCCCTCTACATAGTTGATAAGGAGTGATTATCTATGTTGAAAGCTTGGATTTAGGACTAATTGAGAATTCCAAAGATAAGGAATAGATAAATTATCTTTTTAATAAATATTTAAAAGCATAACATTAAATCCTTACCCCACTCTCATATTCTACCTTGTCGAGGAATAAAATAAAGGAGGAGAGGGGAGAGGGGAGAGGGGAGATAGGAGAGGAGAGAGAATATTCCGGGGCAATTTCGTCCGTCGCTACTGTTACAAAAATTATTATGATTGTTATAAGTGACCTATATCCTATTTTTATTTTTTATCATTTGGAGTTTAGTTCATTTTCTCCTCCTGAAATTAATAAAAATGTAATATCTCATGTTTTAGTGAACTTTTATCAATTTAACTTTCGATATGTAATAGACATCGTTATTCTGAACGCTTTGACTGGTTAGTATTAAAATTTCATCGATCAGCATTGCTTTTTTTTAAAAAAAATCCAAAATGGGTAGGAGATGATTGGGTGTAAAATGATGAGGAGCAAATGTATTAAATCTGAAAATGAGACATGTAATATGCATATGGTTATTATTTATTTGGCATAATATGCATTTTAGCATTAATACATGCTTATTAATGAGTACGATATATTGATGTACATGTTATGATAAATGCATATGATATGTATATGATGCATATATGAATGATATGATTTGTGTACGGACAAACAAAATGAATGAACTGATGTGTTATATGATTGAGAATATTGATGAATAATATATGACTTATGAGATGACTAAGTGAAAATTGATGATAGATAAGATATATAATTGATAAGATAGATGATATATATGATTGATGACAAATATAACATATGATAGATGAAAGATATGATCGATGATTGATAATATATAGAATTGATGACAGGTGATTAATAAGATTGATGATATATGATATATAATGATTGATTGATTTATAATATTGATTGATTAATGAGAATGAATAAATGATTGAATGATATAGAAATATGACTGGCATGCAGTGTGATTGATAAGATACTAATATAAACATATGATATATAGATTGGTTCACATGGTACATGATATGATTGATGCACAAATATGATATGATTGATAGAACCGATATAAGGATATATGATATATAGGAATTATATGATATACATGATATTGTTCATATTGATTGCTACATGCTTATGCATTATATGTTCATATTGCTTTGAAAATGAATGATTACTTGCATATTATTTTGTTTAGTGTATTGATTTCACTTGTAGATATTGGTTACTTGCTGAGCTATGTGCTCATTCCATATTTTTTACACATTTTCAAGTAAGGGTAATGAACTTGTGGAGTGAGGTTAATACGGGCAACATGCAAGGCTTTTTTTTGCATTTGTTGGTTTTCTTTCGTTTGTATCATGTTGTCTTGTTTATTGATGGCTATTTTTGGCTACATCATGATTATTGTATGTGTTATTTTGGGAACTCTTGACCAAAGTGTAAATATTGAATGTATAGAAATGTATTTATGTATTCCGTTGTTTATATTATGTTTATGAAAAATTAGTAAGCTCTTGTTTATGTTTAAAGTATAAAAAGATGCTTTATGTGTATATTTAGTAAGCTCTTGTTTATGTTTTAGGACTATTTATGTGTATATTTATTTTAAAAAATATAGATATATAGGTATATTCAAATGCTCAATGCTTTATTATACTAAAAACAATAATTTTTTGTTTGCATTTATTATTTCACTAATTTAATTTATGTATATTTATATTATTTTTTAATTTTTAATTTTATCTTATGAAATGATTGGATGTAATGATTTGATCGAAAAATTTATAATATTGCTTATGAGGTGAATTTTATAATTCTTGCCATTAAAAATTAATATATTTTAATTTAAAATAAAATTTTGAAGTACTTCTTCAATTATAACTATTATGAATCATATAAAGTTAAAAAAAAAAATTACATGTACATATCCTAGCTTGAAATATAAATTATTTATCTGTAATCACAGGAGGACAGATGCGTAATTTCACACAACTGGATAATTTTACAAGATCGCTCCCCTTTTAAACCCTAGAGACATCGGCCGCCAACCAGTGGCATGACAAACGAAAGCAGGGTGGGAGACGGTCGGTTTTGAATGCCGAGAGCTGCCGATTCCCAGATTCCGCGAAAAGCGGGCTTCGGGACTTTTGATTCCGCTTACCGGCGCTAGGTTCTCGGCTTACTGAAGCTCAGTTAGGGGAAAACCGCTCGGTTTGTCGGCGACTGGGAAGCCTCAAAACGACGAAACTGCGCCGGAAAAGACCGATCTTGTACCGTTTCTCAACAAGTTGACGCGAGATTCGACCGGCTGTCGTAAATTTCCTAATGAGTCGAGCGAGAGTGCTCCATCCGCAAGTCGAACTTGTTCGAATTAGGGAAGTGGCGGGGACCCTAATTCTGAGTTCTCAATTAGTTCTGGTGCCTGTGGCAACAGATTCCATCCTTTGGCGGTGGCATTGCTGTAGAGCATAGAAGCAGCCTCTGTGAACGCTCATGGGCCGCAACATGCTGCTCGGTTCCGTGGTCTGCCCGTCTATCTCTTCGGCGTCGTCAAAATCCAGATCCAGGCATTATGCGACTCTGATAGCCGAGTTGCAGATATCAGCCTATACTTGGCAGAATCTCACGCCCATGCAATGGAGTTTGAAACTGCGGAAAAACGCGAAACTATTGATTATCTGCATAGTGAACCTCTATCCATGGAGAGGTTACTGATATGAGCTAATGTCTATTATATGGGATTCCTATCGACTACTGCATGGCCATTACGCAATCGATACTGTTCTCCATGGCCAGGACTGCATGGAGGGTGGTGCTTCATCCATCTATGCGAGCATAGTTGGCTGTCCTAGTCTGGTACTATGAGGCTTGTTTCTTCAACCTGAAGCGTCTTATTTGTTTAAATGTATCCAATACAACATTTATCAATGCATTTATTTGGTGTTTGTATTTATTGCTTACCGTTGTTAGGGCAAGCTATGGGACAGCGCTGTGCTATACATTGAGAGGTTGCCCTCAATTTGGATCAATGCCACACTGTAAAAATGATAGGTTCAGGCATTTCTTGCGCTTGAAGGAACTTACTATCTTGTTTGTAGTGTTGGAGGAGCCTGAAATTACTGTATAACACTTGGTATTTTGGATGATTTTCCATGATTGTGGAGCAATCTTGCAGTCTTGCGGGTATTGAAGCTTAAGGTATGGTCTATTGAATTGTCTTTAGGTATGGGGATTCTATGATATGATCAAATTAAGTGCAGTGGTTGTTGGTATGTACGCCCAAATATCTCAAGCCTAGTCCAAGCTTGGAAGATTCGAACTTCGAAGAAGCTCATCCAAACAAGAATGTGGCTTTCCCAGACGAATCAACAACTTCATCCAAACGAGTCATAGTTAACCCAAAGAAGTCCCATTCTTATTTCATTCTTCTTTTAACAGGGCTGGAGGCAGGAAATATGAAAGGCTAAGGTGGCTTCAGGTTGAAGAAGAGTAAAAAAAAAAGAAGAAGAGAGGATGAAGAGGAGGGTTTGGGAAATTTAGGTAAGAATATGATTTTTGGCATTTCTTTTGTTGATTGAATTTGATAGGCTTCAAGGCTTGAATGAGGAGAAACTCTTTCAAGATCAAAATATTATTTCAGATTATTTTGTGTTAGATTGGATTGTTGATTTAGGAATTTTTTTATATTTAGGAAATTATTATTTTAGGTTATTTATGAAAGGACAAGACTTTGGGGAAATATATATAAGAAAATTCATCCTGAGAAATATCTTGTGATTGAGATGTGATATTCAATATCTAATATATGGAGGAAATTATCCTTAGGCTTAATGTTTATTAATTTCTATAATTTGATCAAATTATTATATGCGTATAAATATAACTTTTTTCAGATGGAGCATGTCATTTGCACATGATGCTGGTAGTAAAATTATTTTATATTAAGGATCACTTGTTCAACTAATTTCAATATATTTGAAATAAACTCAATTTATATGATTGTTTAATAGAATATTCTACTTATTTAAATACCTAGATTTTGATTAATGCATGAAATGCTTTATCTTTGATGCATATTAATACAAGTTAATTTATGTGGATATCATTTTTAAATAATTTAAATGCCTATGATGATTATAGTAAAGTTATAGGAAGGCAATGAAAAGTCATGTAATGTGGGATAGTTTGGCAAATAAAGAAGTCCTGTGCAGAGAGATGCAAGTTATTGTCAGTAGTTTGTAAGCTCGAGGCTACATGTACCAAGGATAGAGACTTTGATCTTTTTATTCTTAAATTAGCAAATATTAACTATAGCTATAGAAAAAACCAGGAAGCAAATTGGTTTGATTTCTATTGAATCTCTCTCAAGGTTTCCTCTACCAAACTTATCACATAAATCCTCTATTCTTGATGGGCATTTTTCTGAATATCATATATATATATATATTATATTGTATCTTGATTTCATTAACCTCATTGTTTGTGCTGGTGGTTTGAATCTAAGTATACCAATGTTTTAGAGTTTAGTCTTCCTATGCATGAATTTGCCAATATTGGGCGTTGCAAGATAAAGAAGCAGCAAGAAGATTGGTTAACTTGCTCTGTAATATCTCACAAGCATTCTGCCTGCGAAACTTCTCAAATGAATCGTCTATTCTTGATATGCCTTGGTCTAAATATAGCTCTATGTCTTATATCGTATCTATAATTCTTTATCATCATCATTTGGGTTAGTGATTTTTAGGTTTGGGACTATATGTACCAGGGTAGAGATTTTGATCTATGTAGTCCTGTATTAGCCAATACTGCTTGCAGCTATAGAATAAGCAGAAAGCAAACTAGCAGGATTGCTATTGAATATCTCTTAAGTATTCTGCTTACCAAACTTCTCATTTAAATTATCTGTCCTTGATATTAGTTGGTATTGATGTTATTTTATATATTTTATTGTATTTAAAATTCATTATCTTTATCATTTATAGTAGTGGTTTGAACGTTTGAGGCTACATGTACCAAGGTTAGAGAATTTGATCTCTCTAGTCTTGAATTAGCCAATACTGGTTGTAGCTAGAGAAAGAAGGGGGAAGCAAACTGGTCGGCTTGCTCTTCAATATCTCGCAAGCATTCTGCTTACCAAACTTCTCACATAAATGTTCCATCCTTGATATACCTTGATCTAAATATCATCTTATATCTTGTGTTGTGTCTAAAATATTTTTTCATTATCCTTCATGTTATATTGGTCAGGATTGAGGCTTCTTGTAGCAAGTTCAGAGATTTTGATCTCTCTTGCCTCGAATTAGCCAATCCTAGCTGTAGCTATCACTAGAATCTGGAATCAAACTGGCTGGATTGTTCTTGAATGTATCTTAAGCATTTTGCTTACCCTACTTCTCATATAAATCCTCTATCCTTAAAATATCTTGGTATTGTCTTATTGTCTTGTTTATATCTAAAATTTATTATCCTCATCATTTATATGCTAATGTTTGGAAGTGTTGAGGCTACATATACCAAGGTTTTAGACTTTTTGGTCTCTCTAATCTTGAATTAGCCAATAATATCTGCGGCTGGAGAATGATGTGGGAAGAAAACCGGTCAGCTTGCTCTCAATATTTCGCAAGCACTCTGCTTACCAAAGTTCCCACGTAAATATTTTATCCTTAATTTTTCTTTGTTGAATATCTAATATATATATATATTGTATCTTACCACATCACTTATACTTGTGGTTTTTAGGTTTGAGTAGGTCGGTACATATGTCGTGCTAATTTAGTGGTTTGAAATTGATATTTATCTCTCTATATTATTGGAAGATAAATTGATATCTATTAGTGGATGAGAATTTTCTTGTGAATAATCCTGTGTGATTTCATAAACTTGTTTTTATCCCAAAATGATAATTTCTACTAAAGGTGATAAAAAGCATATGTGGGCTGTGACATAATGCTAGATTTATTGGTTGTTGATGGCTTTAATATTGTGGTTTACAAGTTTTGTTTTAGCCCGATAAAAAAAAATAAAATAAAATTCTGTTTACGGGCTTTCAATTTACTTATTAGGCAATCAGCATACCAAATTTCCAGAATTCACACATTATATATGTTAACTTGCTTTTCTTTTCCAATTTGATATGGGTGCTCAAAAAGAATTTATGGGTGTTAACCACTTTTGAATGTCTTTCTTGCAAATCAGTTGATGCTGTTGTTTCTCATTAATATTGTTAATGGTTTTAATGCCCATCAAACTATCGTGCTTTACGAGTGCTTTTTGTTTTTATGAATTATAGCTAGTTGGCTGTGGCATAATTAATTATGTTTCTAATATGACCTAATTATAAAAGGTCATGCAGTTATCATTTGGGAGATTCCATTGTTTTTAGACTTTTATTTTATTTATTTTAACTTACTTTGGACGAAATGGAAAGAATATTGTTATACCGATTTTCATGATTTTTTTAGGTGATTTGCTTTTGAGCTTTCTTAACCAGTACCTTTTTCCTTTTAGGATTCTTGAGAGCTACATGAAAAGAAATTGTGGTGTCAACCACTTTTCAATGGCCTTCTTGCATATCAGTTGTTCTTTTTTTTTTTTATTTTGTTAATAATCTGAGCAACAATGATGAAATCATCCGGCCAATTTGCTATACTACACTTCAAATTGTGTCACTGTCCCCACATGCTCATTTCAAAACATCAGACCTTTAGTTAGCATTTTTTTTCGATATAACTAGTTTGCTGAAAGTCATCAGCCTATTTAGAAGGATGGGTCAAAAACATTCCACAAATATGGATATGTTATCCATGTGTATAATTTATGGAAGAAGCCTTGAAATGTGAAATTGAACCATGAATTGAGCCTTGAAATTTGGAGGGCCAGCCACTTTTATTTTGAATGTGATTGGTTCAAACATAGCTCTCCAAATAAGAGTGTGCATTCAATTGATTTGGTTGGTTTGGTGAACAAATCAAATTTGATTATAAAATATAAAAAATCAAACAAACCAAACAATTTTTAAAACCAAAGCAAACTTTTTTAACCTATCTTCATGGGATTATTTGGATGTTGATGTACTTATATATTGGACTTGATTAATGCATTTAGTTTAGCTTGGTTTTATTTGCAGTTGAGGTCCTTCCTTGTTTGGGATGGCTCTGTGGCCTACCAATAGCAAATATTCTGAATACTTTTTTATCTATGATATGATGAAAACAGTTTTGTTGGTAGATGATTTCTGTTGTAATTTATCATTGTAAAATTTTACAATTTTTTTAAGAATTGTTGATAAACTAAGCATGTATTTTAAGAATTATTAAGGGATATGTTTTGCAGATGGATTTGCTTATAATATATTAATATATCAACAAGTATATCCACCATTAATTAAATCTTACATTATTATAAAAATTAGTGAATTTTTCTACTTGAATTCTGAGTGCAAAAAAGATTTTTGATTCATTGGAATCTAGAGCACAAGAAGTTTTTGAGGAGAAAAATATTTGATTTTTATGAATGGGGAACAATTTAATAATATTTTAGGGCTATATATGCAAATGTTTGAAAATTAAAAGATGAAGTCTATAGATATTCAGGCAACATCAGATTCAAGCATAAATTTAAAGAAAAAGAAGTTGATTGAGAAGGCATACTCATCAATTCGGTCACCATCATGCTTAATTTCTCTCTCAATCTTTCATTTGTTAACGTCCTCACTATGAATGTCTTTAACTTCTTGGGTGAGGAACGTGAGGTGGAGCAAAATGAATTGTATTAATTGATTATAACATGCAACGAAATTCGGCTTCTGCCAACTTTTATTTTTGTTGGTTTCTCAATGGGTGCTATCATTTATCTTCAGTTCATGCACTTGTGGAGCTAATTTTAATACCATGGCTTCCTAGATCGGTTGCCTGATGAACGTTGGCTTGGCAAAGGGCTTCCCTCTTTGTTCTCTTTCTTCCCCTTGAGAAATTTTACCCTCATCTACAAATCGGATTATGTTGGTATGCACCACTAGAACTCTTTGCTTCTCCTATTGAGCTTTAGTTGGGTTGTCTTTTTTAACCTAGCAAAGTTTTGCTAAGATATTTATAATATCATTTCATAAAAGCATTAACGGTTATTATATGTAATCATTATTGCGAACTCAAAAATATTCAAAATTTATATGATCATTCTCAGAACTAGGATCTTGTCATTTGTTATCCTTTGTTGTACAATTACTATGTTTTCACCTCTTTATTTATTGATTTTTCTATATATTTTTTTAATTTTTCTATCATTTTAAATACATAGTAAGATGTTGACTTCTTATTAGAAATAATGCATAACTATTATTAAAAGTATTTAATGTAGTTATATTCTTTATTTTGGGTTGTGTTTGGGGGGAGTGTTTGTCGCCATATTTGAAGATATGATTTTGTTACTACTTTATGCTAAGGAAAATTCTAGTAGGAATCCAAATTCTGCTCATATGCTCTCTTTGATTTAGTCCGGGCCTCTCCTATACGATGTCGATGTTTGTAACAACATTTAGCAATCAAGCTAATTATGTCACTTGATGTTTCTTATTATTAATTTTAGCTGCTGGTGGTAGCTAATATAACTTTAAAAAGGGGTGAAATCTAGTGTATGGAGCTCCAATGTAGGATTGGGCTGGGGGTTGGTGCATACAACCTTATTGTTGTATTTGCATGGTGATTATTTTTGTGACTGAAACCTCTGACATCTCAGTTTCAATGGATACAACTTTAACTATTTATCCAATCCCTACCCTCCGTGCTCGTCTCGGTAGAAATATTACTTATGTCATATATTGTATCTAAAATCTTTTATCTTCAGCATTTATGTTAGTGGTTTGTTGGTTAGAGGCTACATGTTCCAAGGTTACAGATTTTGATCTCTTTTACCTTAAATTAGGCAATATTGGCTATAGCTTTAAAAAGATGCTGGCAGCAAATTGGTCAAGTTGCTCTTCAATATCTCTCAAGCATTTTGCTTATGAAACTTCTTACTTAAATGCTCTATCTTTGATATGCTTTACTCTGATTTTCTTCTTATATCTTATAATATATGTAAAATTCTTTATCCTAATCTTTTTTTGTTAGTTTTCTGAGGCTACTTGTACCAAGATTAGAGACTTTGGTCTCTCTAGTCTTGAATTAGCCAATACTGGCTGTAGCTAGAGAAAGAAGCGGGAAGCTAACTGGTCGGCTTGCTCTTCAATATCTCACAAGCATTCCGCTTACCAAACTTCTCACATAAATTTTCTATTCCTGATTTGCCTTGGTCTGAATATCATCTTATTTCTTATATTGTATCCAAAATATTTTTTCCTCATCTTTTATACTCGAGTTTGTAAGTTGGAGGCTACATGGAAGGGTTTTTTTTTTTTTCATTTTGAAAAGTTATATAACTGAATACCAAAAATATTGATGATTTAAGTTCTAAAGAGAAGAGATAAGTCATGAAAAAATGATTTTATAAATATTATCTATGATGAAAAATGGGTGTTTTTAAAAGTAGTTTAGAGTAAATATACAAAATTTTCACTCATTATAGGCTTATGACAGGAATTAGAATCAAATTTGTATATTTTTTATTAGAATCTTTTCTTCATAGTTGCAGTTTTTTTTTATGATAAAGTTCAATCGTTAAGATCTTTTGTGAACAATTCAATAGTAAAACGATGCATGAATTCCCTAGAAGATAAATGCTTAGAATTAATAAAATAATAAGCATGTATATATTTTTTCATGCATGTTTAGTGAATGTGAAAGTGATATTTATTAATTAATATCATTGTAAGGTTAAGAATCCGTCTGGTGGAACTTTTGCACAACTTTACTTTTCGTGCTTGCTCAAACCATTGAAATTCCGTTGTGAGAAGCCATTTTTTTAATCAAATCTGTTAGAATAAGCTGTAATCTTGATGTTGTCTGACTTTTTTGTAGGAAAAAATTTATAATACCTATACAAACTTGCAGATAATTTACTTTAACCAAAAGTGATGGGGTATCAGCGGCTTTTGCATGCACTACTCATATCAATTGTTGTTTACCTTATTTTGTCATTAGCCATATCAACAACTATGAAATCATCCAAACAAGCTGTTATGTAGCAGAACAATGGGCCCTATTGTAGCATTTTCTAGTAGTTAAGGTATATTTTATCCTTCTCAATTATAACTAGATTGCTGCAAGTATTTATTTGTTGATGTAATTGAAATAGTAGGGTCTTCTGCTTTTCATATAAGGATATTCAAATTTTAATTGAGTTTTTTTCATTTTAATTTCTAAAAAAATTCATCTACTTCATTTTTTTTGCCATTCATGCATCTTGGATCCAGTAAACTATCATGCATGGATGAAAATTGCCATTCATGCATCTTGTAACAGAGCTGGAGGCAGGAAATATGAAAAGCTAAGTCTAAGATGGCTTCAGGTTGAAGAAGAGAAAAAAAGGAGAGGGTGAAGAGGAGGGCTTGGGAAATTTAGGTAAGCATATGATTTTTAGCATTTCTTTTGTTAATTGAGTTTGATAGGCTTAAGGATTGAATGAGGAGAAATTCTTCAAGATCAAAATATTATTTCAGATTATTTTGTGTTAGATTGGATTGTTGATTTAGGAATTGTTTTATATTTAGGAAATTATTATTTTAGGTTATGTATGAAAAGACAAGACTTCGGGGAATTATAGTTAAGAAAATTCATCCTGAGAAATATCTTGTGATTGGATGTGATATTCAATATCTAATATATGGAGCAAATTATCCTTAGGCTTAATGTTTATTAATTTCTATAATTTGATCAAATTATTATATGCTTATAAATAGAACTTTTTTCAGATGGAGCATGTCATTAGCACCTGATGTTACTTGTAAAATTATTGTATTTTAAGGATCACTTGTTCAACTAATTTCAATATATTTGAAACAAACTCAATTCATATGATTGTTTAATAGAATATTCTACTTATTTAAATACCTAGATGTTGATTAATGCATGAAATGCTTTATCTTTGATGCATATTAATACAGGTTAATTCATGTGGATATCATTGTTAAATAACTTGAATGCCTATGATAATTATAGTAAAGTTATAGGATGCCAATGAAATGTCATGTAATGTGGGATAGGTTGGCAAATAATGAAGTCCTGTGCAGAGATGCAAATTATTGTTAGTAGTTTGTAAGCTCGAGGCTACATGTACCAAGGTTAGAGACTTTATCTTTTTATTCTTAAATTAGCAAATATTGACTATAGCTATTGAAAAAAACAGGAAGCAAATTTGTTTGATTGCTCTTGAATATCTCTCAAGGATTCCTCTACCAAACTTATCACATAAATTTATCCTTAATTTTCTTTGCTGAAATATCTTATATATATATATATAATATATATATATATATATATATATCTAATATAATATATATATATATATATATTAGTATATATATATATATATATATATATTGTATCTTATACCACATCAGTTATACTTGTGGTTTTAGGTTTGAGTAGTCGGTAATCATATGTCGTGCTAATTCAGTGGTTTGAAATGTATATTTTTTTATCTCTCTATATATTGGATAGATAAATTGATAGTAATATTAGTGGATGAGAATTTTTCTTGTGAATATCCTGTTGATTCATAAAACTTGTTTTTATATCCCAAAAATGATAATTTCCTACTAAAGGTGATAAAAAGCATATGTGGTCTGTGACATAATGCAGATTTTTGGTATTGGTTGATGGCCGAATTAATCGGTTAAAACTAATATTGTGGTTTACAAGTTTTTTTTTAGCCCGATAAAAAAAAACTAAAATAAAATTCTGTTTAGCGGCGCTTTCAATTTACTATTAGGCAATCAGCAATACCAAAATTTCCCAGAATTCACACGATTAATATGTTAACTTGCTTTTCTTTTCCAAATTTGATATGGGTGCCAAAAAGAATTTATGGTGTTAACCACTTTTGAATGTCTTTCTTGCAAATCAAGTTGATGCTGTTGTTTCTCATTAATATTGTTATGGTTTTAATGCCCATCAAACTATCGTGCTTTACGAGTGCTTTTTGTTTTTATGAATTATATGCTAGTTTGGCTGTGGCATACTTAATTATGTTTCTAATATGACCTAATTATAAAAGGTCATGCAGTTATACTTGGAGAATCCCATTGTTTTTTAAGACTTTTAGTTTATTTTTTTAACTATACTTTGGACGAATGGAAGAATATTGTTTATAACGATTTTCATGATTTTTTTAGGGTGATTTGGCCTTTTGAGCTTTCTACCAGTACCTTTTTCCTTTTAGGATTTCTTGAGAGCTACATGAAAGAATTGTGGTGTCAACACCACTTTTCAATGGCCTTCTTGCAATATCAGTTGTTTCTTTTTTTTTTATTTTGGTTAATAATCTGAGCAACAATGATGAAATCAATCCGGCCAATTTGCTATACTAACACTTCAAATTGTGTTCACTGTCCCCAACATCTCATTTCAAACATCAGAACCTTAGTTAGCATTTTTTTTTCGATATAAATAGTTTGCTGAAAGTCATCAGCCTATTTAGAAGGATGGGTCAAAAACATTCCACAAATATGGATATTTTATCCATGTGTATAATTTAATGGAAGAAGCCTTGAAATGTGAAATTGAACCATGAATTGAGCCTTGAATATTTGGAGGGCCAGCCACTTTGATTTTGAATGTGATTGGTTCAACATAGTCTCCAAATAAGAGTGTGCATTCCAATATTTGGTTGGTTTGGTGAACATCAAATTTGGATTATAAATTTATAAAAAAAATCAAACAAACCAACAATTTTTAAAAACCAAAGAAACTTTTTTAACCTATCATTCAATGGAAATTATTTTGGATTTGATGTACTTATATATTGGGACTTGATTAATGCATTTAGTTAGCTTGGTTTTATTTGCAGTTGAGTCCTTTCCTTGTTGGGATGTGCTTTGTGGCGCTACCAATAGCAATATTGAAGTACTTTTTTTATCCTATGATATGATGAAAAAGTTTTTTGTTGGTAGATGAATTTCAGTTGTAATTTATCATTGTAAAATTAATACAATTTTTTTTTAAGAATGGTTGATAACTAAGCAGTATTTTAAGAATTATTGAGGGATAATGTTTTGCAGATGGATTTGCTTATAATATATTAATATATCACAAGTATATCCACCATTAATTAAATCTTACATTATTTATTAGTGAATTTTTCTACTTGAATTCTGAGTGCAAAAAAGATTTTTGATTCATTGGAATCTAAGAGCACAAGAAGTTTTTTTTGAAAGGAGAAAAATTTTGATTTTTATGAATGGGGAACAATTTAATAATATTTACGGGCTAATATATGCAAATTTTGAAAATTAAAGAGATGAAAGTCTATAGATATTCAGCAACAATCAGAATTCAAGCATAAATTTAAAGAAAAAGAAGTTGATTGAGAAGGCATACTCATCAATTCGGTCACCATCATGCTTTAATTTCCTCTCTCAATCTTTTCATTTGTTAACGTCCTCACTATGAAATGTCTTTTAATTCTTGAGGTGAGGAACGTGAGGTGGAGCAAAATGAATTGTTATTAATTGGATTAATAACATGCACGAATTCGGCTTTCTGCCACTTTTATTTTTGTTGGTTTCTCAATGGGTGCTAATCAATTTTATCTTCAGTCATGCACTTGTGGAGCTAATTTTATACCATGGCTTCCTAGATCGGTTGCCTGATGAACGTTGGCTGCAAGGGCTTCCCTCCTTTGTTCTCTTTCTTACCCCTTGAGAATTTTACCCTCATCTACAAATCGGATTAGTTGGTAGCACCCACTAAGAACTCTTTGCTTCTCTATTGAGCTTAGTTGGTTGTCTTTTTAACCTAGCAAAGTTTTGCTAGATATTTATAATATCAATTCAATAAAGCATTAACGGTTATTATATGTAATTCATCTATTGCACTCAAAAATATTCAAAATTTTAATATGATCATTCTCAGAACTAGGATCTTGTCATTTGTTTTTTATCCTTTGTTGTACAATTACTATGTTTGCACCTCTTTTATTTATTGATTTTTCTATATCATTTTTTAATTTTTCTATCATTTTAAATACATAGTAAAGATGTTGACTCTTATTAGAAAATAATGCATAACTATTATTAAAAGTATTAATGTAGTTATTTCCTTTATTTTGGGTTGTGTTTGGGGGAGTGTTTGTCGCTAGCATATTTGAAGATATGATTTGTTTAGCTTACTTTATGCTAAGGAAATTCTAGTAGGAATCCAAATTCTGCTCATATGCTCTCTTTGATTAGTCCGGGCCTCTCCTATACGATGTCGATGTTTGTAAAAAACTTTAGCAATCAAGCTAATTATGTCACTTGATGTTTCTTATTATTAATTTTAGCTGCTTGGTGTTAGCTATATAACTTTAAAAAGGGGTGAAATCTAGTTATGGAGGCTCCAATTGTAGGATTGGGCTGGGGGTTGGTGCATACAACCTTATTGTTGTATTTGCATGGTGATTATTTTTGTGACTGAAAACCCTCTGACATCTCAGTTCAAATTGGATACAACTTTACTATTTATCCAATCCCTACCCTCCGTGCTCGTCTCGGTAGAAATATTACTTATGTCATATATTGTATCTAAATCTTTATCTTCAGCATTTAACATCTTTTTATTCTTAATTAGCAAATATTGACTATAGCTATTGAAAAAAACAGGAAGCAAATTTGTTTGATTGCTCTTGAATATCTCTCAAGGATTCCTCTACCAAACTTATCACATAAACCCTCTATCCTTGATGAACATTTTTCTAAATATCATCATATATATATATATTATATTGTATCTTGATTTCATTATCCTCATTATTTGTGCTGGTGGTTTGAAGCTTAGTTAACCAATGTTTGAGACTTCAGTCTTCTTTTGCATGAATTTGCCAATATTGGTGGTTGCAAGATAAAGAAACAGCAAGCAGATTGGTTAACTTGCTCTATAATATCTCACAAGCATTCTGCTTACGAAACTTCTCAAATGAATCGTCTATTCTTGATATGCCTTGGTCTAAATATAGCTCTATGTCTTATATTGTATCTATTATTCTTTATCATCATCATTTGGTTTAGTGGTTTTTAGGTTTGGGACTATATGTACCAGGGTAGAGATTTTGATCTCTATAGTCCTGTATTAGCCAATACTGCTTGCAGCTATAGAAAGAAGCAGAAAGCAAACTAGTAGGATTGCTATTGAATCTCTCTTAAGCATTCTACTTACCAAACTTCTTATGTAAATTATCTGTCCTTGATATTAGTTGGTAATTATGTTATTTTATATATTTTATTGTATTTAAAATTCATTATATTTATCATTTATTGTAGTGGTTTGAAAGTTTGAGGCTACATGTACCAAGGTTAGAGAATTTGATCTCTCTAGTCTTGAATTAGCCAATACTGGTTGTAGCTAGAGCAAGAAGGGGGAAGCAAACTGGTCGGCTTGCTCTTCAATATCTCGCAAGCATTCCGCTTACCGAACTTCTCACATAAACGTTCCATCCTTGATATACATTGGTCTGAATATCATCTTATGTGTTGTATCTAAAATATTTTTTCGTTATCCTTCATGCTATGTTGGTCAGGATTGAGGCTTCTTGTAGCAAGTTCAGAGATCTTGATCTCTGTAGCTTTGAATAAGCCAATCCTAGCTGTAGCTATCACTAGAATCTAGAATCTAGAATCAAACTGGCTGGATTGTTCTTGAATGTATCTTAAGCATTTTGCTTATCAGACTTCTCATATAAATCCTCTATCCTTACAAGATCTTGGTATTGTCTTATTGTATAGTTTTATATCTACAATTCATTATCCTCATCATTTATATGCTAATGTTTGGAAGTGTTGAGGCTACATGTACCAAGGTTTTAGACTTTTTGATCTCTCTAGTCTTGAATTAGCCAATAATATCTGTGGCTAGAGAATGAAGCGGGAAGAAAACTGGTCAGCTTGCTCTCAATATTTTGCAAGCACTCCGCTTACCAAAGTTCCCACATAAATATTTTATACTTAAAATTTTTTGGGAATATCTAATATCAATATTGTATCTAACCTCATCACTTAAACTTGTGGTTTTTTGGTTTGAGGCTGCATGAAAATATTTTATTATGGGTATATAACTGAATACCATAAGTAGTTCTAAAGTGTTTAAACAAAGTATTTCACTCATTGTGGGATTATGATAGGCATTAGTATTAAATTTGCGTGTTTCTACTAGTTATTTTTTTTCTAGCATTGAAAGTATTTTATTTTGATAATGTGGTATGATCTTTTTTCGAATAATTCACCTGTAAAATAATGCTTGAATTCTTTAGAAGATAAAAGTATAGAATAGTAAAATAAAGAGTAAGTAGGTACATATGTCATGCTAATTTAGTGGTGTCAAATTGATATTTATCTATCTATATTATTAGAAGATAAATTTATATCTATTAGTGGATGAGAATCATTTTGTGAATAATCCTGTGTGATTTCATAAACTTGTTTTTATTCCAAAATGATAATTTCTACTAAAGGTGATAAAAAGCATATGTGGGCTGTGACATATTGCTAGATGTATTGATTAAAGTTGATGGCTCTAATTGTCACGACCCAACCCGACCGGGACGGATCCCGCTCGCATCGGGCCGCGACGGAACTTTCGAAAATCCAGGATCTAGCTTTGGAATTTGTTTCAGACTTTCTTCCAAGTATTAAACAGACAGAAAAACACATAGCTACTATAACATCTAAATGCAGAACGGTTTATCTATCTTTTATTTCATCAAAACAATCATATACAGATACAGTACATGGCTTACAGACAGAAAGAACAGAACAGAAAAGCCATGACTGTACAAAAGTCAAAAGTACAAAATACCTAATCACTGATCAGACTCTGAACTGCTAATCCAAAACTTCCTTCTCTTTCCCAGAACCTGAAAACCACACAGAAAGCAAGGATGAGCTAACAGCTCAGCAAGACATCAATCACCAATCAAAATAATCAGAAACTCACATCAGAAAACATATCAGAAAAGTATCCGTATAGAATTCGAACAATCGTACAGAAATCGTATAACAGACAGAACAGATAACAACTCAATCAGAAATCAAACATCGGATACGGAAAACTGAAGTCATATCTAAATCCAAGTTCAAATCAGAGATCATAAAGCTTCAAATCACAGATCAGATAGGATCGTACAGAATAACCAACAACATACAGAAGTCATAGCAAAAATAATCACATTACAGCTTTACAGAACAGATAATTTCATAACAGAACTTCCTTCCAGATGTCAGAACTTCCTCTTATATCTCCCTTGTGCTTATAGCACCAGAACTTTCCCTTATGGCTCCCTTTTGTGCTTATAGCATCAGAACAGAATAGATATACGGAATTTCAGATTTCAGAACTTCCCCTTATGTCTCCATTCCCGGACCCAGACAACGGAATCACATAGGATTCCGGCCCCTTATAACTCCCTTCTGATAGCATACAATTAATCAATTAATTCAATGTACAATTCAGGACAAAAGCAGAATTCGTACGAAAAACCAGCGGCATAACAGCAGCATACGGAATTTACACAAAATTCACAGATTTAAAAATTTACCAAATTATCACAGAATATTCACAACAACATTGTAAGACTTTCATTGTACTGAAGTAACATTTTTCAACATCCTAATAATTTGCAAATCAATTAAAACGCCGCATAATTCAAAATATCCGGTAAAAATCTTCCAGAAAATATCCAAAACTTGCATAATTATCATCTCAGAAACATACCAAAAGTTACGCGGTAAAACCTTTGTCAGAAGAAAATAATACCAGAAATTCGCTAACGGAAACAAAATTCGGAACAGAAAATGCGTCAAAAATCTCGTTTCTGAAAATTGAGAAAGGCGGAATGTGCCTTACCTCGAGTCGATCAACTTTCCCAACTACAGCGACGGACGAAAACGAGTCTAAGTCGCCCAAAAATTCACTTTTTCCTCTTTTCCTTCGGTTTTCTCTCTCCTGGGCTTTCTCTCTCTTCAAAATCGGCACTATTCGCATATTTATCAAGCAGGTTTGTCCCGGGACGATCTTCTCTGGATCAAATCGTTCAGACGAAAATTAAATTCCAAATTTTCGTCCCTGGACGAAACTCTCTGTCTCGGTTTGTACCGACGGTTCGTCCCGACCCTTCCAGGTTCGTACAGACGAAAATGACAGATTTCTTCATAATTTCTTCACAATTTCTTCAGTTCGTTCGGGACTAAGGCAGTTCGTACGGGACTAACAGCACTAAAAAAACAGCTTTTTGAAGGGTTTTTTACTAATCTTGTGGTTTATAAGTTTTGTTTTAGCATGATAAAAAAAATTAATAAAATTCTGTTTATTGGCTTTCAATTTACTTATTAGGCAATCAGCATACCATACTTTGAGAATTCACACATTATATATGTTAATTTGCTTTTATTTTCCAGTTTGAGATGGGTGCTCAAAAAGAATTTATGGGTGTTAACCACTTTAGAATGTCTTTCTTGCAAATCAGTTGATGCTGGTGTTTCTCATTAATATTGTTAATGGTTTGCATGCCCATCAATCTATCGTGCTTTACGAGTATGTTTTTTGTCTTTAAGAATTGTAGCTTTTTGGCTGTGGTGTGGCATAATTAATTATGTTTCTAATATGACTTAATTAGAAAAGGTCATGCAGATATCACTTGAGAGATTCCATTGTTTTAGAGTTTTAATTTATTTCTTTTAACTTGTGTTAGACGAAATGGAAAGAATATTGTTGGACTAACTTTTATGATTTTTTTAGGTGATTTGCTTTTGTGCTTTCTTAACCAGTACATTTTCCCTTTTAGGGGTCTTGAGGGCTATATGAAAAGAATAGTGTGGTGTCAACCACTTTTCAATGGCCTTCTTACATATCAGTAGTTATTTTTTTGTTTTGTTAATAATCTGAGCAACAATGATGAAATCATCCGGACATTTTGCTATACCACACTTCAAATTGTGTCATTCTGTACTCACACGCTCATTTCAAAACATCAGACCTTTAGTTAGCATTTTTTTCGATATAACTAGTTTGCTGTAAGTAAATATGTTTCAGATTTAATTGAATTAAGAGCACGGCCATCTATTTTTCACTTGGGGTTTAAGTTTTTTTTTTTTTAAATTTAATTTCAGTTATATTTATGACAATGTGCAGGATATTTTACATCATTTTGAGTTGTGATTGAGCTTGTGCACTTTTGATCACCTTGTCTTATATTTTATGAAGGCATTCGACTGTTTACCCTTCCATAATTCTTATCATCTTTTACATTCATGAGATATTGATTTATAGGCGTTCTAACACCTTTATTGGAGATTTGCAACCTAGGAGAAGAATAATTTATGCCATTGGGCCAACTACCATATTAGGAGGCACTATTAACTCTTTTCATCAGATTATTACTGTGTGAAATGCTTTGACATGATCGCTTTATTTTTATAAGCACAAGTTTCTTTTCTTATTCATTCAGATAATTTGTTATATGGTGCAAAATTTTATGAGAGCCATAGAAATGTTCTTTCGTTCTTATTGCACCTTAACCTATTGTATCACAATAGTTAGATTTCAATTAAGTGTAAGCCTTCTCCAGTCTTGAAATTTGCACTTGAACATTATACTTCAATGTTGAATCTTTTCTATTTTCCATTGAACCCTTCAAAATCTCTTATAATATGTAAATAAAGATAAACTTTAAATCTTATTCAAGTTTGTGAAAACCCATTAAAAGATTGTATAGGAAATGTAAATGATCAAGTAAAATGAAATTATTTAATAAACCAAGAAATAAGACTACAGAAGACAAAAAAAAAAAAAGAGTTGGCCTATCAGTTCTAAGAATAGCGATAGTGGAGTAGCAGTGGGGTCAGAGTAACAGTGGGGGTACAAGTTCTTGTGGCATGCGATGCTGCGTGCCCATGAGATATAACTCATATAAGGCTCCCGGTTTAGTACAGGAAATATAAATGATCGAGTAAAATAAAATTAATTAATAAACAAAAATAATAGTAGAGATTAGAGAAGACCAAAAAAAATGGAGAAGTGGGTGTCAGTGTTAAGAGTAGCAATAATGGAGTAGCCATAGCATTAATGCAACATTGGGTTTGAGGTGCAAGTTCTTGTGGCATGCAGACGCGCATGCCCATAAGGTAGAAGGCTCTCAGTTATAGTTCTTGGGTTTTTTAAAGAAATATGTTTAGGCTTTAAATAACCTTTGGGTTTATAAATTAATTCAACATTTTTGACTTATAAATAAAAAAGTTTAGAAGAACCTAACATTTTCTAAATAGTATGGAGGCATGCCTCACTCCGACTAAGGCGTACACCCTAGTTTGTTTGTATACATGAGGCATATGCCTCATAGCATTCTATGTGCCTCCGACAGAAGCATGCCTCAAATTGGACAAATTTAAACCATAATTTGGACAACAAAAGATTTGCTAAAACATTAAGATCGATCACAACTTCTATCTAACAATATCTCAAGTGTGTAATGATCAAAATAAGTCAAATATCAATAATGGCTTTGGAGATAGGGGTGTTTACTATTTGGATAAAACCTACAAAATAAATTGAATTGATTTTGTTTGATCAGTTTGGTTCTAGAGTTAAATTACTTTTGTAGTTGTTGATTTTAGTTTTTGCCTTTGTTTTTTTGAACAAACTAAAAATTAAATTATATTATATTTTTCATTTTTATTTTGCTGTTGACCCAATTTATTAAGTTATCGATAAACCAAAATGTTGCCTCTTAATTTTTATTTGTTTCCATGTTGACTAGACATAATGGAATCTCAACCAAGCAAATTGGATTTGGTCATTTAATTCAAGATATATGTTAAACTAAATAAGGAAAAGTTCGCTTTGGTTTTAAAAATTGTTTGGGTTGTTTAATTTTTTAGATTTTATAATCAAAATTGATTTGTTCACCAAACCAACCAAAACAATTGAATGCACGCTCTTATTTGGAGTGCTATGTTTGAACAAATCACATTCAAAATCAAAGTGGCTGGCCGCTGGCCCTCCTTCAAATTTAAAGGTTCAATTCATGGTTCAATTTGCTTCTTCCGTAAATTTTACACATGGATACCATATCCATATTTTGTGGAATGTTTTTGACCCATTCTTCTAAAGAGGCTGACGACTCTGTTGAATTGCATTTGAACCTATCTTCATGGGATTATTTGGATGTTGATGTACTTATATATTGGACTTGATTAATGCATTTAGTTTAGCTTAGTTTTATTTGCAGTTGAGGTCCTTCCTTGTTTGGGATGGCTTTGTAGCCTACCAATAGCAAATATTCTGAGTACTTTTCTTATCTATGATATGATGAAAACAATTTTGTTGGTTGATGATTTTAGTTGTAATTTATCATTGGAAAATTTTACAATTTTTTTAAGAATTGTTGATAAAGTAAGCATGTATTTTAAGAATTATTGAGGGATATGTTTTGCGGATGGATTTGCTTATAATATATTAATATCAACAAGTATATCCAGCATTAATTAAATCTTACATTATTAAAAAAATTGGTGAATTTTTCTACTATATTTCTGAGTGCAAAAAGATTTTTGATTCATTGGAATCTAGAGCACAAGAAGTTTTTGAGGAGAAAAATATTTAATTTTTATGAATGGGGATCAATTTAATAATATTTTAATAGGGCTATATATGCAAATGTTTGAAAATTAAAAGATGAAGTCTATAAATATTCAAGCAACATCAGATTCAAGCATAAATTTAAAGAAATAGAAGTTGGTTGAGAAGGCATACTCAACAATTCGGTCACCATCATGCTTAATTTCTGACGCCACAAATTCAGCCGCAATCCCCTTCTTTCGATTCTTGAAGTACACAGAAGGATATTCCCAAAAAAAAGTACACAGAAGGGTGACTGTCCGTAGTCATTTCTGAAGATTTAGATCTTTATGTGTGTTCACCCATCCCAAACCCCACCAAACGTGGCTATCCAACTGCTAGCAGCCATTTGTACAACCCGCAGGGACCAACTGGGTTGTTCAACTGCTGTCCATTTTCTTCCAAGTCATCAGAACTGTTGTAAGTCACAAGAACAGCAGCAAAAACAATTTTTCTGGCTGCTGTCCAGCTTTTCCAATCATACAACATCTCCAACCGCAGGAGTTTCACAGCCGTTCTTTACTGCCTTAAATAGTTTCTTGAAGAATAGCACTAGATGCCTTCTAGATGGACATTGCAAGGATCACGTCAAGTGCAGAAATAGAAGATCTTCAACAAGAAATTATTCGACTCAAACGACGGTTGTCAAGGCTTGAACAAAGGACAGACTGGAGCACTCTCGGCCAAGACTTTGATGGTTTCCAATCGCGGGACAATTATGCTTCGATGAAGGATTCAAGATCCTTCGTTCTAACTAAATCCTTAGGAACCGACGGCGACGACGACGACGACGACGAGGGCATTGCAGAGGATCAGATCTCTTCGACCCCACCCTCGATCGAATTCAACTTTAAAGAATTTGAAGATTCGTTGTCGAAATCGTCATCTTTGCCTATCTTTGATGAACCCATGTATGACGTGTATGATGACGACATGTTCTTGATGTTGATACACCTGTGAATAATGATGATAAAAGCAAGCCAATTCAAGAGGTCATTGCATAAAGGAATAATGTTGGAGACGAATGCACGGTAAATGTTAATGCCATGATTCCAGCATTTGAATGTGTTCATGATGGTTGGGATGTTATTGAACTCAAGGTGGAAAACAACAAGTTTTGTCTGTTGGTCCACTTTAGATGTGTGGATGACAAGAGATTGAGAGCTTTAGCCGATCATGTTAAATCGGTGTTGAAAGAGTACCCAAAGCTACGGCTAACTCCAGGAAGAAAGGTGCTAGAGATTCGCTCCATTATTAAATGGGATAAAGGGAGGGCTATGGAGTTCCTGTTAAAGTCTCTTTGATTAGTAGATTGCAAGGACGTATTGCCTGTTTATATTGGTGACGATCTAACAGATTAAGATGCTTTCTCAATCACAAGTACTCCATTTGCTTATGCTACTCCTGAGAGATTGAGGATTGGTAGGCAAGTTGATACCGGATGGACCTATCCAGACTGGTTTAGCCAACCAAACCCGCCTCCTTGTGGCCAACTAGACATCTTTCCACGAGCCTGAAGTTCCTCCTACCCTGGTATAATGACGCCAGAGCTGAGCCATTAATTGTATTAACTTCAGGATAGTTTAATCCATTTGATAGTTTATATGGCTACATAGGATTAGTGTTTGCCTATGTTGTGTGTAGCCTAGTAGGTTGCTATGGTTTGTCTATAAATATATAGCCATTAAGTGTAATGAGGCAGATTTTAGAGAATAAAGAAAACGAAGGCTTTTGCCTTGTTGTTTTGGATTCCTGTATCCTGAGAGTGATCTTAGGTGGTGGATTCTTTCTCCAAGGAGTTCTTGGAAACTTGCTCAGCCTCGGTCACCGGATCGTTGACGTGGATTTGTCGAGCCCCCTCCGGCCCAGTGTCAATTTCTCTCTTTATCTCTCATTTGTTAATGTCCTCACTATGAACGTCTTTAACTTTGTTGGTGAGGTGGATCAAAAGGCATTGTATTCATTGGCTTTAACAGGCATCGAAATTCGCCTACTGCTGGCTTTTATTTTTGTTGGTTTCTGGATGGTTGCTATCACTTATCTTCAGTTCATGTACTTGTGGAGCTAGTTTTAATATCATGGCTTCCTAGATCAGTTGCCTGATGAACCTTGGCTTGGCTAAGGGCTTCCCTCTTTGTTTTCTTTCTTCCCCTTGAGAAACTCACCCTCATCTACAAATCGGGTTATGTGGGTATGCACGACCAGAACTCGTTGGTTCTCCTATTGAGCTTTAGTTGGGTTGCCTTTTTTAATCTAGTAAAGTTTTGCTTAGATATTTATAATATCATTTCATAAAAGCATTAACGGTTATTATATGTAATCATTATTGCGAACTCAGAATATTCAAAATTTATATGTTCTTTCTTAGAACTAGGATCTTGTTTTTTGTTATCCTTTGTTGTACAATTACTATTTTTTCACCTCTTTATTTATTGGTTTTTCTATCATTTTAAACACATAGTAAGATGTTAACTTCTTATTAGAAATAATGCATAATTATTATTAAAAGTAATGAATGTAGTTATAATCTTTATTTTGGGTTGTGTTGGAGGGGAGTTTTTATCTCCATAATTGAAGATATGATTTTGTTCATTTTGTTATTACTTTATGCTAAAGAAAGTTCTAGTAGGAATCCAAATTCTGCTTATATGCTCCCTTTTTAGTCCAGGCCTCTCCTATACGTTGTCGATGTTTGTGACAATATTTAGCAATCAAGCTAATTATGTCACTTGATGTTTCTTATTATTAATTTTAGCTTGTGGGGTTGGATAATATAACTTTTAAAAAAGGGTGAAATCTAGTGTATGGAGCTCCAATGTAGGATTGGGGTGGGGGTTAGTGCATACAATCTTACTGTTGTATTTGCATGGTGATTTTTTTTGTGACTGAAACCTCTGACATCTCAGCTTCAATGGATACAACTTTAATTATTTATCCAATCCCTACACTCCGCGCTCGTCTCGGTAGGAATATTACTCGTGTCATATATTGTATCTAAAATCTTTATTTTCAGCATTTATGTTAGTGTTTTGTTGGTTAGAGGCTACATGTTCCAAGGTTAGAGATTTTGATCTCTTTAACCTTAAATTAAGCGATACTGGCTATAGCTTTAAAAAGATGCTGGCAGCAAATTGGTCAAGTTGCTCTTCAATATATCTCAAGCATTTTGCTTATGAAACTTCTTACTTAAATGCTCTATCTTTGATATGCTTTACTCTGATTTTCTTCTTATATTATATTATGTATGTAAAATTCATTATCCTTATCTTTTTTTGTTTGTTTTCTGAGGCTAGTTGTACCAAGATTAGAGACTTTGGTCTCTCTAGTCTTGAATTAGCCAATACTGGCTGTAGCTAGAGAAAAAAGCGGGAAGCTAACTGGTCGGCTTGCTCTTCAATATCTCACAGGCATTCCGCTTACCAAACTTCTCACATAAATTTTCTATTCCTGATTTGCCTTGGTCTGAATATCATCTTATATCTTAATATTGTATCCAAAATATTTTTTCCTCATCTTTTATACTGGAGTTTGTAAGTTGGAGGCTACATGGAACGGTTTTTTTTTTTTTTTTTCATTTTGAAAAGTTATATAACTGAAAACCAAAAATATTGATGATTTAAGTTCTAAAGAGGAGATAAGTCATGAAAAAATGATTTTATAAAGATTATCTATGATGAAAAATGGGTGTTTTTAAAAGTAGTTTAGACTAAGTATACAAAATTTTCACTCATTATAGGCTTATGAGAGGAATTATAATCTAATTTGTATATTTTTATTAGAATATTTTCTTCATAGGTTCAGTTTTTTTTTTAAATGATAAAGTTCAATGGTTAAAATCTTTTGTGAACAATTCAATAGTAAAGCAATGCATGAATTCCTTGGAAGATAAATGCTTAGAATTAATAAAATAATGAGTATGTATATATTTTTTCATTGCTGTTTAGTGAACGTGAAAGTGATATATATTAATTAATATTATTGTAAGATTAAGGATCCGTCTGTTTGAACTTTTGCACAACTTTACTTTTTGTGCTTGCTAAGACCATTGCCGCACTTCACTTACCTATAGCTTTTTTGCCACTTTTCAAGAAATTTCTGTTGTGAGAAGCAACTTTTTTTAACCAAATCTGTTAGAATAAGCTGTAATGTAGATGTTGTCTAACTTCTTTGAAGGGAAAAAATCATAATACCTATAATAACTTGCAGAAAATTTACTTTCACCAAAAGTGATGGGGTATCAGCGGCTTTTGCATGCACTACTCATATCAATTGTTGTTTACCTTATTTTGTCGTTAGTCATATCAACAACTATGAAATCATCCAAACAAGCTGTTATGTAGCAGAACGTTGGGCCCTATTGTAGCATCTTCTAGTAGTTAGGTATATTTTATCTTTTTCAATTATAACTAGTTTGCTGCAAGTATTTATTTGTAGATGTAATTGAAATAGCAGGGTCTTCTGCTTTTCATATGAGGATATTCAATTTTTAATTGAGTTTTTTTCTTTTTAATTTCTAAAAAAATTCATCTACTACTTTTTTTTTGCCATTCATGCATCTTGGATCCAGTAAACCATCATGCATGGATGAAAAAAGCAGTGTTTGTCGATTTTTTTAGTAGTTTCAAGTCACCTTAATGGGCAAATCAGGAGTTTCTTAGTGATTCAGTACTGTGGCCCTGTTCAAATTTATCTTGCATTTCTTTTAGTGGTTTGTAAGCTTGATGTTATGAGATTTCATGTATTAAGGTTAGAGATTTTGGACTTTCTAAGCTTTGACTAACCAATACTAGTACTATTAAAATGAATGAAACAAATTGCTTAGCAAATTATTAGGCCTGAACTTCTCAACTTTGTATTTTGATTCATTGGAATATGGAGTACAAGAAGCTTTTGAGGGGAATATATCTGTGCATTATTATGATTTATGAATGAAGAGCAATTTAATAATATTTTAAATTCAGAAGACATACTTGTCGTCAATTCACTCATCATCACTTGTAATTTCTCTCATAATCTCTTATTGTTTGTGTCCTCAACCTCAACATCTTTGACTTTGTGGCGACGGCGGAGCAGAAGAATTTGAGCTTACACTTGCATGACAATTTGTCCACTTTCAGCTTCCATTTTGTGTTGTTTTCGCAATAGTTGCAGTCTCCTATCATCAGTTCATTTACTTATGAGCTAATTTTGATGCTCCAAGTGTTTAGCTACGTAGCCCGGCAATATTTAGACTTCGTTTGGGACTGTTTTTTTATTGCTTCTTAAAGTAACTTTTTAGTGCAATAATTAAAAGTTTTATACTAAAAAGCTGCTTTAAGAAGTTATAAGAAAACAGTCTCAAATGAAGCCTTAGCCTCGGTAAAAGTGCTTCCCTTATAGTTATCCTTTCTTTCCCTTGACCTCTTTTGTGCTTACATCTACAAATATAGTTACTGCTTTGTAGGATTGATGTACTCACCCACTTTTCATGTTTTTTGAACGCAGTTTGCCACAGATTGATGGCCTTTAGGCTTGTTGCCCTTTGCCATGATTGTAAACTTTTATGGCGCATGTCAGAATTTATCGTAGTCGCAACATGGCTAAATGGTGTACATTACATAATGAGGATTGCAGAAATATAAGATATACATTGATTAGCAAGGAAAGGAGAAAGCGCTAGACTGATTGGCCAAACAGGGAGAGGAGATAGTGTTGTATATTGTGGCCAAATGAGAATGTATGATTATAGTATTTACTAAAGTTTAGTGCCTAGTTTTACTTCTTCTTTTTTTTCTCACTGTTTTTGCGAAGGATCCACTTTTATCTTTGCAATGTAAATATTGGGTATAAGCAATTCTTCTTATTGTTTTCGTGATGGATCAATGTAGGTATTTGCAATGTGAATGTTTACTCCTATAAAGTATTTCATCTCATTTCTTGTGTAATATTTGTGTAGATCTTTCGTTCTCCTTTTATTTTATTCTAATAAAAAACTGAGAAGAATGTGTTGTTGTCATTTTTATTTTGCAAAGTTAGAAAGTCACTTAAGGAAAACCAACTCATGCCCATGTAACTAGACATCACAATGTCAACGTTTTAAAAATCGGACCGGACCGGCCGGTTGAACCGGCACTCGGTCGGCCGGTTCGATCAGCTGAAGAAATCGGGTAATCAAAGAATCGGTATTGAACCGGTTCGACCGGCGGTCGGACCGCAAAACCGGCGAATCGGAAACCGTGTATGAACCGGCCACTTAAGCCTAATGCGATTTCCACCGTTTGAGTAAAACACTAAAACATGTAAAACGAAGCCTAAATTTTATTTTCTACCTCCCGTAACTCCCGAAGCCGCCCGCTCCCGTGTCCGATTTTCTTCCTTCGTCGCTGCACTGGGCGATGCAGCTCGACTTCGTCCGTTCGTCGCTGCTCGCTGCAGATACTCCTTCGCCGTCCAGTTCTTAATCGTTGGTGCTTGAATCATTGTAAGATGTTAACTTTATTTTGAACAAATGTTATTATCATGATTAATAAAATGTCGGCATTTTGCCATGGATTTTGTTTCTCGGAGTCTGAGAGCCTCCGGAGCTCATGATCGGATGCAGTTGGGATTTTCTTCTGTCATTCCTATTGCTACGTTAGGCACGATTTTTTCATATAGAGCCTTTTGCCCTATTCTGCTCTACCACTGACGTCGGATCAAGAGATCCGAGGTCGGATTTTGAGAACCGTATCTTTGCTCTATTTTGTCTTCTTATGATTTTGCCCTATTTTGTTCTTCTTTAAACCGTATGTTTGCTCCCATAATCTTCTTATGATGAATATTAGTATTAAGGTTTTTTTTTTTTTTTTTGTACTGTTTGAGCCTATTAGGACTATTAGATTATATAAATTAGTTTAGTTAAGTGCAATTGTGTTTGCTGCGCTTCAAGACAGGAGCAATGGAACTTTGTTTGGCGACTTAGCTTAAAATCAAGTTTTACAGGAATACTTGTTTTGTTTTGTTGTAATTCTTTATTTGTGGTTCTCTTATTTAGTTGGCCATATGGATTTACATAGGAAAAAAATGGAGGATGCTTTATACTTGAACAAAATACTGGATAAGCTACTAAAATTTTGTTCCTTCATCCTTATGCTAAAGATGATAAGTCTTGGACCTTCTACTAACTTTCCCCATAT
>NW_021318852.1:7785229-7786601 GCF_001605985.2 Dendrobium catenatum
AAAAAAAAAGGCGGAAGCGCAGAATTTAGATTACCTTTCAAAGGCAATGTCACTTCGGCCACGATATATTGGATTACAGTCGAGCTGCATCGCCAAATTGACTGAGAATACGCGAATTCTGAAGTAAGTGTTTAATTCAGATTAAAGGCTCAGGTCTACTCAACAAACACTCCATATTAGTTATGATGGTTATTCAGGCCTAGGGCATATTACCATTGTTGTGGTTTAATTAATTACATAAGGCTTCAAACAACAAAAGCGAATCGAGTCATGTATACAGGCAGAGGTTCAAGACTTCTCAAAAAAGTCGTTTCGGTTCGTCGTTTACATGTTTTCAAGTAAGTGTTTCTTTCCGAATAATACGCTCCTTGGAACCATTGGATATTTAAACTGCGTGCTGTAAACCACTGATTTAGGGTAATATAAGCAAGTATAAATGGTCTTTTCATTGTGAATAATTTAAAGGAGGAGGCATCAAGATGAAGAACATACTAGCGGGGATTAAAGTAAACGTATGTTTCTTCTAGAGTGTCCACATGACATATGGTTCAGGTAATATCACGAACTGGCGCTTAATTTTCGATCTGAATTCGCGGGATTATCTCTCATAACAGAGTAAACGATAACCGAAGCACAACACGCCTTGTCGGGCGGATTGTCGAACCGGTTTCGATTATTACTTTGACGGTTGTCTAATGATGTCCATTACACCAGTTTGAAGAAGGCAGGTTGGGTGCTTCCGTCATGTTCACGTCGAACGAAATCCAGCAAAAAGTCTCAGCGGGTATACATTGTAAAGAATGGATAAAGGAACAGAGAAAAATGATAATTTTTTGCACCTTAGAACCAAATCTGCCGACCAGGATTTCTCAAAGTTTTGTCCCGTCTGTAAAATTCATTACCTGGGCAGGCAGTCCTCTCGAGATGGAGGCAGAATGCATCGTTTGCAGATTTCCGATTTTTAAAACGCGCTTGCTTACGGTTTAGTTGGATTGTCTATAGTTTACGATTAGTTAGGTGGCGGACATTGTGCATGTCTAATGGCGTATTTTCCACTTCACCTGTGGTTTTAGGCCATTTAACGGTCACTACTTATGGCAAAATTGGCAAGTTATAGCAATGACCAACAACACATTCTTCTAGATTTTTTTATTAGAATAAAATAAAAGGAGAACGAAAGATCATACACAAAATATTACACAGAATGATGTGCAATTGAACTATGAGTTATGAGTGTTTTGAGTTTTTTATATGTAAACTGATATAAACTGATTACTTTTTTGTCTCTATGGTATTAACTATTAAGTTAAAATTTTTTACATTTATGAATTTTGAGTTTGTCTTATCAATAAAGTGTTATAATTTTGCTAAA
>NW_021318852.1:7786730-7810800 GCF_001605985.2 Dendrobium catenatum
ATTTCATTTTTTAACAATTTCACATGATAGAGAAGGAGAATTGAAGATGGTTGCATTCATCAACTTCCAACACACAAAGAGCTCAACAAAAGGTATATTATTTTTTTATTTGCTTATGTTTTATAAACTTCATTGATGCCATATTTATATTATTTGATTAGTTTGATATGAAAATGAAATGCATAGTGAATGTATTAGAGGAAATTTTTTCATTTATTTTATAATTTTAATAATATTATTATTTATTACGTCATCCGGTTCGACCCCGGTTCGACCGGTCGAACCGGTCAAACCATGAACCTCTCCTTCCGGTCGGTTGTCCGGTCCGGTTTTCAAAACGTTGCACAATGTTCTATAATTGGATTTCTTGCATCCTCTATGAGGATTTCACTTGAGCTCTCACTGATTTTGTTATCCATTGTAGCATATCTGTCAACAATGGGTGTGCCTGCAGTATCATTTTCCTCGTGGAAATGTTGTGTTTGTTGGTGGAGCTCAAACATCGGTACGCCTAAAGATGTTCGTTCACTAACGCTTGCACGTGCTCTTGCATATGGTTCAAACAATGTCAGACGCTCGCTTAAACTTAAACGCCCTACACATTGGTTCATGCAACAGTGAACGTTAATTAACACTAAAGCAACGTCATGTGGAACATTGGGTAGTGGAGTGGGCATGCAACACACAATTTAATATAGCAGTGATGTTTAAATTCAGGCTCATTGATGTGTCTGGACTATGATTACATGCGTAAAATCTATAAAGTTGGGAAGAGAGTGTTGGTTCATGCTGCTAATACTTTTGTCATGTGTTTGTAGTTGTTCAATTTGAATATAAATAATCAAGATACGCCTTCGAGCTTCATTAAGTATAAACTCACAAATCTTATGTCCATGACTTGAACAGTTGTGTAACATCTATTATTCGGAATATAACATATAAGGTTAACATTGCTTGTTCCACTATCATGCACAATGTTTGAAGAATTTTTATATTTAAATTTTCAAGTGTAAGATTCTCATTTATTTTGATGGGATGAGTCATTCCATTGTTGTATGAAGGTATGAACTCCTCTTTAATGTGCAAATCACCATCATAATACAAATTGAAACGTGATATTATATGTGATGTGATCTTTGTATGTTCTCTCAAACAACAAATAAATGCTCGTGCTAATCAACAAGTCATTTACAATACTAAATTGGAAGATGTTTTTTTTTAAACATTGCCAAAATTAAAGTGGAATTTGAATTGAAATTGAATTATTTTGAAAACAAAATAAATATTAAAATGTTTTATTTACTGATAATTAAGGTAAATCAATTAAAAAAATATATTATGTTATGAAATATAGAATAAACATACACAATATTTTACAAAATTAAAACTTAGATAATTAAAATAGTTATATTAGCTAGAGTAATACTTCACTAATAAATGATAACTAAAAAATGTATATTATCTATTAAAATTTTCATCTCTTTTTTTTTTTTTAAGAAAACTAAAGTTATAAAATGAAATTAAAAATTGCCTTCGATTAACAATTCGATTAATATATAACAAAATAATTCGCATATTATTTCAACTACTCTTATTTCATCTAAACATTACTGATATTATCTTATTTATAATTTTAAAAATACGAGATGAAAAAACCTATTTGATTTAGTTTTTATTTTTTTATTTTTTACTTTTTTACCTATTTGATTTAGTTGTTTACAACTTATTTCCAAACATTTCATTGTTTCATAACATCATTAATTAAATAACATAAATACATATTTATTGCATTTTCATTATAAGTAGTATGCATAGTTCATAAATAATTACATAAAACAATATTTTCACATTTTAGAAGAAGGATTTACATACATAGCTCCTTATTTCATACTATTTACATATCTAACACTTAAAGCTTTAATATTACATGCAGGGCGTAACCCCCAAGTGCCGAGGGGGAGCAATTGCCCCCCCTGAAAAAATAAAAAAATGTTTATTATATGGCTTTTTAGGTAGTTTATAGGAGTCTTTAGGCAATTGTCCCCATTTAAAAAAATAAAATACTATGATCTTTAGGTGATTGCCCTCAAGCAAAATTATACACATTGTGTAGATGTGTTATTATAATGATTTTTAGGCAATGCCTTTTTATAAATGAACCACTATAAAATTAATGAATTAGCTTGACCTCCTAGTTTGCGCGGGACGCCATTTTTCAGCTTCGATCTCTCTCGCTTCTTCGTTGCGCTCGAAGACGGCGATGGCTGCAGAGGAAGAGAAAGAGGTACTTTCACCGATAGAATTGCCTGACTTTTAAAATTATTTCCTAAAAAAAAATGTTGGATCTGGCCACATTTGAGGTTTGTCATCTCATCTTTTTTAGAAAGAATATGCAGCGAAAATCATTTCCTGAATGACTTTTATTAGGGTTTGGACAGATGCGGTCATTTTCTGTTTTCTTATCTTTCTTTGGCCTTTAACCAGTCTATTAGTTGCTAAAACTGGGAACACTTTAGATAAATGCTATGATTATGTAGTACTTGTGAATTATAAGAAGCTGTTTTTTATCAGAATATGTCCAGAACAAGATGGTTAGTAACTTACACGAAGCATATGAAACAGAAGAGAAAGGTCTATCAAGATGGGGTGATGGAGCTTTGTAGTTCAAGTGGCAAGGTATGAAGTTCAATTCCTCCAATGGTTATCCAAGCTAAATTATCTTTGGCAATATTAGTACTATATTGAGAGTTTCTGGTGTTTTAACTTGGACCTTAAAAGTTTCTTATATGAAGTAAGCTGTCAGTGACTGTAACAGGTTCTATGTTTTGCTTATAAATATTGCCGGTTACACATTTAGCAGAGCATTGATTTTATTTGGAGGTAGCTTTTATAACGACTATTATACTGGAAAGTTAATGTTTGGGATGAACATAACTCTGTGGTGATGTCCTGACCACGTTACTCTATGATTTTGGCTCCTTTCAGCAAGAAAGTTAAGGATATGACAAATCAAAAATGTATTCTAAAGTTTTTATTGTTGCAGAAGTCTATAAGTTTAGATTAAAATTTCATCTAAAAAGAAAGGAGGAACATCCATCACATAATGCTCTTATCTATTATTAATTCCATGGCGGGAGATGGTACATTATTTATTCTTTAAGATGGAATGCAACAAAAATGTGGCTCTTTTTAAAAGGTTTGCTAAAAAAGATCTAATATATGATTTTCACACTGGATTAAATAATGTGTTTGATGCTGTGAGGTTACAAAACATTGAAAATGAGGACTTCTTATCACTAATTAAAGTCATTTCTATTATGCGAACTAAGGAAGTGAGGAAAAGAGTCGTGATCAATAAGAACCTCATGAAGGGTTTGGCCTTATATTGTTCAAGGCCTCTAGCATCAAGAATTTCTACTTAAATCACTCTCATATGCCAAGAACGTCTACTTAAAGCACTCTCATATTAAGGGCTAGAAATAATCAAGTCTAGCAACTGTGATCAATGAAGCTACTCTTTGGTGTAAATATTGCAAAAAAGTTTAACATACAAAAGAAGTATTTTGAAAACTTCATGGTAAAGTAGATGATTGAAATTGAAATGCGCAAGGAGGAAATACGAAGTAGCAAAAACATGTAAATATAATACACGTGTCAGAAGATAACGTCAAAGAATAATACATTGAGTTCCACTAAGAAGAAATAGAAAAAATTAAAAACTAGTTAGATTCACAAAAAAATTTCATGACAAGACTTGTACTCTACCTTTCTCTGGTATGACCTCATTTTCTCATTCTTTTAAAATCTCAAAGATGCCTAATTCTAGCTCTTGGATCATTAATTTAGGAGCTACATACCATATGTCTAACTCCTCATAAATTTTCTTTGTACACTCCTATCAATGAAAAAATAGTAATTGTTAATGGATCCATGAAAATTGTGGCCAATCAAGGAGATATACTTACAAATAAATATCTCATACTCCAAAATGCTCTCCTTGGACCGGTCCAGCCTGGATCGGCCTTGGTTGGCGGAGCAGAAGTTCTGCCCCAATCATTGCCGCCTTTTGTGGGGGCGGGCCCAATAGTCATATTAAGGAGGGATTAATGAGAAATTAAGAGGAAAATTTTAAATTGAGGAGTTGTTTTAACATTAACTATATTTTGTATGCTTTAAATATATTGTTTACTTTAGGTTTAGATTTTTATCTTGTGTTTTCTGAAATTTGGAGGGTGTTTTGGATTTGTTTGGGCTCTAGCGCGTCTAGAAATTTGGGAGAGCTGGATCCTTCTTTCCAATTGAGGATCCATTTATCTTGTTGTTTTCTTTCATCTATTATCAATAAAATCCTTTCTCGTTAATTTTTTTCAACCAAATTTCCTCTTAATTTATGGGTTGGACCTATCTGAAATTCAAATTCAGCCATGAGAATTCACTTTCTCATGGAGTGTTTCCTATTAAATAAAACTTGATGTGAAACAATCAACAGGAATAAGAGGAATTAATAAGAAAGTTGTTTTAAGTGATACGATTATAAGTTAATGTTTCACTTAAGAATAAATTCTCAGTTTCCGTAGTTGTTAATTTTGATTTGTCATGCGGTTACACTTTAAATTAACGAGACAAATCAAAATTACAACAAAAGATAGTAAAACTAAATATGGAAATAACAAGAATCCGTCACCTAACAAATAGAAATTATTATCTTTAGAGTTTCCTTCTCATGCACTCTTGATAGTTGGGTTAGCGGAGGAAGAACTTCAACAATCCTAGTGATGTCACTGAAAGACAAAGGATGCCTACGGCCTTGATTGACGGGAAGATAGCCGGAGGGGGTGGGGGAACTGGTGGACGTCCGATGATCTGCCACTGCTCGGATGATTGTTGCTCGTCGATGCTCTTAGCCAAGCATAGGAGAATGCGATCAACTTACTCCTCGACGGTGTCGTCAGTTCCAAAGCCGAGATCAAAGAATGGTGACTAAATAATATTGATTTGCCCGTGAGAATCGTACACGAACCCGTGATCGACTTTAGAATCGGCCATCTATGAATAGGATAAGGTTCTTTGTTGTGAGCCTTGGAGGAACCGGCGGTGATTGGTGGGAGGAGGAAGGAGGGCAGCGAATTGGGTTGGGTGGATGAGGGGACAACTAGGTTAATGGAAGTTTGGATGTATTTTTCTTTTAAGTTAATTACCAAGGAAGGTAATTAATTAAAAGAGTTAATGGAGGTGGAGGGAAAATTATAATTTAATTTGAATTCAAAAAATTTGGTTCAAGGGAAGGGCCGGCGGCATAGGGAGAGAGGGAGGAGATTAGGAGGGAATTTAAGAGCTTCCTAATTTACTATTCTAATTTAGGGATGAGGTAAATTAGATTCAAATCTAGAAACTTTCCTAATTTAGCTTTCTTAATTTTGGAAATTATTTGAAATTCAAATTGAATTTCAAATTTAATTAAGTCTCTCCCCAAATTAATGATGCTAATTTAGGTAGGTGCTAATGATGATTGAAATCATCATAAGGGGGCAAGGAAGAGGAGCTTGGGGATGGAAAGACCGGCAGCAAGGGTTTGTAGGTGGAGAGTGGCCGACGGCTTGGAGTTAGAGGGGCGACGGGTGGGGTGGTGTGTTGGGTTGGCCGGCGGTGGGGAAAGGAAGAGAGGGTGGCCGGATGTGAAGGGGAAGAAGGAACGACAAACCGCGAGTCCCGAATTCACCGGCGGTTGACGGGTGATGCAAGACCCTCTCCTAAGGTTTCTCCTCTCAAGAACTCACAAAGTGATCAAACAAGAAAAGCTGAAATTTTCATTCATAATTATCATTAACCTAATACAATGGTTCAAGCCTTTTATATAGGCCTCTAAGATAAAGAAAATAAATGATTCAAATACCCTCAGGGCTACAACACAAAGAAATCCCTCATAGGGGTACAAATGAAAAATTGAAATATAAATAAAAGAAAATACAATAAAGCATCATAAATAGAGACTATGAATTGTAGTTGTCGATCTACGATTCCTCCGATGGTAGGTGCGTCGAAACCTTCTGCCGATGTCTTCATCAGGACCAAAGTGCTTCGAGAAGCTGAAACAACTTTTAATTAGCCAGTTGGTCCTGTTCATGTTGGTTTTTTTCTTTTACCAGTTATAAGCAGGATCTGATAGAAATTCTGAGTGGATTTGTGGGTTTAGTTATTGAAATAGATTGAATAATGATTTCCCGAAGAGTGTGGTGCTCTTTGTGATCTTTTGTACTTTGGTTGCTCTAAGGCTTCGTTTGTTTTTTTAGTGCTTTTGTAAAAGACAGTTTTAAAAAACATTAGTTTAGAAAATGGAGTTTTCTAACGAAGAAGCATATATAAAAAAGCTTTCTCAAAACTGCAGAAAAATGAAAAAAATGAGTTATTGGGAACGTGATTTGACGAACCAAACAACACAAAAAAAAATTCTTCCGTTTCCAAAAATGGAAAAGGCAAAAAAAGGCTCAAACAAACAAAGCCTAAGTAAATCCTTTGTCATATGATTTTTGATGCGTCTGGTATCTCACAATTTTGGACATCCACGGAGAATGTAGAGGTACAAAATAAGAATTGGGATGATATGTTCAAATCACAATATAACGGCACCATAATTCCTTTTAAGAGTTATAAAATGACCCCTAAAGACCTAAAAAATATGTTTGGAACGTCCTCTATTCCCCAAGATTATGGTGGTAAAATAATAAGAAAGTAACGAAATATAACATATGATAGGATAATGTAGTTGAAAGTTCATAATGAATCCAACCACAGAATATCTTTCATTTTGGATATGTGAGATCTTTTAGAGGTCCATCCATGCTAACATCCAACATTTTTGTGATATGTGAGACGTTCTAGAGATCCATCCATGCTATCCTTCAACATTTTTGGGTGAATCTACGTCTCTTTCAGTGTTTTCTTTAACACCAAAATGACAGTGAAAACTTTATCCTTTTTTTATTTTTTGTCTAGAACTTGTTCCTTGACAATGTAACACAAGAAAGGATGTAACGCTCCTTAGCTGACTCAATTAAGGAGCCTTAAGTGACAATTGTGAGGATATGAATGAGGTATTCCGGACATTTTAAAAGAGTTTGATCAAATTGAAGCCAAAGATTTAATCAAAAGATCTTTTTGTAGGTCTGAAGAGTGGAATTCATCTATATTTTTGAATAGTTTGTGTAGTTTAACTTCTTATTTTAAAACGTAGAATAAACTGCAGTTCTAGTGTTAGAAATCTAAAATTGTTCTCTTTATTATTGATTCCACTTCGAACCCTCACTTTGTGATATATTGTTTCGTCTTATTACTTGCTTGGATAGTTTCTCTAGGTTCTTTCTTCCCCTGGAGTCCTTATTTATGAATCTATACTCTAATTAACAAAAATTCCCACTTTAGTATGCATTTTATACTTGCAACTGTTAATTCATGCATATAAACACTCATTTGCAGTATCCAATATTACTTCCTGATGTATTGCTGATCCAAAATTTTAGGTCCTTGAAACTTTACCAATATAACTAATAAATCATTGGTTTGTTATCGTGCAGTTCTTCATATTATTGTCTGCTTTTCTTAGCCTTGAGAAACATTTTCACCCATTTTCTGTACCGTGTTGCCTCAGCCTCAGGTTATATTGTATGATGATTGCAAGAAACTTATAGATAAAAGATTCTTAAAAAAAGATGATATAGTTAAATCAGGTGGAACATTGTCCTTTGAAACTCATATGGTGGAAATTGGAGATCCTGATAGAAACAACAAGCCTTCAGCAGAGTCAAATTTGAAGTCAGTTATACGGTCCAAGCCACAGAAAGAGAAGGTTAGTTGTTCCGTTCTCTGGTTCTGTGTTTTTGCTTCTTCGTGTATGTGATGCAGAAAAATTTTACATTTCGAACTTGGAAGCTTTCCAATCCATTGCTCCTTAACTATCTTACTTTACCCTCTACTTTCTTGTGGGCTCCGAAAATTCGTCCCCGGCCTCCACTCGCTTTTCTTATTCGGCGAGGGAGTTTTAACTGATAAGTTCCGAGGTAAATTTTGGAAGACAGATGGGTTTGTAGATAAGACACTACCCAGAGATTTCGCCCTCATTTTATGAGGACTTTATGATCTGAGTTCTGGTTTCCTATAGGCGCAAGCCCCTATAGTTAATTACCCCTCCCGATTTCTACGGCAGAGATGCAATGCAACCAAATAACTTTTCTATTGCGGCACACATTAAGTGACGGGCTGTTATCTTCATATATTAATCAATTTTACAGTTAAATTCAGAATAATCTTTAGGTAAGCACACATTCACCATAATCCTTGAGTGCCAGAAAGAATAAAGCATATAAGGAAAATTTTTTCCTCAAAGCAAAGTGGATCATCGTAGAAACTTTTCTCGATGGTCCCTTAGTCATGTCATTATTAAGTATAGTTTGTTGTTTTGTAAACTATATTTTTAATGTTTTTACTTGTCTTCTGTAAGTCGTCTATCCATTGTCTTTTGTAGTTGCAAGTTCAACTTTTGGCAACTGATTTTAAGAGATTTTCCCAATTTATGGATTAGCATCTTCCTATTTTCAATTATTAATATGGATTATCACAAATTCACAATACCTTAAAATTAATTTAAAAAACCTTGAAAATATTTATGCAAAAGCATTGATTGGCCGAATAAGTGCCACTAAAAGCAATCTAGGAGGGTGATTATGTTTTTAGCAATGCGGGTAACAATCTTTCAATCATGTCAAAATATGCAAGTCACAGTTTTCCTTTTTTGAAATTTTTTTTTTCAAGATATGTCAACATTCTTCTCTGTTTGATGGATATCTAGAGGGATTAATCTTGCCAATTTTTTGGTAATAGAACTATCTCGTTGAAGTATCTTCTAATTTCTGTATATATTGCTTTCTGATAGAATGATGCTGTCAGGACATATGAATAATAATAGAAATTAGGAGAAATAGAATGTTTAACACAAATTTAGACAAATAAATATAGAAATAAAATTAAAATGTGTAATATCTTGAAGCTGACCTATCAACCATAAAATTTACATAATCTGCATCTGTCTGAATGTCACGACTAAAATCCTTCTCTTTTATGAATAGAATTCCTTTACTTGGGTTCCTTAGTATCATAGAATTTTATAAATTGCGTTAAGATGGATTCTTTAGGATTGCGCATAGATTGGCTTACCACACCAATATTGTAGGCAATGTAAGTAGATAAGTCTTCCTACTATATATATACTGCTCTTGACAGACTTTCATTCCAACATATCCAGCTCTTTCATTAGATTTGTTTTTTATTTTCATTATGATATGAAAATTCTATATTAAGTAATAACTAAGTACTTTAGCTTGTCGAATTCATTAACTTCAAATTCTTGTGGCAACTTTTATTTTTAAACTCTCCATTCCTTCCAAGTCAATACTTATCATAATAATGTCATCAATATAAATTAGTAGTGTTCATAGCCTCCTTGAATCGTTATATTTCACAATTCTAAATGTTCTCTTTGACTTTGTGCATATCTCATGCTGAGCAGTACATTCCAACTCATGCTCATGGAGATTATGTATTTGTGTGTGTGTGTCTATATATATATATATATATATATAGATAATCCAAATAATTAAAAATGTAAAAAGCTCCATATTTAAGCTTAATCCCTTGGTTTAATCTCCATATATACATAAGTTTGAGCATAAGCATTTCCCGCTAGTCTAGTTTTTTACATTTCTAATGAATCATCAGATTTGTATTTTACAAGAAAGACTTGTCTACAATTCAATGAATTTTTTTGCGGGTAACTTTATAAATTGTCTTAATAAGAGCACACGTTTTAGATCTTGGATCTTTTGTTCAGAGTGATGGTGACATGGATGGGGATATTATCAGTAGAATTCAAGTTGGATGGTTGAAGACTTGAAGTTGAGGAATGCATCGGGCTTGTTGTGTGATAGAAAAGTATCCCTCAAACTTAAGGGAAAATTCTATAAGATGGTGGTGGGGCCTGCAATGCTTTATGGTGCCGAATGTTGGCCATTAAAAGAGAAACATAATACTAAGTTAAGTGTGACAGAGATGAGGATGCTCAGTTGGATGAGTGGCTTTACCCTTAGAGATAGGATACGAAATGAGCATATACATGAAGAGGTTGTAGTAGCTCTAGTAGAAGATAAAATTAGAGAGAGTCGCCTTAGATGGTTTGGTCACATAAAACGGCGGCCTTCCGATGACCTGGTTAGGAAAGTAGAGGTATTAGATTTGACTTATGTTAAGAAAGGTAGAGGTAAACCTAAAAATACTTGGTTAGAAAATATTAGAAATGATCTTTCTTTATTAGATTTAGACGAGAATTTGACTTTTAATAGAACACAATGGAGAAAAAGGATTCATGTAGTCGACTCCACATAGTGGGATAAAGGTTTGTTGTTGTTGTGGTAACTGCCATATTCTTTTTTTTAAGGGCTTCTCTTTCTTTTCTCATTGTATTATTCTAATTCACATAGTAAAGAAGGATTAGTGATTAGAAGAAAAAAATTTGTATGATAAAAATAAATATAATGGATGTTTAGTGGAACCTTCATACTTTTGTTTGTAAGCTCAATTGTTTATTCAACAGTTTTAGTGATATGTATTTTCTTGATTGATTGAAATTATGTAGCTTGAGAAGTTTTTTTTTTAGTAAACTTATAATGGTTTAGACTTAGTTTGGGTAGATGAGTGCTTGGTTCTAAAATAGAGTTGTTTGGATGAGGGGTAATAAAGGGCAATCTTGGAGATTTTTTTTTGGGAATAAGATGAGTGATTGGTTCTGAAATAGAGTGATTGGGATGAGGGTAATGAAGCGCAATCTTGGATATTTTTTTTGGGAATAATATTTATTTTTTAGGGTAAATAATAACAAAGTAGTGATCTTGACATCAATGAAGATAAACTTCTTTCTTGTGGGTAGATGGAAGGGTAGATGGAAGCATTTTTATCTTTTTTGGGTGGGAGAATAGCCAATTAAGACACATTTGCTTACTTAATATCAAGTTTTTTTTGTTTTGGAATATGTATGAACAAATGTAATATTTTCAATTATTTTGGGAACTAGGTTGTTTGGGGTATTAGAATAGGGAAATAGTTTATTTTTAAGATTTATGTAGGACTCTTGTACTTAAGTGTCTTTATAGATAATCAATTTTTGATGTGGGCGAATGTTAAAATTATTTTCTTTCATTATTATTTTGGGACTTTTTTAGATAGGGAGAGCTCTGGTGAGAAAAAGTACGTGGCCAATTTTTTGTTCAGTCAATCCATTTTGTTAGGGGCGCATGTACATAGGTGGATTTATGTAGTTTTTTTTGTAAGTATGAGTAGGGAAAATCGTTAAAGTAGTTTGTGATGGTATTGGATTTGACTCGTTTAGCAAAATTGATGCATTTAGATTTTTGCATTATTTTTGTTATGAACAATATTAGTTATATTTTCTATTTTTGTTTTATTTTTATGTTATCCAATGATGGTCGTAAATCCAATGATGAGGAGTCCTCTAGTAGGATGTTCTGAGGATAGTGTTTGTTCGTTTTATGTTTGTTTCTTTCGCTAACTTTTCTTGTTGCTTTGGTTTTTTGGATGATCCCTACTTTTCTATTCTGAATTTTAGTGGTTCATTTAGTCTATTTTGTTCTCCAAGTGGTGTCTTAAATTTCTAAAGAGCTAGTCTTGAATTTCTTTGTTCTCTCTTTGTGTTTTTGCTTTAAGTTGCTTACATCAAAACTCAAATTAAATTTTGATCACATTGAAAAGTGTTAATAAAATTAAATTAATTTTTGATCATACTGAAAAGGTTGGGATGATGGTACATACATCACTTTTGGCTTTTAGTAAAAAATTCATGACACATGCGTGCAATCTTGCATACAAGCGACAAACCATTAAGTTCCAAAGATGTTAGGTGCTCAGAATAGTTCCCCCACGTATCACTATAAATGAGAGAAAAATGAATAAGATTTCTGGTTTTATTCATTGCAAAATTGGTATATTTATGTTTTACTAGTTCATCAATGTTGACCCCAATACTAGTGTCGAGATCGTGTCGACCGTGCAAGGTGAATTTCGAAAGCAAAAGAGCGCGAAATCGTGCAAAAACTTACCCGACGCGTGTCGACCGAAGATCCAAAATTGTCGAGATGACATCCGTTCTCGAAACGGACAGCGCCGATGCATCCGGAGCAACAGAAACAAATAAGATCGACACCCATATTGATGGGGGTCGTCGGTCGGCGAAAAATTAAATTTTGGGCGCGGGGATTCGAGGCGACGACGTGTGCGAGTGGCGATGTGGAGGAAAAAAAAAACTCGATGCTAGATTAAAAAAAATTATTTATTGTGCAATTTAATTAAAAAATTTTAGAAAAGAGAGAGAGAAAGAAAGCTTTTAAATAAAAAAAAAGAATTTTTCTAAATAAAAAAATACCAAAAATACCCCTCACTTAAACCCTCACACTCTCATATCCCCCAAACCGCCCCCCTCTCCTCATTTCACGCCATTTTCACGGAAGGTCGGCATCCCTCTCTTCTCCTCCTCCAAGCAAGGTAATTCTCCTTCTTCCTCTTCTTCTCCAGTCTTCTTCCTCTTTTTTTCTTCTTCCTCCATTATTCTTCTCTTCATCTTCTTCTTCTTCCTTCCCTCTTCTTCCTCTTCCCCATTTTTCTTTTTCTCTCTTCATCCCTCCATATTTCCTTTCATTTTCTTCCATTTTTCTCTTCCCCTCTCTTCTCCTTTCTCTCATTCATCTTTTTCTTCTTCCTCCAACTTCTCTTTCTCTAAACCTACAAAACCCTAACCCTAATCTTTTTTTTTTATTCACATCCACTCACCAAACCACCCACATTCTTTCATAAAAAATGTTCCTACACATATCCTACACCCACCCAAGAAAAAAAATTCACCATCCCTCATTTTCTCTCTAACCTAGAGAGAGAAAATTTTCTCTCTCTAGAATGAGAGTGAAATCTCTTCATGAATGGCTCTATCTTCACCCCAAGCATCTCCCCTCTCCATCATGCCTTCAAATTCTTTCCCTAGAGAGAGAAAAAAATTTTCCTTCTCTTTCTCTCTCCAAAAATTAGAGAAAGAGAGATTTTCTCTCTCTAACCTCACCCCCCAAATCTCCTACACACCCTAAGCCTCTTCCACCAAAAATCCCCATCAAATCCTCTCTTTCCCTCTCTTTCTCTCTCTAGAAAGAGAGCTATCTTCCCCTTTTTCTCTCTCTACACTTTGTTTTAAATAAACGAAAGACATATATAATTAATTTTATTGTACAAATAATAATAAAATAAATTTAAATTGTGCATCGCAGGTTTCTCACCGTCGTCGCCGCCTCGATTACTGCAAATCTAAGGTAAAAAGCCCGATACTAGTGTTTTACATTTCTATGCATGAAATAAGTACTCGTGACTGTTTTTTTTAGCGGGCGAGGAAACTTAAGTACCTGTGACACTCTGAGCGAGCGGGAAAATTCGTATGCATGAAACTTAAGTACCTGTGACCGCTTTTTTTAGCGGGCGGGGAAATTTGTTATTTGTAGAAAAATTATTTAATTAAGTACCCGTCACTGTTTTTAGGGGGAAAAATGCCATACTTTAAATATGTGCTTAAAGATCCCGTGACCGCTTTTGTTAGCGAGCAGGGATTGGAACTGCGGCCGTGGTGTCACCCGACACCTACCGTGACTACCTTTCTTGGCAGACAGGATGACCTTACACATTCCGATGCAGCCCCCTACGCGGGGACGACGCCAGAGTACTGCCAAAACTTTTAGCAAAACTCGTGACTTAGAAAAAAAAAAATCAAAATCCACTTAAAAGTTTTAAGTTAACAAAAAAAAAAAAACGACACCCTAGGCTCCCGACAATGGAAAACAAATACAAAAAGAAATATAAATCAAAGTGAAATGCAACATACAGTGAGTCTTCAAGGGAATTAGTTGTTCGCCAATAGGTAGGAATCAAGCCCCTTCTTCCTAACTTATGACTTGCACACCTAAGTCTCTCACCAAAAGCTCCTTACAGATATGGGATGGGAAGAAATGAGTTGAAACCCCCTCCTATTTATAACATTGAGTTTGAATTATTCGCGGGCCCCACTAGCCTAGGATTCCTTTGCTACAAGACAAGGAAGGTACACCTGTGGGCCCCACCAGCCTAGGTTCCTTTGCTAAAGGACGGAGAAGGTACACCTGCGGGCCCTATCTACTTAGGATCCTAAGATGCCATTTCGAGACTCTGGCATTGGATTCTTAGAGTATTCACTAGCAGGTGAAATACGAGCGTAAATACGAAAGTAAATATGAGTTTATATACAAGTGAATACGACTGGTAATTATCTTGAAAAGAGAGGGGGTAAAAGTAAAAGTAAAAAAAAATTACATTGCCTACGAGATGTTTTTGTGATCATCGTAAACACGTAGGAATCCCCGCACATCCCCGGTAATTTTCTGATTGAACACCTTTGTGAGAAGATAAAAAATGTCCGTTACATTGTAAGTCACCGGTGCTCTAAGTAGCGTGCATGCCTGCTGTTAAAGTTAGGCGTCTCGTACATCTCGTGAATATGTCTTAAAAAAAGAGACAAAATAGTGCACTTTTATGTGTCACGGGTTGTACGACTCCTAATCAAAGTAGGCACATCACGCAAAACCATTGAAAAGAGTGTCGCCTACGAGCTGAAGAATTTGATAGGTGACATGTGCCGAACTCAAGCATACAAGATACATCAAGCAATAAGTGCAAATTTTTGCAGGGTTATAGGAGACCCGTCATGTATGCAAAATGTCATCTACGCACACGATTTTATATAAATATAACGAATGTGAGCACTTACGATCTGCTGAGGAAGACCCGTCATACATCCAAATGTATTGACCACAAGCAAAATGTCAAATAACTACGACGAATGCAAATACTACGAACTTTCTTAAGGAACCTGTCATGTCCTCAGAGTGCTACCCTCAAACAAATAAAGAAGACCTTCAACAAGGGTAAGCTCCTACGAGACAAAAGGCAGGAGATTAGTTAGTGCACTACGATCCATCTGTAGAAAGCAACGAGTAGTACACGACAGTATACCTGTACAAAGCTGCAAACAATTCAATCCACAAGCTGCTACAACACCCCACCGGATCCGCAACTTCTATACAAGTGGACAGAAGGTGTTTCACGAATATTCCAAAATACCATCGCACATACAATGTAGTTTGTACACACTTAGGTACACTAAAAGAGGGTATACAATCAACACCCGCATGGGCCCCGCCAAGCGTGTTATTGGTACACACTAACGTCTAGGGATGCTGCGCGGGTCGATAAGTGAATTCAAGTTCGAACCCGATCCTTCTATGCAGATCAATAGGAGTCGACAGGGTTCAAACCTTCAAACAAATACACATGATTGTGGGGACCAGTGTTTTTATTTTAATGCATTCATATTAGGCCTTTAAGGCCTATAATCAAGAGAATTCACTAAATAAAAACAAAAAGCTTACCAAACCCGATCCTCCTCAGTAAGCTAAATAGGAGTAGACAGGGTTTGAACCATTGGATAAATATGCGGTCACGAATTTGACCGGAATATTTATTTCATACATTCATATCAGGCCTTCAAGGCTTTCAACAAAGAAAATTCACAAACAAAAACACAAAGCCTACGAGGAACCCGATCCTTAGTCAATAGCTTGACTGAGTTGACGAGGTTTAGTTCATAAGAGAAATGACCCCACACCCCGATGATGGCCGTGTTGAATGTGAATCTCAACCAGAGGGGTTAATGTCTCAGATATTTCAAAATATCCTAAAATTTCTACAAAATCCAAATTCCACAAAAATTCAAAAAATCATCAAGCTCTAAGTCTAAGATATTTAAATTTGAAACCAATCATCAAAACACTTAAGGCAAAATCCATCCACCATCCGCAACAATTTGTTAGGGTGGACAAGTTAAAAACTACTTCAGCTCACATTGAGTTAAATGCATAGTCGAAAATATAACTAGGATTCATTCTCAAACAATCTCCTGCCAGTAAGGATGTGGTACGTGTCCTATAACCGGCGGTTTTGCCGTCAAATGGCACCGCAGGATAAACGGTTATGAGGACCCGGGGCTCTCTGAACCGAGTGGTTTTGCCGTCAAATGGCACCATGAAATACCGGTTATGGCCAGAGCCAATACGCTCCTTAATGACATCAAATCCTTGAGATATGAATCAATAAGATATGATCGATAGGGTACAAAGCCCTCTGTTAGCTAAGGTGGATTCAAATTTGTTCCCTTAGGCAATTATCTAACCCAGGTCTACAAGGTCCTCTTGGACGAAGCAACCCATGGCTGCCGACAAGGATTCTTCTGTCAGGTTGGATCGACTACCTCCTCTGACTAAGTAGACTAGGGACCATGATGGCCCGGGACGACGGAACCATGGGATCTTGATCGGGCCCATCATCCATTCCCCCACCATCCGCTTTAAGTACAAGATGATGCAATTTCTATTTTAAATATCAAACTCTCCAGATTCCCAAATCCAAATCCAGTTCTCAAATACCAATACCCATTGCTGCTACTATATGCCAGATAACACGTATTTCTATACGTCTCTGATTGACGACTAGCCTTAATCGAAAGTTCTCTATCGTGATCGGGAGGGGTAATTAACTATAAGGGCTTGCGCCTATAGGAAACTAGAACTCAGATCATAAAGTCCGCACAAAATGAGGGCGAAATCTCTGGGTAATGTCTTATCTACAAACCCATCTGCCTTCCAAAATTTACCCCGGAACTTATTCCGTTAAAACTCCTCTCGCCGAATAAAAAGAAGAGTGAGCGGAGGCCGGGGCCGAATTTTTGGAGCCCACAATCAACATCACAATGAAATTATATGATATTAATTTATTTGAATAATAAAGGAAACATAATTTTGAGAATAATGAATGATGGGTGGCCAAAACATAGGTATTGAAGCTAGTTTTTTTTTTTAATTCAATATTTGGGTTGCTGTGAGAAGAAATGGTTTTGAAGGTTGTATGGAGTTTTCTTCATCATTGGATTTCTTAAGGTGGTAGAGACCATCCATTTCTTTAGCAACCCTAATCAACCTTCTCGTTCATTGTCCCTAAAAGATGTAAGATGAAGGACAAAACACAACACTATAATTGCAATTTTTTATTTAAGTGATTTCGAAGTATCAGAGATTTGTTTATAAGAGCATCTACTTGATTAGCCATGATTGTCAAGGATCTATTGCTAAGGTTATTTTCTTGTGGTTGTACATGTGTGTATGAAATAATGAGAGAAGAGTTCATCATATGGTTTGTAGAGTGCACTTGAATTAATGATCCAAGAGATACCATAGGCATCTTTGAGATTTTTAATGGCATGAGAAGAGAAGGTAATGCCTGAGAATGCTAGAGTATAAGTATTTGCTATAGATTTATGTTTTTTAAGTGCTTATAGAAAGTTTTTTTTTTCTTTCTATTCCATTGTAAATGGCTCAGTTTTTTTCTTCCTTTTAAGAACATGTGAACTAATAATGACCATTTTAGATAGCTATTTACATTCAATCGGTGTGTGGAATGGATATTTCGCAAATCTCCCGTTGTATTTAGATTACATTCCTAAATTTCAAGGGAACCTAAGACTAATGGTATGTGGGTGTTGTTATTGTTCATGGAGTGGGAAACTGTGATTCTATTCGCAAAAAAGAAAAGAAATGCAACAATGCAACAATAAAGGCTATATTAATGGGAATATATTGCTATAATACAATAATTAATGTTAAAACAATGAAAAATATTTGCAGCAATGCAGTGATAAAAGTTGCAGTTATAGAAAATAAGGAGAGAAGGAAGAGTGCAACAATAAACCCTCTTGATTGTGACAATGCAATGATCTATGCTTCAATAATGGAAATACAAGGAAGAGAAAAAGCCTAGGGCTCTGGTACCATGGCAAGAATTTGAGATGATTGGTTTAATGTACTTCATTTCAGCATGTACAAAATTTATGCAATCATAAGATAGTGCCTAATAGAATGGTTTGGTCACATAATGCGAAACGAGTGTTGCAGAGATGAGGATGCTCAACAGCTCAGGTGGATGAGTGGTTTCACTCTTTGAGATAGAATGCAAAAAGAGTATATACGTGAAAAAGATTGGAGTAACTCTAGTGGCAGATAAGATTAGAATGTCAGCCTTTCGATGATCTGATTAGGAGTGCATATGTATTAGTTTTGGCCTATGTTAAGAAAGATAAATGTAGACATAAAAAAATTGATTAGAAATTATTAGAAATAACATTTTTTTATTAAAATTAAATGAGGATTTGACTCTTAACAAGACACAATGGAGAAAAAGGATTCATGTAGCCGACCTCACGTAGTGGGATAAAGGCTTGTTGTTTTTGTATAAGAAAGTACCCAATAGAAAAAATATGAAATCAGGAAATAGAATTAATTATAAAGTTAACCATGGGTTGATGAGTAGGCAATAGGGATCCCATGGATTAATGAGTTGCCAGCGGTAGAGAAAGGAATAAGATGAAAATTCTAGTGACTGTTGGTCTTATGGAAATTATGCAGGTATTTCACTCCATGTAGCATAGTGGGGCTTAAGAACAATATCTTTTTCATGATTCTTACATTAGGATACAGGTGGTTCTTGTCATGATCTTCTGCTTATTTTCAAGTAATATATCTTATGATGCTATCTTATATATTTTCCAACATCATTTAGTCTTGAAATTGGTACCTGCTTAGCATAGGAAAAATAAGTATTTGTATGACCATGTAACATAGTAAGGGGACCAAAAATAATATCTTCTTAATGATTCTTACGTTATTGTACCATCTTTTCCACATTTTCAACTTCCTAGAACTTCTTGAACTGAGTTTTCTCGATATTTTTGTTAGTTCTACTGGATTACTTTTGAGAGATCAGTTGTCTTACTTGAAGGAAAGTTCTAGTATATTATTTGAAGCCATACCTTGTATCTGTCCCTCCTTTCAGTTAAAGATGTGCGTCTCAATAAATGCTTAAAAATTTCTAAGTCTGTTAAAAACGTGCTATATCTGGAAACATTGCTCCTGGGGATCAGTTGGCAACATGAAAAACTTATGATTCTATGACATTGTTTCTTTATACTATTTGACTCACTTATTCTTTAGTTTTGACATTTGAATTCGCTACTAACTCTTGATCTCAACTATGGTGAACATACATTTAGAGTTTTATAATCTTCACTAGAACTGATTGGAAGCCTCTTTTTTTGATCAAACAAAATTTTAATCAAAGTAAGTGTTTCAGTAAACTAATAGTGGTCGGTTTTGAAATAGTTATTTTTTATTATAATTTAATGTCTATCTCCTTATTGCGTTTTATAAAGTGTAAAAGCTACACTCCTAATAGCTTGCTGTCACTTATACACTTCACCATTCTTATCTATCCCTTTGATTTAGCAATGTGTAGAATGGAATGTCTTATACACAACGCATATGACTCAAAAAGCAAAGAAATATCATGATGGTATCTTGCGGGCTCTCATTTGTAGCTCCCATTTGAACCTGGTTAGTTTAACTTTTTGTTCATTTTTTAAAGTTTCATTTCTAAAGCATTAGCAATTTTTTCCCTGTTTTTTTTCTTCTTCTTATTCTTTCTTCAATACGTTCAACCTCCATATTATCAGTAGTTGTTTAAGGTATTATAATCATGTCCAATCATGATGTAGATTAGTTTACCACTCTGTAAGAAATCAAAATGCAAGTATTCTGAACCAAGCTTGTGCTATTTTGTTATTCTGGTTCTTCTGAATGGCCAGCAGCTCCCTTTCCTTTTTCTGTTGATGGGTTAAAGGACACTCGAAGTGAAAGACTATCTCCTAGCACTCCGGCACTAATCACCCTTCATACACTTATTTTCGATTAGCTTGATATGTCATTTGTTCAAAGTTGACAAGTTGCTTGTTTAGGCCATGCTTAAGAATTATGGAGGTTAATCATAGTCTAAAAGTTTTCATTTGAGTAGATCTAAAACCGAATACATAGACTGTAATTTTAGTAGTAATAGATCTAGTTAGGGGATTATGACTATGGGCAATCAAGTCATTAAAAAGAGTACACGTTTTAGATATCTCGGGTCTATTGTTTAAAGTGATGGTGAAATAGATGGGGATATCATTAGTAGAATTCAAGTTGGTTGGTTGAAGTGGAGGAATGCATCGAGCTTGTTGTGTTATAGAAAAGTATCCCTCAAACTTAAGGAAAAATTCTATAGGTTGGTGGTGAGACCTACAATGTTTTATGATGCATAATGTTTCCATTAAAAGAGAAGAATAAATCTAAGTGTTGCAAATATGAGGGTGCTTAGGTGGATGAGTGGCTTTACTCTTAGAGACAATATGCGAAATGAGTATATACGTGAAAAGGTTGGAGTAGCTCCAACGATAAATAAGAATAGAGAGTCGCTTTAAATGGGTTGGTCACATAAAATGTCGGCCTTCCAATGATCCGGTTAGGAGAGTAGATGTATTATATCTGACCTATATTAGGAGGGGTATAGGTAGACCTAAAAAGATTTGGTTAGAAAGTATTAGAAATAACCTTGCTTTATTAGATTTAAATGAGAATTTGGCTCTTAATCAGACACAATGGAGAAAAAGGATTTATGTAGTAGACTCCACATAGTGGGATAAGGCTTGATGTTGTTGTTGTTGTAGGCCATGGTTAAGAACTCATTCTATGATTTAGGAGAACCAGCCCCCATTAATTTGCTTTGATTTATCATCTTAGTGCTTTGTTTCTTGTCACTAGTTTGGATCTTTCAATTCTTTGGCTTCATGTTGGATTTGGTTAGGGCAATTGTTGATCCGGGTGGATCTCTAGCATACTTAGGAAATCAGCAATATCACTTCCATTCAAAGCTGGTCAGGTTATAGAACTATGGAAGGCCACCTCCTTTTGATTTGAGCATTGATTTTGATGCATCAAAGAGCATTTTTTAGATGGGTGAAATCAGCACAAATAATCCTTAAATTTAGGTCTATGAGAGAGATTTATGGAAAAATTTTATTTGAGACCTCGGTCTTCATCTAAGTGATATTTACCCATTCTTAATTATTGTCACAATCCCTAAAATTTAGGAAGCTTATTTGCTTTCGTTCTTATGTAGTTTTATTTTCTTTAAAATGTGGAACTAAATTTTAGGGTTAATATCTTTAATTTAAGGATAATAATTATTTTTAATCATTCTTATCCCTTCTAGATAAACTTTGATTTAAATTTGGTGATTCCTATCCCACTTCTATTAATAGAAGATTAAGGACTGTTTGTAATGAATTTTTAGTTTTGTATTGCTACAAATTGAAATTCCATTTTTTTATCCTCCAAAATTTCTCTTCCAACCATTGCTTCCCTCTATTTTCCGTCAGTAGTTGCAAGATCAGCTTCTTCTTCAGTTATAGGACCTCACCTAAAGAAAAAATGATTCTCCAGCAGCAGAAATCCAACAGCAAAGCGGCATCCCCAACAGTTTTTCAAGCAGCCATTGCTGCATTCCAAATTCTCTGTCCATCTCTACCTAGTAGCTCATGCATTCCCTGGTTTGTCCACAGCAAGAATGATTGTTTACTTTTTGGGGAGAAAACACTGAGAAATGAAATGTAATTGCAAGGTGGAATCTAATTGGAGTACAAGAATTAGCTAAAAAAGAAAATAGGAGCTTTTTCTATGAAAATCTTGGCTTGCATTTGGTAATTTTGTTTTCAATTTAATGCTATATTTTAGGAGAAAAGGACCAAAATGATCCTTTAACTGTATGTGAGGGACTAAATGGTCCTCAACTCTTTGGAGGAACCAATTTAGTTCCTCAACTCCACTAAATGGGACCAATACGCACTCACATAGCATGGTGGGAGGGAACCCGGTGCGACGTTTTTGGCGAGGCGGGTAGGCCTTGTACACTCTCTCGTAGCATAGTGGGGACACTTTTAAGTACCCTTCAGCGCTTTTGCAGCGTGGCGGCGGAAAGAAAATTATGCGTCTTTAAACATGTACCTTGAAGGCCCATACATGCTATCGTAGTGTGGTGGGATTGAAGAAATGCGGCCGCAGTGCCACCCGATATCTATCTGAAGCGCTCACGTAGCGTGGAGGGAAATATCATGACTCTCGAATTTCTCCTAAAAGAGGGGAGACGTCAGGAGGCTGTTGGAAATTCATAACAAACAGAGGACCTTACTTGAACAATTAATAGAGGACTTGATTTGGACTACAAGGAACTTAAACTTGAACAAAATGCACAGGGAAATGGACTTTAATTTAATGCATACATACTCACATTAAAAATGTTAATTAATGTTCTTGATTATGTGAATAAAAAAATCAATGAATAAATGGGGGACTTGTGCTGAAGTCTAAATAGACATGATTTGTTGACTTGTTCACAAGCAACAACGCAAACTCTTAATGATTATGACAACCATATCAATCAATGCATAAACATCGACAAGTAGCAAGTGACTTGCAATACATATGAAATAGATCACCTACGAATGACAATAATACACTTACAATAAATATGAAGACTTATCAATGGCCATATACAAGGAACACAGTGTATCTATAAGCGACGTTAGAAGAGTTGCAATGAATGCAATGATACTTCAACAATCAATGTCAATACACTCGTGGACAGATATAACGTTCCTTGCGAACGACGACAGTCAACATGCATGAAAAAGTTTATAGATGTACGTAAGTTCACGTGTAAGAAATAACATTTCCTATGGGTGTATCCAAGAAAATATTGGTGGATGTACATGCAAGACATAAAACTTGTCTGTAAGAAGTGTTAAATGAAACCTACATCATGTGACAACCTGCATGCAGGAAAGGGGTTCAACATATAATAAAATGTTGACGAAAGGCGTATTCGAAAGGCAGAAGCAAATGCAGTTCTCATGCAATCAATGTCACTTGATCACAAATAAATAAACCAACCCACCTACGAATAAATGTAGAAGATTTGTCTTGCACATGATAATTTACTTGCGGGTGACGATGAATAATGTGTAGTAGATGTCGGTTCACCTTTGCAGTTGTGGGCTCCGAAAATTCGGCCCCAGCCTCCCCGCCGCGCGATTTCTTGCTTTATTCTCGGCGAGGGAGTTTTAACTGATAAGTTTCAGGATAAATTTTGGAAGGCAGATGGGTTTGTAGATAAGACACTACTCAGAGATTTCGCCCTCATTTTGCGAGGACTTTATGATCTGAGTTCTGGTTTCCTATAGGCGCAAGCCCCTATAGTTAATTATCCCTCCCGATCACGAGAGAGAACTTTCGATTAAGGCTAGTCGTCAATCAGATACGTATAGAGAATACGTGCATCTGGCATATAGTAGCATCATTGGATTTCAGATGTTGGAAATTGGATTTGGATTTGGGTATATTTGATATTTAAAATAGGAAATTGCACCATCTTGCACTTAAAGTGGATGGTGGGGGAATGGATGGACCCGATCAAGATCCCATGGTTCCGTCGTCCCGGGCCATCATGGTCCTTAGTCTACTTAGTCAGAGGATGTAGTCGACCCAACTTGACAGAAGGATCCTTGTCGGCAGCCATGGGTTGCTTCGTCCAAGGGGACCTTGTAGACCGGGGTTGAATGCTTGTCTAAGGGGATAAATTTGAATCCACCTTAGCTGACAGAGGGCTTTGTGCCCTATCGATCATATCCTATTGATTCATATCTCAAGGATTTGATGCCAATAAGGAGCGTATCAGCGCTGGCCATAATCGGTATTTCGTGGTGCCATTTGGTGGCAAAACCACTCGGTTCAGAGGGCCCCGGGTCGTTATAACCATTTATTCTGCGGTGCCATGTGGCGGCAGACCGCCGGTTAGAGGACACATACCACGTTCTTACTGGCAAGAGATTGTTTGAGAATGGATCCTAGTGATATTTTTGACTAGGCATTTGGCTCTTTGTGAGCTAGAGTTTATTTGAATTTGTCCACCC
>NW_021318852.1:7811832-7841650 GCF_001605985.2 Dendrobium catenatum
GTGTACTTGTAGATTTTGACCATCACTGTCATAGGTGATATCCATACTTGTGTCCACAGTGGTTCGCTATGCTTACGAGGTTCTCACTGTTGTTATCCACAAGTGGTTTGTAGTCATTTGCAGGGGACTGCTGTATCAATTATGACCTCCTAGAAGTATTCGTAGAAGACCCACTGTTCCCACATCATGCTCACCTGTCACCAATCTCAGGTGGGTTTGTTGATTGTACTTGTTTGTAGAGGCGGATCTTCCACTATCAAATGCCAGTTTTGCCATCTCAATCTACAGGCGTTGTTGCTAGTGTTTGAGAGTGGTTTCAGGTGCATGTAGGAGGGACACCAATGCATCTCATTCTTGCAGGTACGGTGCTCCCGATTTCGTAGAGACTGTTGTAAGAGTCCGATACATTATTTACTTGCATGCATTGAGATCTTGTGTGTTGTTCTTAGAAGTTCAAGTCTTCTGAAACCTTGTTCAATTCATGTTAGAGTTTACTTGAGCTTGAGTTCTATGTTCGGGGTCCCCTGATGTCCAAGTCCTCAAGTTCAAGTACATGTTCGAGTGCTTGTTCAGAGTCTTCTGAAGTTCTTTGCAAGTTCATTTGAATGTCCAAGTTGACTTGAGTTTGGTTCAAGTATGATTTTATTTCATTTGAATTTGGATTTCTTTAGAAATCATTTATGTTTTGTTCAGGTCCTCTGCTCGTGTTCAATCAAGTTCGACGGTCCACAAATCTACTGTTCATGTTCATGTTCCAAAAGTTCACTGCTCTTTCTCATTTCGTCCAAATTTTTGTTCTTTTGAGTTCAAAACAGGTCCAAGTGTAGTAACATTTCACCCGAAATTTCGGCAGCCTCCCGGCATCTCCCCTGTTTAGGGGAAAACAACGAGAAAACTGTGCCTTCCCACCACGCGCAATAAAGGCGTGCATGGTAGGTGCCCTCTTTCGAGGACACCGCGGCCGTGATTTTTCTTCCCACCACGCGCAATAAAGGCGTGCACGGGGTCTTTGACGGTACCTGTTACAAGAAGAAGAGCAGTTGCTTTCTCCTCGCCCGGGGGTACTTATAAATTATTCCGGACGCGCAAAGAAAAGGGTACACCAGGCTCGCTGGCCTCGCCGTGTGCGTCGAACCGATTTTCCTCCTATCATGCTCACTAAAGGCGTGCTTAGGTGGTTTGCCGGTCCGACACGCATGTCGAAGTAGGAGGGCGAGGGTCGCTCGCTTACCTTGTCGTAGGTGTCGCGCCAGTTGCCCTTCCCACCACGCTCAATAAAGGCGTGCATAGGTAGACCACCGACTCGACACGCATGCCGAGGTAAGAGAGCGACGAGGTAAGAGAGCGAGAAGGGAGGCGACTGTCCGCCTCGTCGTAGGCGTCGGACCGGATTTCCTCCTACCATGCTCAACAAAGGCGTGCTTAGGTGGTCTACCGGTCTGTCGTACACGTCGAGGACGGAAGCTTGAGTTTAGGGGTTATACCTTCGGGGCCGGTGGACCGGCGGTCGTCGGGGTGGAAGGTAAGAGGATGTTGAGGCGGGAGAAGCAAGCTCTCTTATTTATTTATTTATTTATTTTTTAAACTCGGCAGATTTATGAGATTTGGCCGAATGAAGCACACGATAGGGAGAAAGTTACCTTCCTCACCAACGAACTCTCGTTCTTGCTTCAGGATCAAAATGTCGTGACTTCCGATCCTACAGGCAGGTAAGGTCGTCGGAAGAGCAAAGTCGAGCAACGACTAAGGGCCAAAGAGGCGTGCGAACGAAGGAAAGTTATCTTCACAGCCGTCGGGCGCCCGTTGCTTCCGAACAAAATGTCGTAACTTCGATCCGACTGGAAGAAATGTCGGAGGAGCAAAGTCGAACTACCGCGAAGGAGCTGGACAAGCGTGTCGGAGGGAGAGGGATTGAGGCTTCGACGTCGGACTGGAGTTGAGGGAGGCAGAGCTCGATTGGAAGCAGCGACGACAGTGAAGGAGCGGAGCCAGGCAGCGAGAGCTTTGCTCTCTCGTTTCCCTTTGGTATTTAACGACTCAAACTAGTCGTGTGGGATGAGACGTTGGGTCGTGCGAGCCTCGACGTGCGACGTGGGAGAGGCGATCTCGGCATGCCAGGGACGTGGGATGGCAGAGAGCAGGTGAGATTTGAAATTGATTTTTTTTTTTGTTTTTTTTCTTTTACTTAACAGAGGCCAACATCAGTTAATGATGAATGATTATCAAGCAAGTACGATGACCCATCGCAAGTAGAAATGGATGATATGCAATAGATGTAAGCCCTACGAGTTGCTATAGAAGTCCCGTCGTACACCCCGTGTGTTGTCCATAAGCAAAATGCAAAGAGACTACATCAAGTGCAAATGCCTACAAGTTACTATAGGAATATCATGCTTTTAACAGGCCATCTACAAATGCATAACAGGAGGTTTTGTTATTGCACGACAATCTACCTGCATAAAGTAGCATATAATTTACGATGTGACGTCATGCCACCGAATGGATAGAAGACATCTACGAGTTCTCAAATAGAGCATCACACATATTCAAATGACAGTTGCCCATACAACTGGCCGGCGTCAAACATTTTAAAATACCCCCCCCCCCCACACATGCACTACAATATGTATGCACACAAACACAAAGAAATGCATATGCAAATATACACCTGTATGGGTCCTGGTGAGAGTGTTACGAGTTTACACTTGATATTTAGGGATGCTGCATGGGTCAAATAATAAACTTAAGGTCAACCCCGATCCTCCTACTTGAGTAGATAGAAGTCGACATATCTCTAATCATCAAACAAATGTACGGTCGTAGTGTCGACCTAAATATTTGTTTAATATGTTTATATTAGGTCTTCAAGGTCTATAAAAATGAAAATTCACTAACAAAGGCACAAAACCAACAACGAACCCGATCCTTTGCTAACAATTAGACAGAGTAAACAAAATTCAATAGATAATTATAAAATATCCCCTAAATACTTGCATGGGCCCCGACGAGCGTGTTACGGGCACACACGTGACCTATAAGGATGTTGCGCGGGTCAATAAGTGAACTTAAGTTCGAGCCCGATCATTCTATGTGGATAAATAGGAGTCGTCACGGCTCTAACTATCAAACAAATATATGATCACGGTATCGACCTAGATATTTGTTTTAATATGTTCATATTAGGCCTTCAAGTTCTAAAATAAAAAAAGTTCATTAAATAAAATCATACATTAGACTCGAATCCGATCCTATGTCGGCAATTAATGAGTCGATAAGGTTCAATCAATGAAATAAAAATCCTCATAAATATCCCGATGATGTCCGTGTTGAACGTAAATCTCAACTGGATGGGTCAATTTCAAATATTTACAATTGCCACCCAAATACCCATGAAATCCAAATCTCCAAGAAAATATCAAATTCAAAATATTCAAAATCAAAATTCAACCATAAAAAACTTAAAGCAAAACTCTTCTATCCTCCGCAACAATTTACCGAGGTGGACAAATCCAAATATCACTTCAGCTCATAAAGAGTTAATGTCTGGTCGAGAATATCATTAGTATTCATTCTCAAATAGTCTCTTGCAAGAAAAGACATGACACGTGTCCTCTAATTAGTGATTTTGCTCTCAAATGGCACCGTGAGCAAACGATTATGATCGAGGCCCTCTGAACCAGGTGGTTTGCGGCCAAATGACACTACTAAATTATGGTCATGGCCAGAGCCTATATGCTCCACAATGACATTAAATCTTTGAGATATAAATCAATATGATATAATTGATAGGACACAAAGCCCTCTGTTAGCTAAGATGGATTCAAATTTATTCCCTTTGACAAACATCCACCCCAGGTCTACAAGGTACTCTTGGACGACGCAACCCCTTGTTGCCGACAACGATACTTCTATCAGGTTGGGTCGACTACCTCCTCTGACTAAGTAGACTAGGAACCACGATGACTCTTAACGACAGAACCATGAGATTTGGATCAGGTCCGTCATCATTTCCTCCACCATCTGCTTTAAATACAAGATGGTGAAATTCTCAGTTTTAAATATCAAACCTTCAAACACTTAAACTCATGCTGCTACTATACATCGGATATCACATATTCTCTATGTATTTGATTGATGACTACCCTTAATCGAAAGTTCTCTCTCGTTACTGGGAGGGGTAATTAACTGTAGGTACTTGCGCCTATAGTAAACCAAAACTCAGATCTTAAAGTCCTTGCAAAATGACGGTGAAATCTCTGGGTAGTGTCTTATGTACAAACCCAATCCGCCTTTTGAAAATTACTGCGGAACTTAATCCGTTAAAACTCCCCCGAAAGAGGGGAGGTCAAGGTGCGAATTTTCGGAGTCCACAGTTTGTTATTTATTTTATTTATCTTTTAGTATGCATTAAATCAGTAAAAAGCTCATCCTTTGTGCAGCTGACAGTTCTTGATTATTTTCATGACCTTAGATTACTTTGTTGACTGAAGATGGGGCCGTACTGAGCAGCAAATATCTTACGTCTGTTGCATGCTTGGAGACGGGGAAAAACTGTGAATTTCCTAACTACCTTGTGGAGATCTGTGAAAAAAGAACTTCTGCAGCTGGACAAGGTAAATATATTTCTGGAAACCGTGCTATAGAATTTAGTGGGAATACACAAGTATAGTTTGTGTTTGATACTGTACCTAATCTTGAATAGTTTTGATATTTATAGTTTCTTTTATCTTCAGAATTCTTTGAATAAATGAAGAAGCGTTAATTATTATTCCTGATTTCAGTTTTTTTGGTTGATACAGATGGCCACAGTAATTTTCCCTCATGCAAAGATCTTCACATGAAGGATTCTATGAATCAAGTTGTGCCTTCTAAACCTGAAAAATTTAACAAAGCTATCACTTATAGGAAAGCTCGCAAAATTCCATTGTCCAGTGGTTTGTTTTTTCTACCGTAATATTATAGTTAACTTTATTTTTAAATCTTCTTTTAAGCGTTGTTCAATTAATGCTTTATTATATAGTTGGAGTTCACTCTTCAAATTTTTGCCTTCTTAAAATGCAAATATTTTACAAGATGTTGACCTGATATAAAAAAATCTCAATACCCTTGCATGATCTTCTCTCTCCACCCGTATACCATGCATGTCACCCCCATCCATCTCCATGTGTGAAATCACTAACACCCCTTCTTGCTATTCAATTTACCTCTCTCTATGACTCTTTATCGCCACCTCTTCCTCCTGTTTGCTCCTAGTCAAAAGCCTTGAAAACCCTACCTGCTCTAGCTCACAGTTGCCTACTCAACCTAGCTTGTTTCCTACCAAAACCACCACCATCTTCATCATCCGCCCGACCAACCATTACAACCCCTATCGATGTCTCTCCCTCCCTCTCTCTTTCTCTCCCTTCTCTATCTCTCTCTTTCTCTCTTTTACTCACACACTCTATCTCTCCCCCTCTTTCACTCTCTTTGTAAGAGTCTCTCGCTCTCTTCCTCTCTCTTTCTGTCTTTATCTTTCTATCTCTCTTTTTTCCTCGTTCTTCTTCTCTTTCCTTCTTTCTCTCCCTTTCTCTTTTTCTCTGACCTTCTCCCTTCCATTCTCTCTCCCCTTTATCTCTCTAATAGAAATAGAAAAAAAGAAAGAAAAAATTATGCCTATTTGCTTTGTAGGCTTGTCTCACCCATCATTGTCATCACCACTTCATGCATGAAGGTATATGCTTGCAAATTCTTAAAATACTTGAAATCCCGATTGTGAGTTGATCATAGCATGTGTACGTTTCTTAGCATGACAAAAGAAACTCAGAGATGCTGTTCACGATGTAGCGGGCAAACTTTTTGCGTGTTTTCCTTAGCATGGTAGGGAAATTCAAATTTTTCTACTCGTGCTTGTTGTTCTAATGTAGTGGAGAAATATTGCAAATTTTAGACTGATGTAATGTGACTGAAGGAATTTTTAAAAGCAATGTTAAATATCGAAGCCTTAAATGCAGTATATCAGTAACTTTATTAGTGTCAACATACTTAATTGATTACAACATGTCATTCATTTGTTTATTTTATTTATTTTTAACATAAAATATCTTATCTTAGATTTTGAATATGTCATTGCATAAATGTCTATATTCATTGGCCTCCATAAGGTAGTGGATTGTCTTCAATCCACATCACATATCATAGGGTTGTAACCCAACTTGTAGGCTAACATCTTAAAGTTTTATAGAGACCAAGCATAACCCAACATTATTGCTATTAAAACTAGCCTTATATCTATGTCAAGAGTTGAGGATCCTTTTCCTCTATATTGCTGACCTTATAACCCCACCTGTACATATCATCATAAATATAATATTGCCAACCTATCTCACATAATATTACCTTTATCATATTTTTTTGCATTGTAGAATATGTAAATATGTATCTCATTTATCGAGATATACTATCAACATTATACACCATTGTTAATTCATATGTCCCAAATGATCTTTTTAAAATTAAAATTTAATAAAATATTAATATAAAACACGTGGTTTACATAATTTAAAAATTTATGCATGATCATTTAATTATGAATGATTGGACATACATGCAGTTTGCAATATGAAGAAGTATCTAGAATGTAGTCTACAATCTACATTCAAGTCTAAATGAATATAAAGGTCTACATGCATAATACTAAAGCAAATTTACTTTATGAATTAGGGATGAAATATCTTACGTCTCCAACCCGTAGTGCTTAGCTTCTTGCATGCTAGTGGCCACCTCCATCGTCTCTGTCGACATCGCTCTTGCTTGTATGCTTCACCCCCCTTCACTCTTGGAGTCTCTTGCTCTTGCCCTTACCCTTACCCTTGTTCTCACCTATTCCGCTCAGTGCGTCCCTCCCTACCCTTTTTTAAGTTTTGTAATTAATGAAATCAACTTTAGGCTAGTTTATTTATTTATTCTTTAATTAATATTTTTATTATAATTTATTAATTAATTATGATGTCTTATTTCAATAAAATTTATTGAGCAAATTAGTCTCTCTCAAAATTTAATTTTTTTATATAATTGAAATAACAACTTATTATTTTAAACAATTAGTTCATTTTATGTCAATTATATATCGAAGGCTTTATTAAGTCTTTAAATTATTCATAATTTTAAATTAATTAATAATTTTAGTGTTAGTATTTACTAATTAAATAAATGATATTTTTTGGGTCATTGCATCATAATCAATAACATTATTCGAATAATTTTGGGATGGCTTAGGGATTCTTCTTATCTATACATTCATATTGTCTTTATACATGATTCGTTGGCAAATCATTTATTTTATCATTTCTAGCTATATTAATTTTTTCTATTCCTTTACTTTTCTTTTCTTTTCATTTTTTTCCTTTGTACACTTCTCATCTAAATTCTACTCATCTTATTGGTGTATCTTTTGCACTCTATTTTATCTATATGATCATCAACTTTGCCTTCATTTTGTTACTCCCGCTCCCAATCTCTCTCAAATAATTATTAGTTTACCTTAAAAACTTTGTTAACTTCTCTTATTATATGATGCTTCTATGACATCCATCCATCTAAACTGCCTCTCTTTTAATTCACCTAATTATACCCTCACTCATATTCCCATTGTTTTGAGTTATTAAAGAGCCAAGAAATCTTAGCTTTCTAACTAAATATAACTTGATGCTTTAATATTAATGATTGATTATTATTTGTTCCACATGTCACTGAAATGTCATCGATGTATTCAATTTTGATTTTACTAATTCTGAACCTTTCTTTCCTTTTCAAGTTTTTCTCTGTTGTTCTAATGTTCAACTTAAAATACAATCTTAACTCGTGCTTTGTTTCATTGATAATACATGCATCGAGCACTCCATTTAGAATATATGCTGTAAGAAAGTTCATGTCTAATATTAAAAATGTCAGTCTTAAATGTTTACCTTTTATGCAACCTTTTTATAATTGAAAAACTTTTTAATGAATCCACAATCTATTCTAAAATCTATATTTTTAAATAACTTCAATGTACCTTTTAGATTCAACTTTACTTTGTCAATATCCATTCTATCAGCTTCTGTGGCACTCAAATCAATTCTTGTGGTACTTCCATGAAGTGATAATAAAAATCACATGGAGGTCCTTATGTTTCTTTTTTTATTTTTTATTAATTGTTTTAGAATGAAGATCACTTGTGCAGTTTATCTTTATGGCATAAGACCAAAATAATTAATAATAAAGTGATTTTCCTTAATATTGTTCCCACTTCTCCTCCTATAGCTTCATTGTATGTTCATGAGTTTAGTTCCCCTTACAGTTAATTTCTTGTAAAATACATCTGTAATTGTTTAGTATCACCGTAGTCTTGAAATTATATTTGAACGATTCGTGAGCAAAAGTTATCAAGTATGTTTTATATCTTTGTTTCTCAAGGCGCATCTTTTTTGAGCTTATAGGTTTGCTTTTAAATTCTGATTGGTCCATCATACCATTATTCATTATGCACATGCGCTTGCCTGCTCAATGCACCTATGCAGAACATATGAATTAGTAAATTTAGACAGGTTTACACAAATATGGTTGGTTATGTACCTATGTAGTTAAACCTCTTTATTCTCATTAGAATATTTGTTATAGAAAAAGAAATTCTAAAACTGGAAATTTCATAAACCCTTTTAATTGTAACCTTAAATCTGCTTAAAATTTAAAAAAAAATCTTTGGAGCTATTTAATTGGATTTACAGAATCTGATATATTAGGTTTTATCTTCTCATTTTGTGCAACTACAGGAACATATACCTGTTTATCTTTTCTGTCTATATAATGGAATGCAATAATAAAATGCTATCTTTATTTAACAGGGTTAATTTGACCTATGTGCAGCTCCCAAAAAGGAAACTGGTTGTAGAACCCCAAATGCTAGGTCTTCTGCCGCTCCTAGCAGTAAGCCATTATTTGCAGTGATTTGTCTTTAATTAAATATTGATTATTTGTCTTGTCTTTTTATTCTTGTTCTTCTTCGTGGATGCTAAATATCCTCTAAGTCTACTTTAAAGCATAGTCATTTTTCACATTTATATATTGATGATTCTTTATTTGCGTAACTATACAGATCTCTCTACGGATCTTTCTAAGAAAGTTACAAATAATTGCGAGTCAAAATTGGGTAGCTTCATCAGTTCTAGTTCTGCACCTTTACGTGATGGTATTTTTATGCCTTTTTTTTTATCCTTCTCGTTTCTTACTTGAGCAGTTTTCCATTTGATATACATGTCCGATGGTTATCTGTACCAGTCAGGAATACAATTATATTATTTCATGCTTCAATAAGTCAATAGGTTGTATGTCTTATTCGTTTGCTAGCTAGCTCTAAGATCTCAGATTCTGATATATTTCTTATTTTTGTCATTTTTTTAGTTTACGTTTAAGATATCTTTGCTGTTCCTATTCAGCCGGGCAGATTCTATCAGTTGTTAAGAGGCCAAGTCCTGATGGGAGCCTTGTTTTATTGGATCCATTTGAGGAGCAGGGTTTTACCTCACAATCTTCAGATAAAAACCAGCTTGATTTGCAGAGTAAGTTTGCCGCTTAATGTGCTGTTGACATGTTCACTTCCACCTGCACAACAATTATCATGCGTGGCTGAATGCAGTGTCCTCTGAAAAGACTGGAACATCATCATGCCATGGTTTAAAATCTGCAAATTCACAAAAAGATTCTATGTTAGCTTCCCAACTTGTGCTAGATGCTGATTCTGAGGGAATCACATCAGAAAATGATCGTGCTTCATCAATTTGGTCGTCTGGGTATGTTAAACATATCATTAACACATTTCTGAGAAGTTTCCATCCATCTAGAGATTATTTGAATATAAAATGTGTGCTTTCTGGAAGCATGATAGATCTATTTTTGTGGTGCCACTATATGAATCAACTTGCCTACCTTGATTAGAACATATGAATTAGTTTAATATGCTAACATTGTCATATTTGCTCGTGAAAAATGATAAAGTGATAAATTATGCTTTATTTCAGATTGCATTCATAGAAGAGAGATATCCATTGAATAATCTTAATATTTTGATCTTTGGCGTATTTATCAGTTACTTTTGAAGTAATCTTTAGGTTTTATGGTGCAAATGTATTAGGGTTTTAATGCGCACAATATAGTTTTCTGTAGTACCAATTTGGATTAGAGTTAAAGGGAAGATTCCCTGCCATAAATGTTTTGGTGGATATAGGAAAAACATGGAAGGATAATCAAAGATTACTGGTTGGAAATGTATTTGCTTGTGCTTTATTGAAAGTCTTTTGGAGAAATGTGAAAAAGCTGACCGTAAGACATTCAATTAGTTCAATTAAGAGATTTCATAATGTGAAAAAATTAATCTCCATCAATTTCACGTCTATTAATTTGACAACCATCAGTTTTCCACCAATGCCAACAGTCCACCTTATCCACTCATGCCACCTCAGTGATTTGTGAGATTAATACTTCCCATCTCATCGCTGGCTCTGAAAATTCATACCCAGCTCTTCTAAGAAAGTTGTTCCCATATAAATTTTTTAGAATATATATTCAATATCAATATAGAAACGCTCATTTATTTTAACCTCATTTTAGAAGGATTTTATGATATGATTCCAAAATTTTTATAGGTGCAAGCCCTCAGAACCAATTATTGCTCCTGTTCTGTTAATGAAAGAGAACTTTCGATTAGAATTAATTAATAGTACTAGATACTTATCGAACAACGATTTGGTTTTAGGATAGTGAAAATTTGCCATCATTGGCATAGAGTTAGTGGCGAGGGAATGATGATGAACTCTATTAAGATCTAATGGTTCCAATGTCTTGGGTTGTCATGGACCCTGGTCTATTTAGTTAAAGGAAGTACTTGACCTAACCTGATTGAAAGATTCTTTGTCAGCAACCATGAATTGCATCGTCTAAAGGGATCTTATAAACCTAGAATAGATATTTTCTTAAGGGGATAATCTTAAATCAACCTTAACTAATAGAGGGCTTTTGCTATATTAAATACACCCTATGATTTATTACTCAAGAGGGTTGAGCCATTAGGGAACATGCCGCACCTTCACATCCCATTCCTCATGATCGACCAATTCCACTGTGTCGAAGCCGAACAACTCCCGTCTGATTGCGAATCTCGAGCTAGCCGACCTCACAGCAGCAAGCCCGACCTTCCATCTACAAGCCAAACCTGAGACCCCCAATTCTGTTCGGCCTTACCTGATTTGACACCTCTGTTCGACTTCAGTAGGCCGAACCAGACTTCAACCAGCCGGATCCGAGCTCTTACCCATGATCCTTCTTTTGGTAGCTTACAGAAGTTGTGAATTTCTAGCAAAAACTATGAAGCATTGGTGGAGGGCTCCATATGCGTTGTACAACGTATTTGCCGATAGAAATACACTATTGCAGGTTGAATATTGAAGAAGATGACAACATGCAGATGACGAAATGGGCAAAACTGCATTGTCGACGCACGACAAGAAAAACTCGCAAACACCACGATTCACTTGTAAACAAAAGTAGGGAATCAGTAGTAAAAATTGTGGACCACTGATAAAGTGAGGCAGCAAATTTGTGGAGACAAGCTATCACACCAGATACCAGCTTACTTGCAAGCGACAGGTAGGATTCCCCTAGCGCACCACACGACGTATCTGTCGTTAGAAACATACTCCTACAAGCTGAATATTGAAGAAAGTGACAGTTTGTAGAAGATAACATATAAACGGTTATGATTGGGAGGTTTTGCCGCCAAATGACACCATTAAATTACGGTCATGGTCAGAACCTGTATGCTCCTAACGGCTTCAAATCCTTGAGTAATGAATTAATAGGGTATGATCAATAGGGCACAAAGCCCTCTGTTAGCTAAGGTGGATTCAAATCTATCCCCTTAAACAAATATTGCTTGGACAAAATAACCCATGGCTGCCAACAAGGATCGGTTAGATTGGGTTGAATACCTCTTCTGACTAAGTAAACTAGGGACCATGATTGCCTGAGATGACGGAACCATGAGATCTTGATCGAGTTTATCATCATTCCTCCTCTATCCGCTTTAAGTACGAGGTGATGAATTTTTAATTTTAATTGTTAAATTTTCAAATACCTAAACTCTGCTGCTACTAAACACCAGATACTACGTATCTGTTTGATGACTAGCCTAAATCGAAAGTTCTATTTCGTTATTGGGAGGGGTAATTAACTATAAAGGGCTTGCGTCTATAGGAAACCTGAACTTCGATCATAAAATCCTCGCAAAATGAGGGCGCAATTTTTTGCTAATGTCTTATTCAAAACCAAATATGCCTTCTGAAAAATTTGCCTCGAAACTTACTCGTTAAAAATTTTCTCGATGACCGGAAGAAAGAAAGGTGCTGCGGAGAGGCTGGGGGGCAAATTTTCGGAGCCCACATAATCGTAATATGATTTTACGGTCATTAAGCTAACCATCTTGCTAGGGGGCATATACCACATCTTTAGTGATATGAGATATTTGGGTGTGCTCATATAAATACATTATATATGATATTGACTCCTTGTGAGTTATTATTAAATTTAACTTTGTTATCCTTAACAAACTAGTATGGGGGATGAAGTTGTATCTGCCTTGAGTGCAAGGAACTTTTTTTATTTTCTTATATAGAGGTAGAGAGGGTAAAGCTAAGAGTGGAAAATTCGATGAGATGTCAATGGTAGCATTTTCTTGGAGATTGGGTTGGAGGATTACCGTAAGCTTCAAACAAGTTTTGACGGAGTTGGAGGAGAAGGGTGATGGGATGAGGCGGTTGATAAGGGTTTCAAGTATTCGGCTAGGAGCAGATGCGTGAGTGGACAAGGAAGGGAGGGAGGGAGTGTAGAGGGTTTACATGGGAATCTAAGGATTCATTAGTAATGAAACTCTCTTTGCAAGTGTTTTCAAGGAAAGGAAAAAACGCCTTGTGAGATATCTGAAAATGCCAAGGTATATTTGAATGGTTGTTCTACGTGTAAGGATTTTTCTAACATGCTTCTCCGTAATTTCTTTCAGCTCAGTCGTACTTGATACTCCAACAAAATCGAGCATCAATAATACTGAGGGACATACCGGCTTAGCAGTCAAAGCTTCAGAAGTTTTGGGTGTTCCTATGCTGTCTGGATCTGGCCAAACCAATAAACCAGATAAGGCCCTCTCTGATGTTGGATTCTCCATTGAAGTGATTAATGAAATGAATCCAATTTTTCCTATGCAAAACCCCTTGGGAGTTCTAAATGGAAAGCAGCACCTTTCTTCTTCTAGCATCCTTTTGAAGGACAATTTGGATGCTCATGAAAAGAGCACTTTGCACGGTGAGTAGAAGTATCTCTCTGTATTTCTTTCCAATATCCTTCTTCCATAGGCTCTATAAGATGCTGCTCTGCTAATTCTTATTTTATTCTGAATTATAATGTGAATTTGATGCTTCTTTGTGCCTCACAAACAGATGAAAGAAATGAGTCAGTGTCCTTCGCCATCGCAGCATCAACTGTTCATGCAACTTCAGATGTCACAAAGGATTTTCCTGTTTTTGATCTTGGGTTATGAAGAGCTAATTGTGAAATCCCCATGTTTTTACAAATAACATACAGCAACTATTCTTTATACAGAAAGTTTAGAGGCTTTTTCTCTTCATTCATAGGAAGATCAAACTATCATGCAAGCAACAATGAATTATTAAGTAATTCTAATTGTTCTTTTTCTTTTTTCATCGAATTCAATATGATTGCTGACCCCAATATGTAGCTTACTGTAACATCCATCTCGATAAAATTTTGACAGCAGACAACTGATTTGAAAATTCAAATTAATTAAACTGCTTGGAATTTAACTTTCTTTTTGCACCATTTTGTTAAAAATATTCAAACAACAAAAGATTTTAGATTCTATTGTTAACGGATCCTAATATAAGCAGGATCGACAACAGGCTTTTGCCAGGATTTCTTAAGCATGTTTTATTCAAGATTGGTGGCTACTTGACACTGTTTAGGGGGAAGCAGATTCGAGGTAAGATTATATGGACCACCTCTTCTCATCAAGGATCTTTCTACCGTTTTCAACGAATTGTTTTTTTAATTTTTTAAAATTACAAGTCCTTTTAGATCATTTTAGTTTTTGGCAAATTGAAAATAGTTGGTATTTAGCATATGATTTGCGTCTTCTCTTTAAATCATTCCATGTAGGGATGATTTAAACCTGCATTGGAAGGAGTTGTATGCACTTGGTAAGTCCTTTTAGAACATTATAATTGTTGCTATTTAGCAAATTGAGAATAGTTGGCATATGATGGATCTTTTAAGGAGAGAGATCACCAAATTGAGACTTCTTAAGGAGCTGTCTTTGATGAATACTTGATTTACTTAATGTTTCTGTGGGCTCCAAAAATTTGTGTCGCTGCACTGCTTTTTTATTGACGGGAGAGTTTTAACAAGCTTAGGTTTTGGGGTAAATTTTTAGAAGTCGGATTGAGTTTTAGATAAGATACTTCATAGAGATTTTATACCTCATTTTATGAGGACTTTATTATCTGAGTTCTAGTTTCCTATAGATGCAAGTCCATATAATTAATTATCCCTCTCGATAACAAGAGAAAACTTTCAATTACAACTTGTCGTGAAATAGGCATTGAGTACCCAATGCCTAGTAGCAACAACTTTATGGGTTTTAAATTTTAGTTTTGGAGATTTTTAAGATTTGAATATGATCATCATAAACTTAAAACAGGTGATGAGGAGTGCGAAGATGGACTCGAGTAAGATCCCATGATTTCATCGTCCTAGACTGTCATGTTCTCTGATCAACTTATTTAGAGGATGTAGCTGACCCAACTTAACTTGTTACATGAAAGGAAAATGGGAGATTGATGCAAGTTAATTTATACAAGTGTTTCTTCATTTTATGTTAAAGTTATATTTGTTAGTAAGTCTACTTTTGGAGGTATAAAAATATTTCAATTTTGTATTAGTTGGTTTGTTGTAGTGCTCTGTAAGCTTATATTTGGAGTAACTTGAATTTTAGATGTTTTCATGTATTCAGTGAATGATATGTTATTAGAATTTTATAAATTCTATACTGAAGGAAATATATGTTAATGTTTAATGATTTAGAAACGGAGGTTATATTAGTGATACCTGATAGTACTATTAAGTGATACTGTGAAGTGTTACATGATGCTTGTTGAAAAAAATTCCATCTTCTTTGTTCTCTTCCTTCCATTGAATATATATATATCTCTCTCTCGTAAATCACATAGAAATGTGAGAGGATTCCCTAGTTGGGTACCCATTGGGTACCCACACTATGAGCTGGCGGGCTTTGCCCACCCACACCCACCTATGATGACTTTCCTGATGTCATACCCACCTACACCCACCCACTTTCCACGCTCATTGAATGTAGTCTGCCATAGATTAATCGCCTTGGGATTTTTTGCCATTTTCTCTGACTGCAAACTTACAAGGCACATATCAAAATTTAAAATGGTTGTGACGCTGTTCAGTGTTGCACATTGCGTAGTAATGATTATTGTAATATACTGCATGTATATGATAATTAGTAATATAAATCGGAATTGTCATTTGATGTTGAGTACCCACCCATACCCACCCACGATGCCATGAGCGTACCCATACCCACCCATGCCCATTGGGTATGGGTGGGTACGTTGGTGGGTGTGGGTATGGGTACCTAATGCAGGGCTCTGGTGTCGAATAGAATGGGGTTGGGAGTTGCGTCAGGGGTGAGCGGGAGTTACGTTCTGGTCGGGTCGGGTCTACAAAGCAATCCTTGTCCTTCGGCGACAGTAAGCCGGGCTAAGTATCCTTCTGCGTGCAAGAGAGTTCGAATGAGGGGGATTTCTGTGTATGTGTGTCGAATAGAATGCGGTTGGGAGCTGCGTCAGGGGTGAGCGGGAGTTACGTTCTGGTCGGGTCGGGTCTACAAAGAAATCCTTGACCTTCGGCGAATAAGTCGGTAAGCCGGGCTAATAGAAAATTAATTTAATTTAATTTTGTTAATAGGCTCAAGATCGGTAATAGGATTGTAAGTCTAAAATGAACTGAGCTTGAATAGGGGCTCATTTAGGCTCGTTAAGCTTAAATTGAGTCGAGCTAGAGCATGAATATGAATATATGAACTTGAGCTTGAACATGTATAAAAAAAGCTCGATAACACGGTCTTGGCAAATGAGCTTGAGCTTGAACATGTCGAAGCTCAGCTTGGCTTGGTTCGCTAAGAGCCCTACCTAGGAAGTTATACCAAGGTGGCAAAACAGACACTATCTGAATAGTTGAGAGTTTGATCTGTTATATGAATCTTGCTAAGACTAAAGATCTTTTGTTTAGAGAAAAAAATTTTGATATTGGAGTTTCCTCTTTGATTCTACTTGGATTATATATATATATATTGCTTTACAGATTCAAAGATAACCATTAATAGTGAGTCGCGTACTTAGCGGAGGCCATTAATATTTATTGAAAAAAATTTTAAATGTGAATCCAAAAGAATTGTGGAGTGGGCGCTAACATTTTATGGCAAACAATAATTTAGTGATAATCTGTTAAGATGTTATTAGCTTAATATAAAGTATATAATTACTTTTTTTTGTAATTTTTAAGTAATATTTAAAGAAGTTATAAAACAACTATAGTTATACATTCAAAACATGCTTTAGTATAATAAAAAATATATTATAGTAAATCTAAAAATAATTATTGATTAAATATTACTTAAAATTTGGAGTGTTTTAAATTTTTGAGCTTGAGTTGTCTTAAACTCGATTCAAACTCGCATTATATATGAAGTCAAAAATAAAATTTGCTTAAATTTTGAGCAGCTTCACATGTATATAGGTGATTGTTGAATTCGTCTTAAATGTCTGGTTGATTTATGCTCAAATAAACAATTGTTTCTTTTCTAATGTATGTTCGTGATTATCAAAATTGAGTTCAAAATAGTATGAGCTCATGGGGTCACAATCTCCTTTTTTTGATGACGACAAAAAACCTATTTGAAATATTAAAAACATCAACTTTCTTTTGAGAGAGTCATAAGTAGTTTAATTACTATGCAACCTTACTCTTAAAATCACAATGGGGGCAAATCTTCTTAGAGAGTTGCCCCTTAATCAATCATTGGATCATATGTTACTGAATCTACTTACTCGGCGAGTCTCTACATCGAGGATATATGTTTGCCTAGATTAAAACAACACTAAATAAAATCTATTATATATCTCTTACCTAAACCCTAAACAACATCATGAAGCTTTTATCCTACTACGTGAGGTCAGTTACATGAATCCTTTTTCTCCATTGTGTCATGTTAAGAGTTAAATTCTCATTTAAATATAATAAAGTAAGGTTGTTTTAAATATTTTCTAACCAAATATTTTAGGTCCATAAGCCAAATCTAATACATCTACTCATCTAATTGGGTCATTAGAAGACTGTTGTTTTATATGACCAAACCATCTAAGATGACTCTCTAATCTTATCTTCCACTGGAGCTACTCCAACCTTATTACATATATGCTCGTTTCATATCCTATCTCCAATAGTAAAGCCACTCCTCCACTTGATCATCCTCTTTGGCTAACATTCTACATCATAAAGCATTGCAAGCCTCACCATTATCTTATAGAATTTTTTTCTTAAGTCTGAGGGTGATTTTTCTATCACACAACTGTGGGCTCCGAAAATTTGTGCCCAACCTCTCCGCGGACCCCTTCCTTTTTTTTTTTGGGTTGTTGAGGGGAGTTTTTTACGTTAAGTTTTGAGGCAAATTTTTAGAAAACGAATTTGGTTTTGAATAAGACATTATTCATGAATTTCGCCCTCATTTTGTAAGGACTTTATGATATGAGTTCAAGTTTCCTAGAGGTGAAAACCCCCTATAGTTAATTATGAGTCTATCGCTGCATACCTCTTGCTACCACTCGTGATTATTTCATTAAGTGCATTATTGTTTGATATGCTTGCTTGCAAGATTGATGCAGATGCCACACATCAATCATCATTATTCATGTATGATTTGTAGCATATGCTAGAATATATTTACTTGTAACTAGGTCACACATCTTCGTTGATTATTGCTTATCATTGCTTGCAAGTAAATCATGCTTGGAGTTTTGTTCAACATAAGTCCCCTGCTAGTTCATTCAAGCTTTGACTTGCGTGTTTCTATTTTAATTTTGTTATTACATGATTTACATTTATGTTGAACATTAGGTCTGGTTCCCTATGGTTACAAGTTATATTCCCAGCTCATGTTCAAGTTTTGGTCCTTGTTGCACATTTAAGTCCCATGTTCACTAGAAAATTCGACAGCCTCCCAATGTCTCCCATGTTTAGGAAAATTTATGAGAGCTGGGCTTTCCTGCCATGCTAGAGAAAAACACATAGCGGCCGTGGTCTTTAATCCCTCCATGATAGAGAAATGTGTGTATGGGTCTTCAGAGAAACTTATTTGAAAGAATTATAAAGTTTTTTTTTGCGCCGACACTGAGGCTCGCACATGTACTTAAAGTTGTCCCTACCATGCTAAAAAAAGTGTGTATAGGGATTACCCGCCTCGCCGCAAGCCCCGCACCGGGGTCTCTCTCACTACACTAGAGATAAACATATATATGTGATTTTACAGTGCGCCACAAGCACCAAAAGAGGGAAGTTTTGAGTTTAGGGTATTTTAACCGCGTGATGAGGAATGCGACGACGGCCTTGAAGTGCAGCAAGAGGAGGGAGACAGGTGTTTGCGGTGTTCAGGACCAGCTGCAGCATGTGGATGGAGGAAATCAGACGACGGAGGCTTGGATTAGGGTGTCAAGAGTGGAGTCGAAGAAGGCGATGGAGTTCCTAACTGGCCTGAGGTGTCGTTCGTTTTCATTTTACAGCGAGGAGTGTGAGAGTGTCAGGATCCTTCAGGTTTTTTTTTTTTTTTTTAATTTATTGGATTTTTTTTCATGACATAATAATTGTAATATGTTATATAGATCAGTGAGTGTGTATATGATTTTTTAAAAAATAAATACAAATAATATATAGTATATATTTATATATATATATTATATATAATATATATAAAAGAATAATTATATATATATTATAATATAATGATGTTTTGGATTTTAAGAATTATTTTTGTTATTTATTTTTTATCAATGAAATTAGATAGCTCTTGTGTTATTTATTAAAAGAAAAGAATAATTCTTCTAAATTAGATTATGAGACATTACATCAGGTCCCCATAACCTATAACTATACTAAATTGAAGCTCCTAAACCTACACCAACTTCCTTAATATCAAGGATTGAGGTCCAATATAGTCTATTTTCTAGCCCATCTCTTTGCTATGAAGCAGCTCTAACAAAATGGATGATGAAATAAATGCATATATATTTAAAAATGAAATTGTATGCAATCTCTCCATTGGTTATCCGCACATACGAGCTCTGCACCTAATAATTTAATTTTAATTTGAGAAATTTCCAAACATGCTATTGTAGTTTTTAATTATTCACTTAAGCCCACAAATAAGTCACATTATGAATGACTTTGACCCATAATATATCATAACAACTAAAAAATCAATGATTTTCATTGTAATAAATGTTAGCCATCCGAGAGCAAACGTTTCATTCACGTCAAATTGTGCTTGACCAAATCCTATGATAACTTACCTAACTTGATTCAGCCCAATACTTAGTAACACAGGCTCAATAACTCAAGTCAACTTTTGCTATGAAATTCATATTTCTGTAAATTTTTTTTTTTTTGTTTCAGTGCACAAAAGACTCTATACTGCATTATTAACAGCTATTATCACAATATGTGGAATTATAAGAGACGTAGAGATTGAATAGCTGTGATGTAACCAGGACATAATTTATTGAAGCTAGGCCTTGTCATGCCTCTAATCATTTAGCTTGTCCTCCTTTCCTTCCTTGAGTTCTTCAATCTCTGAACCCTCCACTTCCAAGCTTTCCTCCTCCTTGTTTTCTTCACTGGCTTCTACGTTCTTCCCTTCCAAGAATTTGATGAGGCATCGCATGGCATCATCACTGTCATCACTCTTCATCAACTCTTCGGCAACCTCAGCTGGAGTGGCTTCAACCTCCCTCAGTAGCCTCTCGACTTCCGGTGTGAGAGGATGGTTATCGACATTGTGGTAGTTGGAGAGCAGAGTAATGAAGCCAGAAGGGCTGCAATATGACATATGGATGTGCATATCCATCCTGCCCGGCCTTAGCAGTGCAGAATCAAGCCTTTCTTTGTGGTTGGTTGTGAAGATGATGATTCTCTCATCTCCGCAGCTCGACCACAGGCCGTCAATGAAGTTGAGCAGTCCTGATAGTGTAACCTGCAAAAAAAAAAAAAAAAAACTTATTTGTAATTTGAGTGTGTTTTTTAATAACTTTTTGTCTGATTCATTCAAACTGACGCTCTAGCAAAAAAAAAGTAGACTTTTTTACGTGCAGTTATGGGATTTGATTGTTACTTGAACCTGCTGAAGAAATAGCTGAAACTTATTTTCAAGCTATGTATAGATCATACCCATTGAACTTAAATCAGTGTAGCTGCAAAAGCTACTATTTGTTTTTCTGAGAAATAGCTGAAAATAGAATCCCAAAACATTGATTTCCTAAAAAGGCTTTAAATTTAGAGAGTTAAAAACCAAACTACGAGAGAGATACCAACCTTTTCATCATGGTAGTTATTTCGACCCCTAGATTCCACCGCATCCTCCTTCTTCCTCTCCTGCAAATCTATTGTGCAATCGATATCCTCGATCACAATTATCGATCGATTCGCTGTTCCAACAAGCAATTTTCTCAACGCAGAATTCGACCTTACCTCTGTCAGCTCAAGATCATAGATATCAAACTTCAGGAAATTGGCAATTGCTGCTATGAGGCTGGACTTTCCAGTCCCTGGAGGCCCATACAACAGATACCCTCTCTTCCATGCCTTCCCTACTCTTCTGTAGTAATCTTTCCTCCTTACAAACCTTTCCAGATCCTCCTTCACTGACCTTTTATGATCAGGATCCATTGCAAGTGTGTCGAAGGTCGCAGGGTGGTCGAGGTTCACTCCATTCCACATATCCATTGTCATGCCATGATAAATGTTCTCATAATTACCAGTATAAATTTTGATTGGCTTCTCTTCCTGCTTGATATTTTTAAACTGCTGCAGTATGTGAGGCAAGTAGGCAGTGAGTGCCTTGTCCTTGTGTTTCTTGTGAAAGCTGAGAAAAAAGAATTTGGTCTCATGCATTACTGTTATATAGTTGTTGTTGCGGCGGCGGTTGAGAACTGATTTCTCTTTCTCTTGGGATACCAGTTTCCATGAAAATTCAATCCCTTGGAAGAAGTCCACAACTGTCTCCCCTTGCTCCATGGTGACCTCCAGGCCCTTTGAGTCCTCCTGTTTTGCAACTTGAAGGCAACGTGTATTGGGAGAGATCTTGGTGCTAAGGTAAGTCTCAGCAGCCTTGTACATCTCATTTGGCAAGATGCCACTGAATTCTTGGACGACGATGGTGAGCTTAGAGGAGAATCTTGTGAAGAAGCTGGAGGTAAAGGAGAAGATGTAGTCTTTCATAGGGTGGGGGAGAAATTCATTGACCATGGTGCGGATGAGCACTGCAGAGGCCGCGACGGAGGCTGCAGCAGAGAGTATTGTCTTGGTTGTAGCCAATGATGGGATTTGAATTCCTGACATTGTTAGAGAAAGAGAGAAAGAGAGAGATTATGAGTGATGGATATGGAGTAAGGATTTCTTTCGAGCTTGCTGATTATGTAGTATAGCCTGCTCGCAGTCCGGTGGGTGGGCGGTGGCTTATGTTGTCGAAAATTAAGACCATTGGCGACGCTCAAGAAAAATTGCCTGGAAGGAGGGGGGATGCGTGAAAGACTCGTGAAAGACTTGGACTTCATTAAAAAAAAATAAAAAAGAAGGCTTGACTGCATATGCGTTTACCTATTCTGCTATTCACATGGAAGTCATTAAATTTATTTTATAATTTAGATTATATTAATCACTAAATAATTCTAAGAACTTTTAACTCTATCTTAATATATTTCATATTGTAATATCCTATCTTTTTTTTTTTTGATATATTAATAACTTTGTGGAAAATTTTCTGTTGAATAGTCTTTGAAAAGAACAACTCTGGGATTCTAGGAGAGCCTATGCATTGCTTTTCCTGTAATCTTTGATGGCGATAATGGACTGGTCACGATTGTGAAATTTGTTCTGGAAAGACTTTTGAACGAACCTTTTCGTCTGAGTTCTGGGAAAGTTCATTTCCCTCTAAAATTTTTATCACAAGTGACATCTGTGGTAATTTCTATTAAAATGAAGCTTGGTTAAAATGTTAGATAGATATATTTTATTGGAAGGTTAGGTTATGTTATGATATAGATATGGTAGGGTAACATAATTGTTGTACCACATGGTAGAGTAATAACGCACAATGCTTCATCCAATCGGATTAGACGATCTCTATTCACTGCTTCTCAGCGAAGATATCAACATTCAAGCTGAATCCCTTAAACAACTTTCACTCGTCGATTCTGCCATGGCTCTTTATTCCTCTTGCGGCAGGGGACGTAGACGACGAGGCAGGTCTTCTCAACTTCCTCGTTCATCTTCAATCAACCTACCCATATGTAAGATATGTAATAAGAAAGGACACTCATCCTCGCTATGCTGGCATCGTCTCAATTTAAGCTACATTCCTACAGTGTCTCGCACTCAGCCTCACATTGCCTCCAAAGCCTTGATGGCCACCAATGAACCATCTAATCCCAATTAGTACCTTGATTCTGAAGCATCTTCTCACTTGACAAACTCCCTGGACAACCTCACTCAACATCTACCGTACATTGGTCCAGACAACATTACCATTGGTGACAGACGCTCCATTCTGATTGCTCACTCCGGCTCTAGCATATTACCCACTCCCCACAATAAGTTGCGGCTATCTCAACTACTCCACATTCCTCAACTCTCTCATAATCTCTTATAAATTTCTACTCTAACCAAAGATAATGACATTTCTATATCTTTTGATGCAAATGGATTCCTTATTAAGGACTTGAAGATGAATTAAGCTCTTCTCAAGGGTCCAAGCTCTAATGGGTTTTACCCTGTTCCGCCTATCAGTCACATTGCTCTCTCTGTAACTAATCAGATGTCGTCTCTATGGCGCAAACGTCTTGGCCACCCTCACCATCAAGTGCTCAAGACTATCTCCAATAGCCACAAGCAACTTCATATTCCCACTTCTAAGTTTCTTTGTTATGATTCTAAGGCCTCTAAGGGCCATAAGCTTTCTTTTTCAAATTCTACATCTAGTTAATCTCATCCACTAGCTTTATTTCACTCTGATGTATGTGGTCCTTCCTCAGTTACCTCACATCAAAGTTTCAAATATTATGTTTCATTTATCGATGACTTTTCTCAATTTATATGGTTGTTTCCTATGTCCAAAAATTCTGAAGTTGCCTCCATCTTTATAAGGTTTAAAAATCTAATTGAAAATCAACTATCTTATAAAATAAAATGTCTCTTGTCAGATTGTGGCAAAGAATACATAAATTCTCATATGAGCTCTTTTCTTTGTCACCATGGCATACAACATGAGGTATCCTATCTCTACACTCCAGAATAAAATGGTATGGACGAAAGAAAGCATCATCATCTCATTGAAACCACTCGTACCCTGTAACATTCCGCCTCTCTTCTGTATAACATTTGGTTAGAAGCTATTCTCACGGCATCTTTCCTCATCAATCAATTGCCATCTAGGTCCACAAATTATAAGTCTCCTCTTCAACTTCTATACAACACAGTGCCGAATTATTCTACTTTGAAGACATTTGGTTGTCTATTTTCCCTAGCTGTCACCAACTCAGCACCACAAGCTTGCTCCCAAATTAATGTCATGTGTATTTATCGAGTACTCATGCACCTCCAAGGGTTATAAATGCCTTGATTCCCAAACATATCGCATTTATGTTTCTCTTCATGTTAACATTTGATGAAAACAACTTCCCTTCTCAAACTTCACCTCAAACTCAACCTCTACAACAACTACTGCCCACACTATCGAACGATCATCATAATCACAACTCCACTATTCATGTTGCTATTTTTGTGACCGAATACGACATTGAGAATAATGTACAATCTCGAAAAAAATAAATGATATTCTACAATTTATTTAGATACAAAAATAGGGTTTTAAAATTATATTGCTTTCGTAATCAAATACATATAAAAGAATAATATACTATATCAAGAGACAGAAATGTCATTCTAAAATCATATTTGGAAGGCAAAATCGAGGTTTTAAAAATTTTCCATGCTATTAAATACAACAATGATCATATGATATCACCTTAAAAAGGTGAAAATGATATTCTACAAAGGTATTCAAATACAAAAATGAGTTTTGAAAAATTATCTATTTTCCCAAAGATTTTTCTCAATATGATAAGGTTTATCTTAATCTGGAGTTACAGGTTCCCTATAAGGGCAACCTTATGGTTAATTATATCCCGGGAGAAGTGAATCCCCGAAAATCACTCGATTAAAGTATTGGCAATTATTTTCTTGGATTTCAAAGATTGAGGCAAGGATGAGAGATTTTAAAATTTTCAAGGTGGTAGGATCAATGTTGAACAGTTCATTCTAAAGTCAAAAGAGGAAGAGTAGGGAGCACTAAGATTCTGAGACAGCTTAGAAGTACTCCAACCTATCTTATGGTTAGGTTTTAATATTTTAAGATGAGATTTATTTTATTCAAGTTGACATTTTAGTAGAAAGTTAGGACTTATATCCTTGATCATGCACCAGATTAGGAGAATGCCTAGGAGGTGAGCGTGGAGACTAACCTACCAAATGGGTATGACATCCCCAGTAAAGATCCCATAGTTTTCCATCGTCCTAGGTTCGTTGGTGTTCTTAGCCTACTTAGTCGAGTGCCGACCAGAGGATCCTAATTAGCAACCATGAGTTACCTCATTCAAGGGGACCTCATAGGCTAACGGACTGGGGACCTAATCCTAGGCTAATAAATAGCAAGTGTATAGGCTTATGAAGAGTGAACCTTTCATGTAATAAATTCAGATTTTTTTAATGTATTTTGAATTATTTTTATTATATGTAATTAATTATGAATAAATTTGATTATTAAATGAATTAAAACTTAATCTTTTACTTTTAATTTTGGTATTTAAAAATTTTTTATCTTTAATTTATTTTCATTTAAATATCTTTGAATATTATTTCATTTTTAATAAATTTATTTAATTAAAATTTGATTAAGGGGTAATTAAAGTATTAATTAAATCTTAATTAGATTTAAGTTTGAATTTTATCTATTTATGATTATGTGTATGATTAGGATTGATTAATGAAGGTTACGCATTTTTATGCATTTCATTTGGATCATTATTGATCATTGAAGTTTCCAATTTTTAAAGAGTGTTTAATGATTAATTGATTATTATTTAAGTTTACTTGAAGTCAAGTTTAATAGTGTATACTAATCATTGGGTGAGGTGTCACTAAATTTTCTATGTTTAATATTTCTCTCCTAAAGAGTATATGAATCCTAAATTTAATATAAGTTTTATAAGACTCGTTCTTAATTTTTATCCTTAAATGACACTACTGTTTTGTAGGATTACAATCACTATTACTAACCCTTTGGACGTATGCACGAGCATAAATTAATGGGTTTTGGGTTTAAAAAAAATATATGTAAATTAAACTTAACAGGTTACTACAAGGAAGTAAGGCTGGGGAGTCGCATAACAGAAGGGCTTATTGGGTCTAGGGTCTTCTAAGTTTTAAGGAATCTTACCTCACCGTAGCTAATGTCAGTTAGTTCCTTCCATAGCGGCCCCATTTGAAAGAAAGGGGGAGACTGATGCTCCTATCCATTGTCCAGGTGTGGGCTCCGAAAATTCGGCCCCGGCCTCCCCGCTCGCTTTTTTTATTCCGGCGAGGGAGTTTTAACGGATATGTTTCATGGTAAATTTTGGAAGGCAGATGGGTTTGTAGATAAGACACTACCCAGAGATTTCGCCCTCATTTTGTGAGGACTCTATGATCTGAGTTTTGGTTTCCTATAGGCGCAAGCCCATATAGTTAATTACCCCTCCCGATCATGAGAGAGAACTTTCGATTAAGGCTAATCCACCTTAGCTAACAGAGGGCTTTGTGCCCTATCGATCATATCCTATTGATTCATATCTCAAGTATTTAACACCATTAAGGAGCGTATTGGCTTTGGCCATAACCGGTATCTGTGGTGCCATTTGGTGGCAAAACCACTCGGTTCAGAGGGCCCCGGGTCATAACCGTTTATCATGCAGTGCCATTTGGCGGCAAAACTGCCGGTTAGAGAACACGTACCACGTCCTTACTAGCAGAAGACTGCTTGAGAATGGATCCTAGTGAATTTTTGACTAGGCATTTAGCTCTTTTGTGAGCTTAGGTAAATTTTGATTTGTCCACTCCGGTAAACTGTTACGGAGGGTGGATGGACTTTGCTTTAAGTGATTGATGGATTTAATTTCAATTTTAAATATTTTTGGGTTTTGGGATTTTGGATTTTTGTATTTTTGTGGAGCTTTGGATTTTGATAGGCATTTGGATATTTGAGAGACATTTGAAAATGATTGTGAACCCCTCCGGTTGAGATAAACATTCAACACGGCCATCATCGGGGTGACCTCAAGGTCACTTGAAAAATATTTGAATTTTGTAGAAGTTTGAGAGCATTTTGAAATATTTTGTGAACCCCTCCGGTTGAGATCTGCATTCAATACGGCCATCATCGGGGTGTTTGGGGGTCATTTCCATTTTTAGCTTGAACTCTGTCAACTCGACCAAGCGGTTGATCGAGGATTGAGTTTCTTGTAGGCTTTGTGCCTTTTGTTTAGTGAATTCTTTTGATTATAGACCTTGAAGTCCTAATATAAATGTATTGAAATAAATACATCAGTCCCCACAATCGTGTATTTATTTGAAGGTTCGAACTCTGTCGACTTCTATTGATCTATATAAAAGTATCGAGTTCGAACTTGAATTCACTTATTGACCCGCGCAGCATCCCTAGACGCACGTGTGTACCAGTAACACGTTCGTCGGGGCTCATGCGGGTGTTTGGAGGCATTTCGTAATTATTTATTGAACCTTGTCGACTCCTACTTGCTTAGAAGGATCGGGTTCAAATTTAATAACCCGTGCAGTATCCCTAGACGTCACGTGTGTAATAATAGCACGCTCATCGGGGCCCATACAGGTTTAGATTGCATTTACCCCTTTTAGTGTACCTATGTGTATACAAATTACAGTGCACGTGCAGGGGTACTTTGGAAGTATTTGTAGACGCATTCTGTCCGCTTCCATAGAAGTTGCGGATTCGGTGGCATGGCGTTGTAGTTATGGACGCTTTCTGTCTACTTGTACGAATGTTGCAAATCCAGTGGCGTGAAATATCAGTTTATGGATTAGTTGTTTACTGCTTTGTACAGGTAGACTATCGTGCACTATTTATTGATTTTTGTTGGCAGGTCATAGTGCACAGTTAATCTCCTGCCTTAGGTCGTAGGAGATTGCACTTGTCGTATTCTTCATGCATTTTATTATGGTATTTGATCTCATGTAGTATATCCTCCACTGCTATAAGTAGGTAGGTAGATGTACTCCATAGATTGAAATTGACTTCAGGATACTGCACTTACTGAAGTCTTTCTAAATCTACCCATCAGTGACATGTGGCACATACATCTGTCTTCGTAGAGAGATCGTATGTGTTGCAGATCTTTTGAGTTCATTTGTATGTTAGTAAAAGACTTCATTGTTTGGAAGGACTATCATGTCTTCTTGTGGAATTAATATGAAGACTACCGTTAATTTCAGTATTCATTGCTTGAAGGTTTGGATGCATTTGTTTGTGTCTTGATGTTGATTGTAGAACATTGTTGCATTCTCTAATTGATCTTTGCTTGTGGGTAGATCATATGTCCTTAATCCTTGTTGATGGTTGCTTGCAAATCAAATGATGATTGAATTCATGAACATTATAAATGTTTCTATTCATTATAGCCCTTCCATGTTGCTCACTAACATGTTACATCCCTTGTGCATGATCGTAGGTGAATACTTTGGCATTAGTTACAAGCAAACCGTGAATCATCATATTCATCAAGAGCGTTTCTAGTGAATCAATACATTCACTACAAGTAGATTAACATTTTTAAAACTAATTGTCCGGGCGATTGTCCTCTGGAAAATTTTCGCCAGACGAAATTAAATTATCGTCCAGGAATATCGGTCCCTCTGTAAAAATTCTCCACAGCATAAAGTTTCGTCCAAACGATTAACCGACTTAGACAGTCTAGTTCAGCAGTTATTTTTTAGAACCGAAACCGTTCCGTACTGACGAAACTAGGTCGTACAGGATATATGTTGTACGAAGAATTTTCGTAACATTTCAATAGGGTCATTTCAGATCATTTAGTAAATCATCCAGGACGATCCACGTCGTACAGGAGATCCACTGCGTACAGAATTGAATACTTGCAGTTTTTTGGGGTTTTTTCTTGTCTTTTGTATAAATAGTCAATTAGGACTGGCCATCCACAATCTTTTTTCATTTGATTTCGTGCCTCTTGAGAGAATAGCCAAGGAGAGAGTGGAAGAAAGCATTCACAGAGGATTTCTCACCACTGGAGCGAGAGGCTCACTTGGAGTTCAAAGGTAAGAGTTTACTTGTGACATTGGGATTACGTTCACTCTTTTCTTTTCCTTCCTATAATTCTTGTGAGAAGAATTTTTCAAGAGATCTGGTTCTCTACCGACACTTGGAGAGTGTGAACAGGCGAAGGGTTCTCTGCCACACTAGGAGAGTGTGAAAAGGATGGAAAAGTTCTCTTCCCACACTAGAGAGTGTGAAAGGACGGACGGTTCTCTGCCACACTGGGATAGTGTGAAAGGACGGACGGTTTCTCTGCCTACACTGGGATATTGTGTAAAAGGACGGACGGTTCTCTGCAACACTAGGATTGTGTAAGAGGAACGGACGGTTCTCTGCTGCACCCGGAGATTGGTGAAAAGAGTGTGTTGTAAAGGCTTCTCCACTTGCTGTGGTGTCAAAAGGAGAGTCACTATTGGTATTAGTGCAATACTCAGAGGGTGCTCTAGGGGGTGGTTTAGGTCTGGTTATAGACCGAACCACTATAAATCTGCTGTCATTTACTTTACTGTTTTTACGTTTCCACACTTTATATTTCAGTTTTGAAAACTCTGTTGTTAAAAACATTTTTTCTACAAAATTTAAAAGAAATTTATTTCGATTCAATAATTTTCTAAGGGACTTAAATTTTTTAACTACAATTCACCCCCCTCTTGGTAGCCTTAGGACATTCACTTAGGCTTAACAACCTAATTACTAAGCCCAACAAAGAATATACATTTGGGTTTGAATTTTAAAGTTTTGGTCTTCACACCAAATTGTGTTCTATGGTGACTGTGCTTCTGTAGACATATGTCTAGCATGCCACAAGAAAAATATCTAACACAAAAAATATTTACTAATTACTCGAGTTATAGCATCTTTTCCTAGGTTTTAATGATGCATGTTGATTTGATAGATTATGAACTCAAGAATCATGGGTTATTTTTTATTTTCTTGGATAGCAATTATTTAGTTCTAAAAACTTTTTGAATTTTCAAGAATCGCTTT
>NW_021318852.1:7841750-7874102 GCF_001605985.2 Dendrobium catenatum
TTAGATTAGGGATGAACATAGTCCGATATTATGAATCAATTGATATGGTCAAAAGTTTTTATATTGTGAGTTTATAATCAAACAAAGTTCTTAGTCTTCTTGTCACTTGTAACAAATGATATTTACAAGTTCTTTATTTTTAAAAGCAATTTGTAATTTGGATTGCATTCATTTAATTCTATCTTAATTGGTTATCTTGTATATCATTAGGGTTCCAATATGAGTTCAAGTTGAGTTAATTTCATCCTTGTTTCTTGTCAAAAGCTTCGGGATCCATTCAGTTCCACTTCAGTTGAGTCCAGATAAAAGTCCTCTAAAGTGGTCAACTTGCTTTGGTTCAAATGTTCAAGATTATGTTCAAGTATTTTTTTTGTTTCTTATCATTTCGATTTTTCAAATCAAATGTAAGTTCAAATCTTATATTTTTTTCCATTTTATTTTAATTAAAGTTCAAAATTAGTCAATTTGTATTTTGTCACAAATTCATTAAGCACAAGTCCATGTAAGTCCGAGTTAATTCAAAGTAGTCAAATTCTGTCTAAGTCCTTGAATCTTCCAGTCAAAATTATCGAATTGCTCGGCGTTGCCGTTTTAAGGGGAAAAAACGAAAGAGGCAAGCTTCCTCGGGGAGCTAGTGAGCGGCTTTAGGTAGATTGTCAAAATGAACATCGCGATTTCACATATTTTATTTTTTATTCCCCGCCGTAGTGAGCGTTAAGGGTTTTTTAGGTTTGTTTTATTAAAGAAGAAAACAGGTGTTAAAAATAAGACAGGATTTCCCCCCTGCTAACACGTGGGGTTCGAAGGGTATTATATAAAAATAAAAAATAAAATAAAAACATTTTTTTGTATCCTTCGCCGCAAGCGCGCACCAGTTTCCGCTAAAAACGGTTAACTTTGGCTCGGGGGGTTTGGCGGTCTCGTTGTAGCTTGAAGAGGGAATCTTATCTCGTCGCAAGCATGCCACCGGTTTCCCGCTCAAGATACGTGAGCGCCTTGGGGGTTTTGCCGGCTGTGCAAGGCATCGGAAAAGAAACCATTATTATTTTTTTATTTTTTATTTTTGAAATTTTTCTTTTTCACTTCTTTTTTTTTTTATATAAAAAAAAAAAATTGTTACCTTTGGGTATGGGACAGTGTTGGGGCGGCAATGAGATACAAAAAAAAAAAAAAACAAAGGCAGTACTAATAATTAATAGAAGTAAACTAGAAAATTTATAATTACAAAAGTTAAGTAAACTAATCTAATTAATATAGAACATATAACTAATAAGACTAATTAAACTATTAAAAAAAAACTGCGGTTAAAAAAAATATTTAGTAACATGCGTACTATATAAATGAAAATTAACTTAAATTAAATGAATAGTTAATGAAAATTTAATTTTAAATCATATAGTACTGGATGGTTAATAAAATTAAATTTAATTGATCCTTAGTACTAATAATTGGATAACTTAATAAATTAATAATAGTTAATAAAATTAATTAATAACTATAGTACTGGAGGTTACGAATTTAATTTTAAGTAATCTTAGTATAATAATTGATAAACTTAATTTAAAGAACTAACTAAAATACAACGGGCTATAAAGCTAAGAAGTTAAACCTATATTAATAGTTAATAAATTAAGCCGAACAACAGCATAAAAATGAAACATAATATATTATGTAGCTTTTATTCCTTTTATCATCCTCTATTATTTTTTTTTTTTAAACGTCCTTATAATATATATTTTCGATAGACTTGCAATTTAATAGTATTTAGTATAAATGACTAATATTTAAGACAAGAATTATTGGATGATAAATCATGCTAACAACTAAAATAATGATAAATATGTAAACTGAGCCCTTTTTTTTTTTTGAAGTTAATGGCATTGCAAAAATCTGAAAAGGATGTTTGAAATGAGCAAAAAGATACACTGCATGGTTGCATATAAATGATGACTAATACCACTAACCTATTTTATATATATTTAAAACAAGAGTAGTAATATAAATAAACAAAAGAAGTAAAATACTGCTAATGAAGAATGGCTTCTGTAAAGTTTCTTTTCTTCATAGATGTCCTTCAACTGCACAAAGAAGGAAGCAGGACGGGGAACATTAGGCGAGAACACCAAGAGGAATGAAGTAAAAAGGCTTTTCCTTCATTGCTCTTACATTTGCTTTTTACAAGGTATTTAATTAGTGTCTACCATAATATGTAGAGTTAGGTAAGTTAAGCATTAACGGTGAAATTAAGAGGAGAAAAGTTCTTGTTACTGGTGAAGCGTTCTTATTAAGCAGGGTAGTGGAGCATTAGTTGATATGGGAGCTTGTTTATAATTGCTATCACCTCCTCAACGCTAGTATTCGGTGCCAGATATGTAAGCTTGGTGCCGTAAAAAAAATGAAAGCCGTTGTAAGACAGCGCTTTCGTAAAAAGGATCAACTAGTGGTCGGTTGGTATGGAATGTGCGATTGGCAGCAAATGGTTGTTAATTTGCATTCAGGACAAAATGAAAATCAATTTCAATGTGTTTTGGCGCGCGTGGAAGACCGGATTATTGGCAAGTGCAATGGAAGATATTTCGTCAAAAAAGTCGTAGGAGAAGAAGTGATACAAATTTCACTAATAGACGTTGAAGAGCCCAGAATGATATCATTGCAGCCGTTGCATGGGTTCGGTAATTTGTTTACTTTTTTTTCTCTCAGCTTCTGGTAGGAAGAGCGTGCACATTTTTGTTTCTTTTACTTGAAGAAAATGAGATTGCGGGGGCTAAGACGACAATATAAAATTTCGTGGGGACTTTCGTAACCCAAGGATTTTCGACAAGTCGGAATAGAATAGCAGAGAGAGAAGTGTTAGTTGCACTAACCGGTAGAACAAGAGAGAGAGTGCTTTAAGAATAGCGTAAAAGAGCAGCTTAGAATGCTGAAAATGAACTTTTGAGGTTGATGATGTGTGGCATAATCGATTCACGGTTATAGGCATGGTCCGATTCTAGTGGAGTGCAAATACTGGAGAGAAACGACAAGTTCTTGAAGAAAATCAGCTTGAGCAGGTGGAGCAGAGGAGAACCGTGAAAGCTGTTTTGGAAGTATGGGCTGGATATTGATTTACAATCAGCCATTCAGTTTATGTTAGAAATGTGCAGCATATTTTGACTGAGACATATGGAAGCAGTACGTATGTAAGATTGCCCAGCAAGGAAATAAGTAATATGCTGCAAGATTTTCATATTGAATATGTTATTAAAGCCGACAATAGATGGGATTTGTGGTTGATCATTAACAGTTAGTATATGTATCACATTTAATATGTAAATAAGAAGAAAGGCGAGTCCTTGTTGTAAATTTAGAAGAAGAAGGGTGGTGGGTGGGTTACTGTTGGAAACCATTAGGTTTGAGAAGGTAAGTTGAAAAGTTCAAACCATTTTCTCGATATTTTTTAAGTCTTATAAAGACTTTTTTAAGGAACATAATCGGATGCAAGAGTTTTAAAAAAACCAAGTGGGTTGAGGACATAAAAATTTGTATCAGTTAGAGTTTCATGAAAAAACGCATTCGAAATATCAGTGAATGACATTCATGTTAAAAGTGGCTAGCAACTATAAGAAAAACACGGATAGTTGGAAGTTTAGCGAGGGCTAAAACGTTTGAGAGTAATCCAAACCGTATTGTTGGTTGCAGTGACGAGCAACTAACATGCTTTATGCTTGCGATAGAAATCGGTTGAATGATAAACTTAGTGCGGAAAATCCATTTACAGCCCAAGCAAGACATTCTGAGTTGGGATGAGGTGGAACTAAGTCGTTGCCTGTTGTTGTAGAAGCAGATAACTAGTGGACATGGCTTGCGGCAGGCGAGCTGCTTTGATCCGCTTCAGTGTAAAGGTTGGATCAGGAAGAAAACACAATTTAGTATCGCATTTTGGGAGGATGGGTTGGTTAGGGGTTTAAACTTCAGTTTCGGCAGCCGGTGTAACCATAGGGTGAGTGGAAGGTTGGATTGGTGGAGAGCTAAAAGAAGTTGAGATCCGGAATTGAAGGAGAATAAAATGTGGAGGAGAGGATGAGGGGAGCTGTTTGAATTATCTGAAGGAGCAGGGAAGATTGTATTATTTGGGTATTAAAGACAAGGTTGTTTATTGAGGTATTCTGAGGAGATTGCTGTAGTGGAAGTAGAAAGCGTAGCTTGGGAAGAATGATATAGAATGTTCGTCTGTAGGAAGTAGATTGTTTTGAATTTAGTTGCGGAAAAGAAGCACTAGGAGGGGTGTATAAACTGGGGTATCAGAGGGATGTTGGGGAGGAGGTGTTAATGGACAGTTGGAGTGAAGGAAATATCTCAATAAACTTTCACATGGAGAGATGTTGGAAGACTTCACATAATCTATTTGAAATAATAGCTTTTTGCATTAGGTGATACAAGAAAGAACACATAAGGATCTGGGATGAAAATTTGGTTGAAGCAGGGAAGGAAAGAAACAGATAAAAAGAACACAAATATTTATCTATTTTCAAAGCATACTCCCTACAATATAAATCATATGTAAGAGTATCTAATTCTTTATATGCACTTTCTAGTTCAACATGTAAAGTTCTTAAGGAATCATGCTCATGTGTTAAATTAAGATGCTTTTTATTCAATTCATCAAACTTATCAAGTAAAGTCATATGATTGCTATCTAAAGTGGAATGATCTTTTCTCAAGCACTCATGCTCTTTTTTCAAATTTAAAAATCAGTTTTAAGGAAACCATGTAGTTTCTTGAGCTTCGTATAAGAAGAATGAATTTTTTCAGAAACTTTAAGTAATTGATCAAAAGTAAGCTCACATGCCTCTTTTTGATCAAAATGATTAAGATGTTCATTAGCCATTAAACATAGGTTTGTTACCTCCTCTTCTACTTTAGTTTCAGAGGAGTTTGATGCTAAGTCTACCTAGAAAGCCTATTGGATCCTTTCTTGTCTTTATTAAACTTAGGTTTCTATTCACACTTCTCCATTCTTGGGTGAGCTTTTAGTGTTGGGCAATAAAAATTTAAATTCCCTAGCGTTTATCATTCAAAACAAATAACATCGGAAGAAACTTTAGAATTTTTATTATTCTTACCCTTATTCCATTTCTAATGACGCTTTTTTTTTCCTCAAAAAGCTCTTGAATTTCCTTATTATTAAAAAGGTTTCATCACTGTCAGAACCAGAAGAATTAGCGTCATAATCATTAGTATTGAAAGCTATAGTTTTCTCCTTTTTTTTCTCACCAGCATCAAGCTACCTTTGTTTCACTCCTTGCTCATAGTGAATAAGTGATCCAAGTAAGTTATCAGTTGAATAAATATTCAAATACTTATATTTAGTGATGGAAATAATTTTTGCATTGAAGGAAAGTATACATCTAAGAATTTTAACAACTTTTTCATAGTTTATTAGTTCTCTTCCTAAGCAATATATGGACGAATAATATGTTTAAACCTAGTTTACATCTTAGAAATAGGTTCACTAGGTTTCATGCAAAAATTTTTTAGTCATGCGAAAGAATGTTCAGTCTATATTGTTTAACTTTTTTGTACTTTCATATGTTATGCATAATCTATCACAAATTTCTTTTCTTATGGCACAAGTGGAAACATGCATACAGTCTTCAGATTTTGAGGCACCAAAAAAATTATTCAAGAATTTTTCATTAAGTTGTGCTAAATCTTTATCATCAATAGTCCATTCATAAAAGGAAACTTTAGTTTTCATGCCATTAACAAGTTTAAATGGTGTAGAATAACCTTCCTTAACTTACATCCACATGTGATAATCAATGGATTATAAAAATGTGGACATATGAGTTTTCCAGAAATCAAAAGGGATTTTCTCAAAAAGGGGTAGTCTCGTGATTGAATAAACTTTTGCGATTTTTCTATTTCTAAAGCTAGACATGTATAAAAATTCAAAAGTTTTCTAAAACTTTGTTTTATGAATCATGCTCAGATACTACTTGAAAGTATGTAAACAAACTACCCCTCATAAGGATCTCTCTCTCTTCCTTCTCTAAGCTCCCTCTTGGATCAACTCCATAACAAAAGATTAACCTAACGATTAATACCAAAACTAAAATCTTTTATGCAATGAATTGGTAGTTTTAAAAAATCTTATACAAAACTAAAATCTTTTTGATCTTTTTAAATATTTTAAAACAAAATAATAACTCTTGATACATAAGAAAAATAATTTTCACAAAAACATTACAATAAAATTTTTCAATCATATAACAAATCCCAGAAATGTGTGAAAATAAAATGAGATAAAATGTAATAAGAATGAACACACTAATATTTATAGTGGTTCGATCAAATCTTACATATTTCCACTCCTTTGAGGCTCCCTCTCTAAGTATTCCACTTAATTAGAGCGACTCTCCTTTTTCTCCCATAGTAAGGCAGAGAAGCCCTTAATAAAACTTTCCTTTAACATGGTGAGGTAGATAACATTTAATCCTTTTACTCACTTTTACTGTTGGCAGAGAACCAGTGGAGTAACTCAAAGAAGATGACAAACACCTTTCTTGGAGAAACCTTTAATATTCCCTCACAAACTACCCCTCATAAGGATCTCTCTCTCTTCCTTCTCTAAGCTCGCTCTTGGATCAACTCCATAACAAAAGATTAACCTAACGATTAATACCATTGTTTAAATAGAGAGCCACCAAAAGAAGCCCTAATTTTAAATTATGTGCAACTGATCATCCAGGATAATTGATAGATTATCCTATCTTATTAGTAAAAAGTAGCCCTATCAGCCAAGATGATCACCTTTGCTCTATATGATCAATACCAATATTTTTAGATCATCCTTATGTTTTTTCGATCATCGAAGATGATTAGTTCAGCAATTCATATTGATCATCTAGTATGGCATTAGATGATGGGTGGCGATCGCCATATCATCTCAAAAATGTCCCAAGACATCCAGGACGACCCTCCTAGACTATTAGATTAAAGTTATGATTTTTTTATCTTGGAAGATAAGGGATTATCCTATAAAATATATTATATCATCCATTACCATTCTGATGGATTATCCCGTACGATATGACAGAACATTTTAATCATAATTACACCCTTAATCATTCTATAAATTTAGGTATGATTGTCAAAAATTATCAAAGAAAATGTATATCATCCAGGATAATGTATATCATCCATTATAATTAGAACAAAATTTCAAAATTAAAACATTAACTAAATTGTGATTGGCGACTATTTTCTTCATTTATGCTGATCATCAAGGATGACATGGATTGTCCAGTATGATTACTTTAATCACTTGTAATTAGTCGGATGCCCTAATCACGGTTTTAACTAATCTTCTAGTGTGATCTCAGATCATCCTAAAAAATTTTGGTCAAAACAAAAATCAGGAAGTACCTACAACCGTGGATGATGGAATGCAAAGGACTTATAATTTAAGGCGATAACATCAACATTATCAAATTCATTCAACATTCTTTAAATAAAGCGAAGTGGCAATGCCTCAATCGGATAGAAGAAAATCTTCTATTCTTGGCCGATTTCAATAAGTTAATTTTCAATCATATTCATAGAGAATGTAATAAAGTAGCCGATATGTGTGCTACTTTATTTTTGCTTTGATAGCTTTTCTTTTGTGAACATTCCTTCTTCACTAGGACTTCTTCTGAAGAAGGAATGTGAACACCTGCTTTAGTCTATACTTTGTTTTCTTTCCCTTTTAATGCATTTGCTGATGCAATTTTAAAAAAAAAAAAAAAAAAACTAACCAAATTTCTGCCCCTGAGTGTGTGTGTGCAAGGTTAATTAGCTTGGGGTCCACCATATTCAAGATTAGAATTAAGAAAGGTAAAAATCACATTGATATGAAATTACAACAGAATCAACCATAATCAATATGATCTTGAGCTCAATTGCATTGCAAGTGATCTTTGTGGAGCTGAAAGGTTAGTAAGATGAGTAAAACCATGTAATCTCCACATATGTATAAGAGTTGTGTCACACCCGACTAGGAAAGTTAACCATAAGATCTTGCAATCAAAAGAAGTTTCAAACTCATAAGATGAAGTATGCATTTTTTTATTATGAATTTTTTATGCTTCACAACCACTTATTATTTAACTTAAGTTTGACTTAATTATAAAACTTGTGATCTACATACACTTAGATTTTTTTAAATAACATAACATACTTTTATTCATTAATTTTAATTGGAAATTTTATCCCCACCACCACCACCCCCCCCAACCCCCATCTTTTCTCTTAGTTCATGTTCACAAAGCTATAAATGTTTAGAAGCATCAAAATTCTAAAGGGACCTACAAGCATATATAGGATTAATGATAGTTGTATAGAAGAACGAAAATAAAATATTAGCATTTATTGTAATTATATTTGTTATAATCTACTAAAAATTTTACCTTTGTTGTAAAAGGATGTCCAACTAGAAAGGATGGCTCAGCAGTAGCATGATAACTAAAGTAACATAGGTCGCACAAGAATGATGAACCATTAAAAGTCATGTTTGTGTCAATACAACTAAACAAAAAATGGTTTCATATTTTACAAATAAAAAATCTCAACACTTTATTTAAAAAATATTAAAAAAATCCCACATTTTAAATTACACTTAAATTTTATTTAATTTTTTTATTTTCTAACATAATAAAATCTACACATTTATAATGTATTACACATATTTTTATTGTATATCTTTCTTGCAGATTTATGCCTTGATCCACCATTCTATTTTATTTAAAGAAAGTACATTACTAAGGATTTTTATTTTTATTTAGATTTTTTCAAAAAAGAACTATGTGTATCATTTCAATCTTTTTTCAAGGAATAAAAATGATAGGCAAGATATCTTCTCCTCCCTTTTTATCTTAATTTTAACCTTCTTACTTTTTATAAATAAAGTTGCAGAAAATATTTTTTCTCTAATAAAATCACCTTAGTTATTCAAACATATATTTCTAAAATATTTTTTTCTCTACAAGATGCACAAGCCATCATTTAATTTTCAATTTCTTAAATCATTCAATTTATGTATTATTATACCTATCATTTTTTTCTTGATGTAAATTCAAGTACTACAAATCATATATTTTTCATTTAATGTCATAGTATCATATTACTCAAATAGCTCCCTCCTTCACAAATTTCCATCTTTGAACTACATCAAACTAGGTAACATGAAAGTTTAATACCCAAAGTTACATATATTCTTATAAGAAGTTTTTCTATGATGTTGATTAGCTAGCTTATGTCATCAAGTAAATACATAAAAGGATATAATCACTAATAATAATTCGAGAAGAAATGCCTCATATGCTTCTTATCATAGAAAAATATGTTTATGCTTTTAAATAGTGAAAAAAAAATTAATCAAAACTAGGATTTGTAAGTATCAGTTAGTAGTCAATTAACCACTTATTAGAGGATTAATATGTGGCCCTACACTACAAAAAGTTATTAACAACAAAATTCAATAGGATGAGTATGCTTTCCATTACTCTATTAGAATTAAAGTTAATTAAGTAAATATATTCATTTAGAAGATAATAAATGAATATACAATCAAGAAAGTTGGTTCAAATATAATTTGGGATGATTAGTCTTTGTGTGTAAGCTAGTGAAGCCATAGTTATAGCAATGTTAGGCATTTACTAAAAATTTAAATTTAAATAGCTTTTGTTAGCTATTCAACACCATATGATTACCCACATGAAGTATTTTGGAGAATCACATAGAAATAAAATCAATATTTAAAAAAATTAATACAACAATAAAAAGCTTAATCTCCTTGAAGCCCACTTTGTCAGTACCTTACAAATTATCTCTTTAACATTATGACATCCATAAAATTGATGCCATTGAGTGATTAATCGTTTCTACTTCAATAACTACTTACTAAAATATATGAAATTTATAAATAAGCCAATTGATGAATCATTATGAAACCTTTTTATTATGAACATCTCTTCCCATAGTACCACATTTAACATAGCATAATTCAAAACAGAAAATTACCATGATAGAATCCCTTGGTGTAAAATAAAAGAAAACTAGCCTCTTTAGCATTCACAAGTATGAAAACAAAATATATTAAGACATTTATGGCAGGAAGATATCTAGCCAATAAAAAGATGAAGACTAAACTGAAATTTAGGAAGATAGACATCAATTTCTTCTCATCCTAATTCAAGTATAGAAAAAAGATGAAACATTGAAGCATATTATTCATTTGCTTTAAATGATACCTTTCATTTACTTATTTTGGAGGCACAACACAGCATTAGCCCCTTAAATTTTTAAAGACAACTATGACAATATTCAAAACACAACCATAAATATATTATTTTCCTCCAAAATGTATTTAATTTATTAATTCAATTATGCAATGATTACAAAAATTCTTCATTACAGTAAGGCATGCAACATCATTTCCATAATCTCAAATACAAGATTCCTAAGTAAACTATACAAGTATGCATCATATAACTTGTTAACACAGTTATAGTCGAATAAAAAATAGGTATTAAATAAGTCAATATAAAAAAAATCTAGCATCTTCTAATTGCTATAGTTTATAAAGAATCTAGTTTTAAAGCCTGTCCTAAAAGTGATAACAAATGACCATTTGGTTTCCTTTATTTAATACCACTATATGCTTCTTGCAACCATGCCTCTAGCTTAGCAACCTAGTAGTTGCCTTCTTTATCATCATATAACCATAGAAAAGTGAAATGGATGAATCTGCAATCATTTGAAATTGCATTTCAAGCTTTCTTTAACACCTCCTTTATAATGAGCGTGTAAGGAAAATGATAGGACTTCTATAATCATAAATTTTCTTTTTTTGGGAAAATTTTGGGGAATAGCCCGATTTAAAAATGAAACAAAGTTAAAAAAAAAAATTAATAGTAAAGCCAAATATAATGCAATTACAAGTAGAAAGAATGGAAAGAAACCACAAAGAGCAAAACAAACTAGCTAAGAAATGTGGGTGAATGGGGTAAGTAGGACTCAGGTGATCAAAATGCCAACAATTGGTAGATCATATATCTTGATAAACTTGTCAAAATGTAATATCTACTCCATAGATAATTAACCATAGGCCTCGATGTGCATAAGGCCATCTAATAAGGGAAATTTGTTGACACAAGGACCTCTAGTGCAGGATTACATAAACAGCAGAGAGGAAGATTACATCATACTAAAAAATCCTTATTTCCACTGAAGGCATCCAAGGAGATGAAGGTGTATAATTGGAATCACTCATCATAGACCAAATAGAAAAAACCATAGAGAAAAAAAATTCAGAATCAACAGAGAATAGAAGGAAAAATTCTTTAAGCTCGTCCAAATTCTTCCTCTTATGAGCCTTTAATATGATAGCATTCTTAACAGAGACACAAAGGGATGAAGGAATAACCAAGGCACTAGAGAAATGATGAATGTTTCTTTATTTCCAAATAAAATAAACCAAGGAGCAAACACAAAATTACAAAACTATTTTTCCGTACTACTATTTTCATGTAAGATCTCAAAATGCTCCAAAACTTATAATATCGTAGGCCTCATTAAAAATGAACCCAGGTGAGGAAAAAATTAAGAAATTACCTAAAATGAGAAGTCGTATTCAAAAAATAAGAGCTTATGAGATTTATATAAATTGAAATAAAAAACAAACAATGTGGAATATAAATATTTCTCTTAATAAGCAAGTCAGACATTTTTAATTTCTTAATAATTATCATCCAAGCATAAGAAGAGAAATGAATGGAGTGGCGTTTGTGCCAAATAAATTTATGCTATGATACTGATGGTAAGTGTATGTAATAATTGGAAAAAATTTGATGAAAAGGATTCAATGAGCCATCCAAGATAATAGTTCATTGCTCTGAAATAGAATTAAGCAAAAAATTTTCTTGTGTTGGCAAATGAAAAAAATTAGGTAGCTCCAAAGAATTGTGCTGAATAAAGTTTTTAACTAGGTAATGAGATTGTATCATCATATTGAAAAGCATTGAACATTACACTATGGGTCCCAATACATAGAGAGATTGATTTGAGGTGTAATACTGAATGCAAATTTTTTTTAATCTTAAGAGCAACAGAGAAAATGAGTTTCTATAATTTGGAAACAAGAGAAGGAAGGTGTTTCCCAGGCAAGAAAAATTTGCATCGAAGCCAAGTAGCAATGCCAAAATCATGAGACAGTGAACGCCATAACAAGGAATATATGTGAAGCTATGGAAAAGTGAGTTGAAAGCTAGCATTATAAGACCCCGACAATCATAGGTTTACAAGAAATATTCAAATAATCTAAGTGCATTTTTTTATCTCTAATGTTTCATTGAAGTAAGAATATTGAAAAAAATTTCTCAATGGATTTACATGAGTTTTTAGGAATAATTGAGCCTATTATCCAATAAGCCAAAGTGTTAGAAATTGTGAATTTGAGGAACTGACTTTTCAAAAAAAAAAAAAAATCTTGACTTCTCAACCATCAATTAGAGTAGAAAACATACTCAGTAGTGGTTGGAAGTGAGAGGAGTTTATATTTTTTAGAGGAAATAGGGAGCCCCCGGATAAGTGAGAGAAGAAGCAGTGTTAAAGATCCCAAGGATAGAAAAGATGTCCAAATGGTTTGGAGATTAAGGTGAGAATATTATATCATATGCATAAAGCAAATGATTAAGTTCATGTCCATTTGAATAAATGCCACTAATGGTGGAATTATGCGGATCCATAAGATAGCATGTGAGGGCATCCATGAAAATGCAAACTAATAGAGGGGAAAGTGGGCACCCTTGTTTAAGTCTAGATGGGGATTTGAAAAAATTGTGAAGGGAGCCATTAAGGAAAATGAAAAAACAAACATCATTTTTGAAACCCTAGATCCATCTCATGAACTTGTCGAGGAAGCCTTTTTGCCTCATCAATAAGAAAATACCTCGATACTAAATACAACGCATTTAGAATATCTAATTTTTCAAAAAAATAATTTCTAAAGGATTTAAATTCTCTCAATATCTCAAAGGCAAGGAGAATGTTATCAAAAGAACATCTCTTATGAATGAATGCAACTTGAATTTCATGAATGTTTCAACAATCTTATAAAACACATTGTAAAGGGATTTTAGCCTATTGCCATAGATGTTTGAGGCATGGGAGCATTTAGAGATTAAGATTATGGTAGTGTTCTTAACCCCTCTTAAGAGATGACCCAAGCTAATAATGCTTTTGACAACATTACAAGTTTTCAGCCCAATGACATCCCACGAGGGTTTATAAAATTTAGCAATAAATCCATCTTGACCTAGGGAGGAAGAGGAGGGTAAAAAAAAAAACACTACCTCAATGTCATTATTGGTAAAAAGGGTTACCAGGAAGTCAGCTAATTACTGAGTAACCATATTCCCTAGAGGAATATTAGAATGAGCTGCACAGGGTGGAGAAGGGGTGCTAAACATGTTATTACAGTACTGAACAATAGCTTCAATAATATATTGGCGGGGTGATGAAGAGGGCGGGGGGTGGGGGGAGGGGGGGGGGGGGTAGAAATATTGTTTAACATGTTATGTTTTTTTCGGGATCTGATTTATTCATAGAGAAAACAAAGGTGCTCTACTCCAATTGATAACCATTTAACTTTTTCTCATTGAAGAATCCAAGAGACCATAAATGGCTAAAAGGAAGAGAGCACCTCATTGACTTGTTTCAGGTTGGAGTTAAGAGTGGGATCTAAAGGATGCCTTTAAAAATTCAATAGGCAAACATGCTACTTAGCTTTAAGTTCCTTGATTGAAGAAGAAATATAGTTAGATGAGTTTTACTTATTCCCTTTAAGTATACACTTTAGACTCTAAAGGTGATATTATAATGAAACAATCAGACTACCAAAAGAATAATCTCCAAAGGCATCAGGAACAGCTTATGGGAAACCATACAATTTAGTCTCGAAATTTTTAAAAGGAAACCTAGGATGTTTATAAGAGATCAGCGTAGGGAAGATGATGAAAGGGAAATAGTCAGAGCATTGTGGTGGATCCACCTTGTAGTAAGCTTTCAGAAAGCAATACAACCAAGTAGAATTAACCAATGATATATACATCTTGATGTGAATTGGGTTGTTAATTTGTTGGTTAAACCAAGTGTAAAACTAGCCAATATAAGCAAATCTAGAACCCCACAATAAAAAAATTGCATTATTCAATTCCCCTAAGCAGCTAGGGTGAAATTGAATGCTGCCTTAATTTTCATATTTAAACTTGCAACAATTAAAATTGCCAATAATAATCCATGGTTTGGAAAAATTATTGGCCAACTCTTCAAGTTAAGCCTAGAGAAATCTCTTATCCTCACAAGAGTTGGGTGGATATATGACAGAGAGGTAAAAGGAGGTGGAGGAGTCTGAGGCGAGGCACCCATGAATAATTTGGAGAGAAATAATAGTGGGGTTTAAAGAGACACATGATGGATCCTATTTTACCCAAATTTGTCCAGGAGAGGAGGAACCAAAGTTTTAATAGCTCTCCTCATTCTAAAAATCTTATGGGAATTAACAAACCAAAGATCAGATAACATAAAAGGTTTATTTTTTTCTTCCAAAACACAAAATAATTTCAACTTTTGAACATAATTAAATTTTTGCAAGCTTGAACTCTATCAAGGCCATTAAACTCCCTAACATTCCTACTAGCAAAGTTAGGAGGATTCATTAGGATTTTGAGGAGGAAGGTTTTACCTTTTTGGCAGATTTAGTTCTTTAGGTTTTTGGAAGAGGGGGAGGAGTGCGCTATGTTGAGGGTGGTAGGTTAAGGGAAGGATTAGAAGATACTTGAGAAAATCCCCTGGACATATTTCATCCGATTCATTTAGTCGAGAAGGCTGAGAGTAAGAGTCATTACCTTCCAAAGAGTTAAATTTATTATAAAAATGAATAATAGGAGATATGGGGGAAATGGGTTTAGTATTTTGATATTAGAAAGAGGTTTCATCTATGGGAAAGTTTAAGTTTTGGAAAATGAGGTCTTTATATTTAGGTTTGGGATATTTAGGATGACATAGAAGGTTAAGTTCTTATATATGTATATATCTCAAACCTAGTTTTTTATATATATTTATAAAACACTCAAATCTTTAAATCATATAAAAATATATTTAATTTAATTTTATTTAAAATAAAATACACCTTTCGTGACATATGCTTTGTTTTTATTCAAAAAAATACATAAGTAAAAAATGTCATTATATAGATAAATATATTAATTTTTTTTTATTTCTCCGTTATATATTTAAATTTCTCATATTTCATGTTTACTTTACATTTTCTTCATATTCCAAGCTCATCACCATGGATCATACACACCTTTGACTCACTAAACCTACGCCTCTGTGATTAGATTCCACATTCTAGGCAAAAAAAAATGATGTATTTCCTCTTGAATTTAGTTCCCATCTTTATCTGGCATTATTTTTTGGTCGATTAGATTGCATTTCATAGTAGCTGAAGCAGATGGTAAAAGAAAATGAGTAGGGTTTTTGGAGCAAATAAGAAACAGGAACCCCCTCCGACTATCTTGGATACCACGGATATGGTATTTGACTCTTCGCCTAAGCGTTCAATCTCTATTTTGTTGTTTAATTTATCATTCTATATATGTTGGCATTTATAATGTTTCCTATTTAGGACCTATTTAGGAGCACTTATGATGCTCAAAGAATTTTTTTGGGTTTTTAGTGTATGGGTCGGTCAATCTATGCTATTTGAACTAAGGATTTATTTCTCTTTCCTTTAATGGTATGTTCTATATGGATACAAATATTGGTTAATTTTCCATTCATAAGTATTATGTTTTTACTTTTTACATTCAAATCATCATTCTAAAATTAAAATGTGGGTTTTGTATTTTGAATGGAATTATTGTTGGGGAAGCATAAATAGATGCTTGTTGCTACTTTCTCTTTTATGAGGATGCATATTACAAACAAATGACTGATGAGATTTCTTAAATATACTTAAAACTATGTAAATGCCACAAAAATATTATTGTCAAATATACTTAAAACTATCCTAACTCTATTAAATATTAAAATTATTAAAAAATTAGTTCCTAATTAACATCCTACTATTATCTAATTCTTGTCTTTTTGTACTTTTTTTATTGCTTTGAGATTTTTTTACTCTAATTATTTAGAATGACATCATTAGGACTCCAATTAATACAACATATATATTATAGTAATGGGGTGATCATATGAGGATAACATCGATATACCCATATATTCATTTTGGTTAAGTTAATCAAGTAACTTGTATGTCTAAATTTGGTTCTATAGCTAGTTGAGATTAATCTAACTTAATTCACTCATAATGAATCAAAGTTAGAGGTAGTATAGGGCCAAGGGTGGTCTGCCTTCTTTATTCATCCAAACATGAGGCTCAACTTGTAAACTAGAATGGAAATCTTGTTTAGACCTCTAAAACTAAAATATTGAATTTTCCTATTATAGTTTGAAACTCATTTTCCTAATAAGGACACTCTTCCAGAATTTCCCTACTAATTGACCAACAGGTAGGCACTCACAAAGCTTATTGAATATACTTGTTAGGATAACTCACTAAGGGAACTCACTTTTTCTCAGAATTGTACCATGCTTCTCACCTAATTGATAGTTCTTAGCCTTGCTTTTTCATTATAAGAACATCAAGATAATTTATGTACTTTTTATTATGTTCTTAGCTCATCTTGTGTAATTGAATTTGACCACTACTTATATAAGTAGCTCAAATACCGGGGATATATATGATAAGATCATTTTATATTTTTCTAGCTAAATCAATATCCCCAAGATTTTCCAAGGGCTTAACACTTTAGAAACCTAAAAACCCCTAATTGATGCATGATTTCTTCTCTCTAAGAAGTTAATAAATTCTTATATAATTCCCAGTTAATGAAAAAGAATTTTGTTATGTTATTTCCCTCTAATGTTAGTTAATCTTGATCATACAACAATTGATTTCACTTTTTTGAATATACTAATTGATAATGATAAAAAGACTTCTTCACTGTAATTTTTTCTCATGTATGTCTACACTTCCGTCTGTAGATAGTTTTTATCTTTGCTCTAAGACATGTCTCTAATTCTTCCTACATATGCTTTTTACTTTACTGCTAATTTAATCTATACCATTGAAGAAGTAACTGCCAAGAAAATTTATGTATTTCCATCTTTTTTATACCAAAATATTTAGAGCACCTGTAATAGCTTCTAATGATTCAAGAATGAATGTGCAAACTAGTTTTCATCCACCTTCTCAATTTCATGAATGAGATTAGCTTTATTGTTGCCCCCATATTTTCCGTGAAGCTTCTTAACCTCTTCACAATAGCATTTCAACATGGTATTATGGTCCTTGCTAAACAACATCTTCACTATAGGCGATTCAACCATCTCTACACCCAGTAGTCCTCCAAGTTAAGTTCTATCTATATTATCACCAAAATATTCATTGTTCCATCTCTAAAATTTTTGGTCTCAAACATTAAGAATATTGTTCATATCCAACTCTTACCTATAACTATTCCACATGAAGATCTCAAATCTTTAAACTCTTCACTGCAATTGGTTTTGCTAAATATTTGGAAGGTACAATCACTTGTGTATTGAAAGACCTTCTCTCAGATATTGGATAGTTGATACCTAACACCCAATATAAACTTTTGTTTTTAGTTGATAAAAACCTTATTGTTAGCATATTCTAAACCATTTCCCCATCTGTAATACCATACATTCTTAATTTTTACTAATGTTTATCTAATTTGTCTACTCTTGACACCGCTTCTTCTCTACCAATCATTTAAGAAATATCCAAATAAAAAATGAATTTCATTCGTTATCAATGTAAAATAAGTCTATGATCGATTACCTTTCCACAGTTAAAAATTTTATAGATAATAGCTATTGCCAGTGGTTAAGTAGATACCAAAGATGTTATTCTATACTTCCTGAATGGTCTTCCCTCATATTATCAAGCCTTCAAGGCAACAATGATAACCAAACTCACCCCCATAAGTCCTTATTAGATGTATTCCCTCTTGTGTTGTGAGGAATTGAATCAAATTATTGATGTTATCAAAGAGCTTACTATCACGGATAGCAGCAATTGAACAAAAAGTTTAGTATTACTTCTACGTATGAACATGGTTGTGGTTACTTCCCATACACTCTAGGACGAGGAATATCTACCACAACAAATGTTTACTTTAGAGATAAAAAATCGAGATACTCTGGTGACTGCCAAGTACGTAGAAAATGTGGTCACCCCACACTCAACTATTGGCATCACACAAATCTACAATATTCTCCCTCTTCGAGCTCCAACACTATTGCTTTTTCTTCCTTATTCATCTTCTTCTCCTTTGTACAAGGATAGTGGAACCACTGCACATCTAACACCATAATAAAATCTTCTACAGTAACCCAACCCAAACTCAGGTTCTAACCAATTACATGTCACCAATGGCACAACTCTCCAATACTTCAATCCCGTAGAGGCTTCCTTCCTACCCCTTCATGTAAGCTCCACATAAGCCCTATATTATATGATAAAAATTATGCAAGAATACGAGAATATGGGAAACAACCATTTTATCTATCTTAATAGCATAAGATATTTCAATAATAATCTTCATAGACCAATTCACCTCAAAGATTAGCGATTTTAATTAGGGTGATAAAAAATCCTTTACTTTTTGAATTGATGTGTGTTTCTAAACTTTTGAACTTGACAAATTGGTATGTATTATCGTATATCATCATGATAGGATGGTTTTGGATTGGAATGAAAATGAAATATAAAAGCATAACCATCATAAGATCCATTGTAATATTCTTCATTAGAGTTTCCATTTTGATAAGAATAAGAACCATGATCATATGGATAAATTTTATTCATATATGAGATAGTTGTATTATCGCTTAGTAGTTTCATCCAATACCTTATAGTATTATTTTAACCAATCATCATATGAAATACATATATTGATATTACATAGTATAAATACTTACGTCTAAGACTTATAATGATGAGGATCATATATTTCACCCAAATCCTGAGCTTATCTAATATAATATTGTGTACTTAGATATGGTGAAGCATGTCAATTAATTGATAATTTTAATTCCGTAATGAATAAGGTGACTTTTTTAGTTCTATATGCGATTTTCTTATGTTTGCGATGTAATCTCAGACATAATCTTGGCATCTTACTTAAGAGTTATAATACAATTATCATTATAAAATTTAACTCTAAAACCAATTAAAGCTTAAAGAATAGAAACTTGTTATCAATATTGATGCCTCAAAAATTTATTATCTTAGTGAAATTTCATGTCATTTAGGAAAAAGAGATTCAAATGCTTTGGGATGCTCACTAGAGGAGAGTGGATTGGTGAATGCTGATTTCCATTTAATGAGAGCACCATGAGAAATAATAGATGAAAATGGAGAACAAATAGATTGCTAAAAGGAGAATATGATGAGGAAGTGTGCATTAAGAGAAAAGCGAGGGATGGACACTTTTAATTCCAGTTCTTGCTTCATTAATTCATAATAATTACCATTTCTCCTCCACTAGTTTTCGATTTTCTCCACTGCTGATCTTCAATTTTGGTGGCCTGATGTCTCATTTGCTCTTTTGCCCCTTTTTGGGGTTTTTTTCTGGCAAATATGGCTTCTTCCAACCCGTGGGGGAAGGTATCCAGCCCGATCCATGGGAAATGTAAAGGTTTTTTCAACTTGGAAGGGGATGTACCAACCAAATCTCCGTCTCGTTCATTCAAAGATGTTTTGTCTGGTAACCCGATGCAAGGTGAAACGTTCCTTAATTTACTCAGTCGGTAGTTAATGGTGTGCCAGCGATCCTTATCTCTGATGAGGATATTCTTAAGCTTGCTTCTCCTTTCCAGGTTAAGTTAGTTGGGAAGTTTAATTTGCGTAGACCTAATCTTGATACTACTTGGCTTTTCTTTGTGAAGCTAAAACTTTATGGTTTTTACTTTATCGGTTTACTGGATTCACGGCATGTTGCGATTAAACTCTCGAACGATTTGGATTATAGTAGAATTTTTTCAAGGCGATCTTACTTCATTAGTAACTGTCAAATGAAAGTTTTAAAATGGACTCCTTTTTTTGATATTCAAGAGGAATCTCCTATTGTTCCAATCTGGATTTCTTTCCCGAATCTGCGTTTTCATTTTTTTAATCCGAAAGTATTACATGTTCTTGGTTCTATTTTTGGAATACCATTGCAAACCGACCAGGCGACTGCTTCTAGGACTCGACCATCTGTTGCTAGGGTCCTGGTCGAAGTTGATATCTCTAAGGAACATGCTAAAGAGATATGGGTCGGATCCAAGGATTTTGGATACATGCAAAAGGTTGAATTTGAGAAAGTCTTCGATTTTATCCCCATTGCAAGATGCATGGTCACGGTGTTTCTGAATGCATTAAATTGCACGCTGAGTTAAAAAAGAAATATTGATTCTAATGTTGAAAAGGTTGATTTGTCTGTGAAGGAATAGATCGCTGTAGATGTGGAGGCCATGCCGCTTTTGGGAGATAATAATATTAATCTGTAATCTGTTGAGATCGCTGTGGGTGTGGAGGCTACGCTGCTTTTGGGAGATAATAATATTAATCTAGAATATTCTGAGGTAAATCCTTTAGGTTTACTGGATATTCCTATTGCTGGTAAAGTTGTTCTGGAAGGTGATAGTGTTAGAAAGGAAGAAGATAAACTTCCTAATTTATATGTGTCGATTGATTCTATGCTTCAGGATACTAGCTTAATTCAAGACAAAACTGCTACGGATCCTCATATAACGGCCACTGTTGCTAATGTTGCTATTAATATTGATTCTGAAATTAGTGAAAATGAAGAAGGAGAATTTATTCCTTCGGTGGTTGTGGAAAACTGTAAGGTTAATCAGTTAGTTACCAAGAATGGGGATTCTGGTTTTGAAAACTGTGAGGACATAGCTTCTACTTCTAACACTCTTGAGGATGAAGATTTTATAAAAATAAATAGAAAAAAAGAAAATAAAAATAAAGAAACTATACCATCTACACCTCGATCCACTAGAACTCAAACTAAATTTAAGGGTGTTTCTAATAGTTAAGTCTCATATTTGGAATATTAGAGGGGTGGGGGGTAAAGGCTCTAGGACTAGAGTTAGAAATCTTTGTAGAATCCATAACATCAACTTATTAGTTTTACTTGAACCTATGATTAGCTCGAACTAGCTGGCTAGTACTGCTTCTAAATTGGGTTTTTTCAATAAATTTGCTAATTGCTTTAATAAGATTTGTATTATGTGGAATGATGATATTAAAATTAATATTATTAGTGATTTTGTTCAGGTTGTCCATGTTCATATTGAGATGTTTAATTTCAAGAGTAATGCTTCTTTTGTTTATGCCGCTTGCTCTAGAGTGGGGCATCTTTCTCTTTGGGAGCAACTTAGAAATTTTGCTTCTACCTCTATGTGGCCGTGGTCTGTGGGAGGTGACTTCAATACCATTGCTAATGCTAATAAGAGAATGGGTGGGAGTCATCCTAATTTAAAAGCTATGGAAGATTTTAATTCCATGATTAATCATTGTGATTTACATGATATCTATTTTTTGGTGGTGCTTTTACTTGGAACAGAGGTACTCTTTGGCAACGCCTTGATAGACTTCTTTTTAATAATGATTGGATTGCTAATTTTCATATGAAGCATGTTGAACATTTAAGTAGAACTGCTTCTGACCATGCCCCTCTTCTCTTATCTATAAATGCTAATAAGAATTTTATTCCTTCTGCTTTTAAATTTCAAAATATGTGGTTATCTCATCATGATTTTTTAAATGTGGTGAGCAATAATTGGCAAGCCCCTGTTTTTCCTGATAACAATATTCATGGTATGGCTAAGTTGTGGAACAAAATGAGTAGATTGAAACAGGGGCTAAAAAGGTGGAATAAAAACTTTTTAAAAATCTTTTTGCTAATATTAAAGAGGCAGACAATGAGGTGATTGATTTGGAGAAAAGTGTTGCTATAAATCTTGATAGTTTTCACATCTCTGTGCTTAATAGTGCTAAGATTAAGCTTTTTGCTCTGCATGATCAAGAGGAAACGTATTGGCAATAAAAGGCTACAACTAAGTTTTTGGTTGAGGGAGATAGGAAAACCCGGTTCTTTCATGCTATGTATAATAAGAAAAAAATCAGGAACTATATTTTTAAAATTATGGATAAATATGGGAGGATTTTGGAGGATGAGAATGCTATTATCCACTCGGGGGTGGATCATTTTATGAATATTTTCTATAGGGATTGTCAAATATCTCCCATTGGTAATCCTCACATTATTCCTACTTGCATTTCTGATAGTGAGAATATTATGTTAACTAAACCTCCATTGGAGGAGGAAAATTGGAATATCATGAAAACGATGAATACAGATTCAGTTGTGGGTCCCGATGGCTTTACTACTAAATTTTTTGTTAAAACTTAGCATATTACCAAGTTTGATATCATGGAAGCTGTCAATGAAATTTTTTTCCAAGAAGCCTTATGTTAAATTTTTTTCTTCCACTAATATTGTGTTAATTCCCAAAAAGGATCTTACTAATAAATGAAATGATTTTAGACTTATAAGCTTATGCTCTTTATTTAACAAGTTGATTTCTAAAATAATTTCTTCTAGACTGGTTAATATTTTACCTAGAATCATTTCTCATAACCAAACTGGTTTTGTTAAAGGTAGGAGTATTTTTGACAATATTCTTCTTACTCAAGCGATTACTCATGACATAAATGCCAAAATCGAAGGTGGGAATATTATCATCAAATTAGACATTACTAAAGCTTACGATAACCTAAATTAGAATTTTTATACAAGGTGTTGTCCTTATTTGGTTTTAGTCTTGATTTCATTTTATTGGTGAAAAATAGTATTGAGAATTGTCTCTTTTCTGTTATTATTAATGGTATAAATAACGGTTTCTTTAAATCCTCTCAAGTTTTAAGGCAAAGAGATCCTTTGTCTCCTGCTTTGTTCATTATAGCTGTTGACTATTCTTCTAGAAGTTTGGATGAATTATTCAAGAGACATCCATCTGACTTACCATACGATGGGTGGTATTCCTATTTCTCACCTCTGTTTTGCTGATGATTTTATAATTTTCTCTAATGGCTACTTAAACAATATTAATATTTTAGTTAAATTTCTTTATGGTTTTCAAAAGGTGAGAGGGCTCTCTATTAACAAAAATAAAAGTAATTTTATTATTTCTAACTCTGTTCACCAAGCCAAGATTAATGACATTATTAGGTTGTGCAATTTTAACTGTGTTTCTTTTCCTATCAAGTACTTGGGCACTCCCATTTTTAAGGGTAGGAAAAAAGCTTCTATTTTTAAGGATGTTTTCACTGTTTTTCAAAGTAAAATTTCAAGTTGGACTACGAATTTTTTATCTTTTGGGGGTAGATTGATGTTGATCAAGAATGTGTTAAATTCTATTCCTATTTTTATATTTCACAACCTTCATCCCTCCCCTACTATTTGTTTGAGATTGGAGAGATTAATTAACAAGTTTTTCTATGGTTCTAGAGATGATCATTCTTGCATGTATTGGCCTTCGTGGCTTAAAATGTGTGGGTCGGTTAATGAAGGTGGATTAGGTTGCAAGAGTATTTTGGATATGGTGCGTGCTTGTTCTCATAAGTTATGGTTTGCCTTTAGAGCTAATAATAGCTTATGATCTAAATTTATGCACTTTAAATATTGCAAAGATGTTCATCCTTTGTTTTGTAGATTCAAAAATTCCGACTCTTTAGTTTGGAAAAGATTGTGTAAGATTAGTTGGGAAGCGGATCAATTTATTCAATGGGGTATGGCTAAAGGGGATATTTCTTTCTGGGTGGGCAATGGGTCTATTGATAGCATGCTTAATACACATACTTTAATCAACACTAAAGTTTATTATTTTATTGATAATGGGAATTGGAATCTCATTGAACTTAGCAAATTTATTCTCAATGATCTGTAAACCAAATTTTGAGTATTCCTCTTCAGCTGGGTGATAATGACTATGTTATGTTTAATAGATCCTCGAATGGGCATTTTAAGCTTAAGAATGTGTGGGATGACATTAGAGTTAAGCATTCTGGTTCCATTATTTTTAAGGCATTATGGAACAACAATATTCTAGTTTCTTACTCCATTCTTACGTGGAGATGCATTAAAGGTTATTTGCCAGTGGACAATCGGCTCTGGAATGAAGGTTTTTTCATCCCTTCTAAATGTCTGTGTTGTTCCAATATTGAAAGTATTGAGCATGTTTTTATTGATATCCCAATTGCCCAAACAGTTTAGAGGTATTTTGCTAATTCTGTTACCAAAGTTTTGACTGTTTCCGGCAATGGCAATATTACTTCTATGCTTACTCACTGGATGGTTAATTATAAAGGTCATATTCTTAATATTCTACGTATTTTTATTTTGTGGTTCATTTGGGAAGGCTAGAAACGAGGCTAAGCATAGTGGTGTTAAAATTAATGCCAACATTATTATTTTTAATGTTAACAATAGAATTATTCAAAGCTACTATGCTAACCTCATAACGGGCAATAATTTTAGTAATTATGCTAGCTTTTCTATTCTTCTTGGTATTCCTGTGGATGTTGATAATGTGGGGAGAAGGGAGAGGGTGGTCAGGTGGTTAAAACCTGCCTAGTTTAGCTTTAAGCTCAATACTGATGGTTCGGTGGGTGCGTCTACTGCTGGTATGGGGGGGTATTTTTTTTGATTGGTCTGGTAAGGCATTTTTGGCTTTTGCGGGACCTTTATATCTGTGTAAAGTCATTTTTGCTGAGCTTATGGGGCTAGCCAAGAGTCTGGAAATTTGCCAAAGAAGGGGTTTTATTAATGTTGAAATTGAGGTGGATGCTATGTTATTAATTCAGATGATTAAGAACGAAAACGTTTTCTACACTCAGTTTTTCTATCTTATTAGAAAGATTTGTTTGGCTATTTCTAATCTTAATTGCTCTATCAAATATATTTTGAGGGAAGATAATGCTTGTGCTAATTGGTTAGCTAAGTTTGGATATAATTTGAGTAATGACATTGAGTTTGGGAATGATAATATGCCTTGTCTATTAACGGGCTTAATTAAGCTCGATAAATTGTGTCTGCCTTATATCAGGTTGAATTGATGTTTGTTTTCCTTGGTTGTTGTTGTTGTTGTTGTTGTTTTGGGTTTGTTTTGCCTGGGTTTCTGTCTGCTGGGTGGTTTTTGTTGCTTTCTTGTTTGGTTATATCCCCTGTTTCTGGTGTCTCATTTCTAAGTTTTCTAAGCAATTCTGTTTTGGTTACCTGGTTGGTGTTGAGATTATATTTGACTGCATTTCTTGTAACAGATGTTGGGGTTTTTCTATTTCTTCTATTGATCTGGGTGGTGGGAGTACTGTTTTGAGCTTTTGTAGAGCTCTTCTCTGGTATTTCTTTTATATCAACCATGCTGGCATGAAGGATTTTGATGGGTTTTACGTGAGTTATTATATTTTGTCTATGCGCTGGTATGGTTGTCTTAGGAATATGAGATTAGATGTGATGATCCTTATGAGGAAGTTTGTTTCTCAAGTTTATGGTAGGGTTGTTAGTTATTTCTGAGGGTCTCTCTTTTTTCTGCAGTCTTGTGCTCATATTAATTGTTGGTCTAACAGGGATAATGCTGGATACTTAGCTTATGTTACCTACTATATGTCTCACATCCTTTTTTGGAGAATTCCTTGCAGGAATCTTAACAATATTCGAGGTACAAGCTGCAATGACCACAAGGTATTCTCATTTTGGTTTTCGAATGAATTTTTCTGTTATTTTAAGTATTTTTCCAGGAAGACTGAGCTGAACAGACTTATTATGTTCTTCTCTTTTTGGGTGCTGTCGTCTCACAACCCAAGCTTTTTATTAGGTTCTTTTTGTAATCGTAGAAAAAGGATCCACCGGCTCATATGTTTTTTATTTTCTTTTTAATTGTAGCTCTTTTGAGCAGTAGCAAGCTGGAGGAACCTTCTAAGGATTCTGTAACCAATTTTTGAGTATTAATGCGTAGGTCCCATGAGTGGGTTTTAACCAAAAAATAATAATTAAAAAAAAATGTATAGATGTAGTATTACAAGATTTTAAGATAAGAATAAATTAATTAAATTCAAATGTTAAAAAAAAACTTAATAATCCTATCATTTAATTCAAAATTCAGGTAATACTAATAAATAACTAAATAAAATAAAAAAAATTTAAAAATAACCAAAATTTAGAATTATTTTTTATGTGTATTGTGCGACAAATGATTCAACTTTCCATCATGATGCACTTTTTGGTTAAGGCTAACTATGAAAACAATGATAATAAAATGTATATCACATTTGTAATTGGATTTTTCATAATTTCCTCTTATCATCATCATTAGCCTTTCCCTAATTGATTTGGATTCGTTTTATGAATCTTAATTTTTTGTTCATTCATATTAGTTGTTGCATGAAATGTTAAAGCCATTTCTGGGAATGTTTAATTGTTGACAAAACTTCATAATAAAAGGGAATACAATACAAAATGAATGCAAAATATTCGAACTATTTGGAGTTATTTGGATAAGTATAAAATAAATGCATGTGATTTTTTTTTTAGTTTGTTTGAAATAAAATAAATAGAGTAAAACCATATGATGATAGTGTTAGTGGGTGAAGGTGGTGTTAGAAGGTGGTTGGTGGAAATGATCAGTGGCATTAATGGTATTTTTTTGGTGTAGGTGAGTCAAGCTGACTCGTTAGCTTGTGCTCGGCTTAATTAATGGCTCATGAGTTGAGCTTGAAGAGTAAAAGAATCATTTTTTAGCAAACCTCAACTCGATTTGTTAGCTCATGAGTTGACTCATTTAAAAAACTTTATTATAAAATACACTTAAAATATTAGAACTTAGTAGTTCAAGTATAAGTTTTTAAAAATATTTAAAAATTATATCTCACTTTCCTATATTAAGTTATTTTTTATTATTTATCTTCTAATTTCTTATTCTTTTAATTATTTTATTATAATAATTTCTTGAATCATATCATTTTATGTCTTTTATTATAAATGATCTAACATTTGATATGGCTTGAAGTTGTAAAATTTAGCTTGAGCTTGATTTATAATTTGATGTTAGATGACTAGAAAATGAGTGTATTGATTCCTATTTATAAGAATAAAAGCAATGCACAAGATTGTCCAAATTATCGAGGAATTAAGTTGATGTGTCATACTTTAAAACTTTTGGAGTGAGTTATGGAGCATAAGTTATGACGTGATACTTCTCTATCTCAAAATCAACTTGGATTTATGTCGAGTAGGTCTACTATGAAAGTTATTCATTTATTGAGAGGGTTGATGGAGAATTTTAGAGAGAATAAGGAGGTTCTACGTATGATATTTATAGATTTAGAGAAAGCATATGATAAAGTTTCAAGAGAAGTTCTATAGAGAGTTCTTGAAAAAAAAGGGGTAATAGTACTTATATTAAAGTCATTAGGGATATGTATAGTGGATTTATTACTTGTTTTCAAACTCAAAGTGATTTTACCAAGTATTTTCCTATTGCAGTTGGATTACATCAAGGATCAGCCTTAAGCCTTGATCTTTTTTCTCTTGTCATGGATGTTCTTGCTAGATATTTGTAAGAGGATGTACCCTTGTGTATGCTTTTTCCATATGATATTCTTCTTAATGATAAGATTAGAAAGGGAGTTGAAGGAAAACTCAAATTATAGAGGTCAACCTTAGAGTCTAAAGTTTTCATTTGAGTATATTTAAAACCAAATACATGGTGTCATTTTAGAAGTAATAGATCTATTGGGGTTTTGACTATAAGCGATCAAGTCATTAATTAGTGTACTCATTTTAGATATCTTCGATATATTTTTCAGAGTGATGGTGAAATAGATGGGGATATATTATTTGTAGTGTTCAAATTAGATTTTTGAAGTGGAGGAATGCTTTTAGTTTATTGTAAGACAGAAAAGTACCTCTCAAACGTAAGGGAATATTTTATAAGATTGTGGTGAGAATTGATATGATTTATGGTGCAGAATATTGGCCATTAAAAGAGAAGCATAATATTAAGTTAAGTGTTATTGAGATGAGGATGGTCAAGTGGATTAGTGGATTAACACTAAGATTTAAGATATGAAATGAGCATATCCATCAAAAGATTGGAGTGGCTTCAATGACATATACGATTAGAGAGAGTCACCTTAGACTGTTTGGTCATGTAAAATGGCGGCCATCTGATGACACTATTAGGAGAGTAGATGTGTTAGATTTGGCCCATATTAAGAAAGGTGGAGATAGACCTAAAAGACTTTGTTAGAAATTATTATAAATAAACTTTCTTTATTATATTTAAATGATAATTTGACTCTTAAGAGGACACAATGGAGAAAAAGGATTCACATAGCTGACCCCACATAGTGGGAAAAAGGCTTGATGTTTTTATTATTGTTGTCAAGCTCCAAATCAATTAATTAATCAAGCTCAAGCTCATGCTAGGGGTAACCCTAGCACGGCTCGATTATTTTACATCTCTAATAGAGTTAGCTTGCACTGCATTTTGGAATTCAATTGAAAACGAGTATATAATGCATTAAAAATGAACTATGGAGTGAAAAAAATAATTAATGTAAAATTTACTATTCATTCCTTTTTTATGAAACCAAAAACAAAATAATTTTAAGATCTCTTGCTTTTGGAATATTTTGCATGTATTTTTCATCAAACTAAATAACCCATCTTTTACACAACTTTTATTTAAGCAACCTTTGGTCTACCATTGATATTAATTTTACATCCCCATTTTTACCATTTTCTCTACATGTCCAAACTAGCTACATTTTCGTTAACATAAACTCCTCTAGTTGATTGTGAAACTTGAAATTATTGACTCACTTGTTCGACCCTTGCCTTTAATACATCTATAATGTAAGATTATGGTATTTATGAGTAGGTAGTTGAATGCATTCCAAAGCATAACAACTTGTAATCTGAAATTGTAATTTCTTCTTGATAATACATTATTCTAAAAAAAAATTAATTAAAATGTATGATATCTCAAATTGATCATTTTAGTCACAACAAACTTATTTGTGTACGTTTCATTTCACACTTGTCATTTTTTGATACTTTCATTCTATAAAACTTCATCAATAAGTACTTTGTAACTTTTTTGCAATTGTACAATAAAAAGCTTGCCATAAGGCCTTAGCTCAATTTTGAAAAAAAGAAATACCATAAGGCGTACGCCTTATGTTGTCTCAGGTGGTGTATGCCTTAGAGGATTTCAGGTGCCCCTCAAGGTATACCCTGCAATTTGTAAGAGAAGTAGCTTCCAAAAATTAGGGTTTAGATTAATTAAAAATTTTAATTTATAAAATTAATATGAAAAACAAATTATATTTTATTTTTTTTTTCTGAATCATAACCTAAAACAAACAAAAATTGAGAAATAGAATAACCCACAGGTACTCAACTCCCAATCACATGCTTCACTAACACTTGGTGGCGCTTGCACTTGCAATTACAATTGAGGATGAGGGAGAAAAGAAAGTAACTTACTATATTGAGATTTTAATGAAGATTCACCAAGTGATGAAAATAGGTGAGACTTTTGAATGTATAAATTATACTCTTAAGGACTTAGGTTATTTAAGTTAAATTGAGAGTATGAGAGATAAATTCTTATGATCTTATTTTGACTTTTTATGACCTTCTTTGATATATTAATTTGATGTTAATGTGTTATTTTTCATTCCATATTTTTAATTAATTTACTAGTTTAATTTTGATGTTTATGCCTCAAAATTGCTCGAGACTTAAGTTGTCTTATATACAAAGGCCACAATTCTTGATTCTTAAATTTCAACCTTGCTTATAATACAAGTAACCTTGCTTTGTATTTACACTTGGGATTGAATATGATTTTTGCAGTTTGTAATGGTGAACCACTTCTTCTTGTTAATCAAAAAGTTAAAGCATGACATGCCCTTGATTCCCCTTGATGTCTTTCTATTAAACCATCATGTATTGCTCTACAAACAACAACAAAATCTAACTTTCTTTGGGGGAGTATGCAATTACCCTGGATGGTGTTGGATCTAGTATTAATTTTGTGAAAGCATGATAACTAAATAAAACTTTTTTTTATATATTGATAGTATTAAATTCAGAGAATTAGAGGGGAAGAAGACTTAATTTTATTACACAAAACTATCCCTATATATATATATATAATATCTTCAAAAAGAAATAAATATATATAGAATAATGCATAATTGTCATAATATGATCCTTCCTAAATATGCCACCTAAATATGGAAGGAGATCGGCATGATCCCGGCAAGCCTCCCATGGATCCCCTTCCTGGCCAAAGGATCAAAATCGTGAACCCAAACCTGACCCATATGGAAAGAGGGTTGACATGAACCCATATATTTTTGGTTCATGTCTAAGTAATGCTTTAGTTTGGGTCAAGTTTTAACACCCTTAATTTATCCCCCGTATATGATAAAGGATTGCATAAAGCCTTTCAAGATTTATTTTGTATTTATTAAAGGATAAAAAAGAGACCCTTTAATCCAATACACATACTCTCCAAATTGAGTTAAGCATGATGTATAGCAATTAATTTATTAATCTTTTGTTATGGGTTAGGAATTTTGTATATCTATAGCATCTATATGTGGAGACAACCATAGTGCATGAAACTCTTAATTAGTTATTAAATCTTATTCAAATCTCCTAATCAAGTATGTGAATACCATCCAAAAAGGAGGTAGGCATCACATAAGGAGATTATTAGGTGATTTAAGTGCATTAAAGGATTTCAATTTAATGTTAAAATACCCTTTAAATGGAATTATCCATTAATCATAAAAGTCGTATTATTTATTTAATATTAATTATCAAACTTATTTAATTAAATAAATTAATTTTATTCAAATAAATAATCTAACTAATTTTTTTATATGTTTAAAGCTTTTGTTGATTTTTTTTTTATTTTTTTAATTATTTGGAATTTTGAATGAATTATTGAACTTTTAACTAATTATTAATGAAATATTATAGAATTGTATTCAAGAATTTTACTTAAATTCAAATTATTTAACTTTGAATTTATTTTATTTTTATTTTAATTAATAATTTATATTTAAGTTATATTTATTATCTTTTTTTAATTATATATGAAATATTAACTACTGATCTTTTTTATTATTCGATACTAAAAACACATTTAAAAAATGTCATTAATATTTTATATATGACCAATTCTTCTTAAACAAAATTTCAATTGATGCATGAATAAGCTTGATCTGCGAAATAATTAAAAAGATGCAATGATTAACCATTCATTGCTATAAAAATATCTATATTAAGCAAAAACTTCTTTATATTTATTTTATTATAGCAGAAATTTTATCGACGAAGGCTTATTTTATTTAGAAGTTTGATGTTTGATATTTTTATAAATTAATAATTTTATATTTTCTTTAAAAAAATACACTATGATTAATCTTTTTTATGTATAATTTTTTATTCAAAAAATTAAAACATACTGTTGATAAAGATTTAGTTTCAAATAATATTAAATGATATAAAGAGAAAGTTACATTTTATTACATTTATTTTATAAATACAAATATATTTATAATTGATAACAAGATTAAAAAATGAATTATTCTAACTCATGCAACCACAAATTGTAGATAAGAGCATCTAATAGTTTATTTATAAAATAAACTCAATTTAACTATTTAAATTTTACAATTAATTAATTTAAATAAAACTATACATTACCAAAACAAAACCTAAGTTATACAGATATACCGCAATCAGACGTCCCGCGGCTGCGGCCGTCCTTCGACGCTCCCTCGTCGTCTACTTCTATGCCCTAATTTCTCCTCTTAAGCGACGAACCTCAATCCGCTCGACCGGTAATTTAGCAACCAATGTACATTTTAACGACGACTCTAAATCAATGTCTACGTCAATTAAACAAAACAGATCTATATTAGTGTCGCTAGGAGAGTAGGACATGATTTGTAGGAACGAATTTAATATTACTCGTCACATACATTTAGCAACCAAAAAAAGTTTTGGCCGCTAAAATCCTCAGCGACCAGGACTGTGACAAACACCATGAAAGTGACCCAATTCTCTTTTGTTTCGCTATTCGCCTTTACGCCGCACT
>NW_021318852.1:7874675-7877190 GCF_001605985.2 Dendrobium catenatum
AAAATGACATATATATATATATATATATATGAAAAAAAATTCTCTATATTTTTAGCGAAAAAATTAGCAACCAAATTTTTTTTTTTGCAGCTAATATCAAGATTCCTAATTATTTAGAGGCCTTACTTTTGGTCTCTAAAAGATATTTTTAGCGACCATTTTTCTTTGTCTCTATTTTTTTTGTCGCTATTGGCCCATTTTCTTGTAGTATATATATATATATAATTATATATAATTATATAATTAATTGGATCTTTATCTACTTAATAAACTCAAGTAATGCAATTTTTTATTGGAGCTATATTTACACATTCTATACAAGTATTATATGCATAGAGTGGGTTATTATTGAATTAATTGAAAATTTACAAAGATCTAGGCCAAATCATGACTTAGATTCTTATAAATTCATCTATAAATGACGTCAACCTCAAAATTCCTTGAGTAAATTTATGGATGCTCCCAATATCATCTAATTTATGCCATTCAATTTTTAGCTTAATTTGATATTTATTTAGGGAACAATTAAGGAAATTTAAAAAAGTATATAACTAGAATTATTTTGTAAATACTAAACACCAAAAAATGAAATGGTTTTGGATAAGAGATTTAATTCAAGTGCATGTGGTGAGTTGACCCAAGTTGATCTAATTTGACCCAAATTAGGTTCAATAGACCAAGTCAACCACTAACTAAACAAGAGTGACTCATCAAGTCCAATTCACTGGAATAATATTTAGAGAAGTTTAGTAAGGATCTAAGTTGATTTGGAGTTCAATTGTCATTGATTGATTTAATGATCAATTAGGCTAGCTTGAGCTAGCCCAGTGGGATCAAATTGATTAATCACTGGCTCAAGAACCTAGTGATACATGATTTAATATATGGTGTTGATAATGAAGTAGTTTGGATCATGATTGAGGTCAATGAGTCAATGCATTATGCTAGGTAGTGTGCTGGGCTACCTAATTGTTGTGCAGGGTTGTAGTTGTCTAAGTGGTTGAGGTTTAGTGATTGAAATCAATTATTATGCATCAGTTGATTGTAATTTGAATGATTGTAGGTTGATTGAATGTTGGCTATATGATTAAAGCTCATTGAAGGTTGATTGTAGAGTTGATTGAGATGTAGGTTGATTGAAGTGTTGATTGTAGAAGGTGATTGATTGTAAACTAGGGAGATGTTGATCAAGATGACCTCATACAAAAAATGAGGTCAACACTAAACTTACTAAAAATAAAATCCACTCCTTTCAAATAACTGCTAGGAAACATTGGGAGAGTTATAGTCAACCCAACCAACATGTACAGCCTAAACTTATAGCCCTTATACCATAAAAGGTCATATTATCGATCTAAGGGATATGGTTGTTGGGATCTAAAGTTCTCTTAATGAAAGTGGGTTGAAAGAGAAAAGGAAGAGCACCAGGATGAATTCTGTGATAGACCTGCAATAGAAGCATTATTAGTACGCTTCTACTTTTAATTAGGAATTAATTGGCATGTTTAGGAACTGCCAATTATTTTAGGATCCTAAGAGAACATTTTTACTTGTAGCCCTAGGCTATGAATGTTACATGGAGTATGATATAGAAGTAGTATGAGAAGAAGAAGGGGAGGCAAAAGATGAAGAAGAGTATAAAAGGATTCTTTTTATTTTTGTTTTATATTTTGTTTTTGTATTTTTCTTTATTATTTAAATATAAGTTTCAGGGAAAAATCAAAGAAATTCTATTTATTAATATCATGCAAGCTTAACTTTATTATTTATTTTCAAATATTTCTTAAAATAGTTTTGAATATTAATTATCATACCTTAAATTTAATTGGATTGTAAATTTTAGATTTTTTTTTTAATTAAAACCCATGGAGGGGCCTACTCGTTAATATAAAAAAATAATTACAGAGTCCTTAAGGGAGACAATCAGCTCACTAATGCTTTAACGAGCTACAAAATAAAAAAAAATAAAACTTAGGAGCTGACAATCTCCACTAATCAAAAATACAATAAACCTAATAACAAACTACTAATGCTACAGGGAAGCATCCAAAAAAGAAAGATAAAGTAAAAGAATGGAAGTTAGATCTTTATGCAAAAAATATTGATGATGACTTGAATGTTCTTTACCTGCAAAACAAAAGGGTTGCAGACCAAAAGAGTATAGCATAAAATTTTATAGTTAACCCAATACAAATTGTAAAACATTAATCTAAAAAAGAAAAAAAAATGATAAAAATCACTCAAACAGAATTGATCTAAAGACAAGCACAACTGAAATAAAAAAATGGGGATAAAGATTGATAGAGCTCAGGATTAAATTGAAAGTTCGTTAGGGATGTTAGGCCCTATAGAACTGGCCCAAAGCTAATTAAAAGAGAGAGGTGAATTGGAAAACTTTAAAACCAAAGATAAAACTCCAACCATAATCACCACAAAAAAGTGCGGAAGAAAAATAAATGTGGAAGCGATAATAATAAAAGAACACACCGGATTTATAGTGGTTCGGTCAAACCTT
>NW_021318852.1:7877290-7901465 GCF_001605985.2 Dendrobium catenatum
GGAGCCATTATCGTCTAGGACAATTGGCATAATTCGTCCTGGCTGATTAGTTATTCAAAATAATGAGCGAAAACTTGTCCCCTGATAATCGCACCCTGAAATGAAAGCCTGGAGCGATGGCTAATTGTCCCTGGACGATCTTGCGATCGGCACTCTGGACGAAATCCCCCATTAATTGCTTTCCAAACTGCCCTGAGAAATTTGGAGAAAATTGCTCTAAGGATCGGCCAGGACGATATTTTTATAGTCCCAACGGCCGGATATACCAAGGGAATGATATCAAAAATAAGATTTTTCCTAAGTAGATATGACGGCAGATTCTTGCTGAATTGAGCTGATCATCTTGGCTGATACTAAATCATCCAGGACGATGTGTTTTGCATAAAGACGGTCTGCTTTAATGAGGATGCCCTAATTAGGGTTTCTACTTTTGTCAGATCGTCCATGACGATATAAATATCATCTCGGACGATGTTACCCAAAATAGAAATCTTTTAGGGCACAGCAGAAAATCTTCCAAGTTACAAATCATCAGATGCCACACCAAATACAAAAGACTCAAGAAAGGAAAAAGATTACAAACTGATACAGACCGAGTCTACTCAATTTTGAGCTGGTTCCAGATTGCAGTCTGATCGTGTGGACCTGAAATGTTAGCACATAAGGCAATCGTAGAGAAATAAGGAATGTTTGCTATCATCAAAATCATAAACCATAGATCCGCAACATAAATAAGTATAAGAAGCCTCATCAAGGTAATCCAAAAGCCACTCAATTCAACCCTCAGGTGCAAACACCAACCATCCTTCTAAATAACCAGAGAAGTAGGGGTTAACACCAACATCACACCAGCACACTAACTCCAGGTTAACATAATCATCTAGCCCATAGGCACACCAGTAGAAGATCAGATAATAAAAACTAGAACGAAACAGCATAAGGTCACCCACAATAAGGCTCAAATCCTCCAAAAAATCACAAAAAAACCAGCCTAAAGACACTAGCAGCTAACATGATACAAAATTCAAGCCAAAATCTCAGCAAAATGAAGTCCATAGGCAAAACAACGTAGAACCCATCCAAATGACTATAAAACCCCTAGCAATCCAGAGCAACACCCTGAAGGAAGGAGAGAACCAATGGGAAAAACTCTTAGCAATAATATCAGTTCAATCATAGCTCAAGTCTATATCCATCCGAACAATAGTTACATTGAAGAAAACTAAGAGATGCAGACAGAAAAGTAAATTCAACACCCCAAAAAGCTCAGCAAAGTAACAATTCAAAATGCCATACAAACCAACAGAAGACCTGGACAGTAAGAAACAACAAAACAAAATTCAGAATTTTATCAATAAGAAATATAATAACTTAAGGTCATTAACAACGCATAAAGTGGACAACAACAAAACTACACAACCTATAAAATAACTAATAATTTCATTAAAATTAGCATTTCCTAATAAAAATACTCATAAAAAGCATGTTAGCACTTAAATACTTATCTTAGTTTTAATAAGTTAATTTCTTAGTTATAATGACTTATTTATATTAATTTAAAGGCTTAGTATAAGCACATGCTTATGGAATCATAAGATCTTGGATGAACCTTAAGTAGTAATTACTGAGGTCACATAAGGGGGAGAGAAAAATAGGTATTCAAAATTATTAAGATGTAGTTCTTAGCAGAAATATTAAGACAAAGAAAAAAAAAAGAGAAATGAAAATAGAAGAAAATACAAAATGAAAAAATTGAAAAAAAAAATCAATGTGAAAAGTTGTATTGAAAAAAAAAAAATTGTGCCTGTAGGTCTAACTCAACCTAAATGGTTTAAGGAGAAATAACCAAAGGGAAATTGTGGGAGTTAATGTACATAAGGAAACTTATATTATGATTGGAAAATTAAATAAATATGAAGTTCTCCTAAACCCAAGATCATTAAACTTAGGTAAGATAGTCAAATTATTTATAAACACATTTAGGAGTTGGATTTAAAGGGAATATTAGTAAAGATGAAATATTTTGTTATTATAAGATGTATTAATGGAGCTATTAACCATTGTTGATACTATTTAATCCATTAAGTTAATATTTTCTTAACTTTGAAAATCCTAAAGCTTATATTTGAGCAAAATAAGCTAATTACGAAATAAATTGCACATGGATACCATGAGGAAAAGTAATGATTTAATTGTAGAGTATTTTGTTAGTTTAAAATTGTTATGTTTTAAGCTATCTTTTTTTGCTTTAAAATTGCCTCACTTTATAATTTTATGCAAGAAAATTCTAAGAAAATGTATGAAACTAAAAAATACCCAACGTAATGGTGATGGACTTTCTAGTATTATTACATTGAAGGCCAAATTCTAATCTCAAGAATAGAGAATAGAGTGGATGCTCAATGCTGCATCAGCACCCAAGCATTGTAACATTATATAGCCACAACACTGCAATGTTGATTAGAGATCCACAATGCCGAATTGCCAGAGCACCATACTGGAGAAGTTAATTCAAATACTCTTAGGAGATAACACATCTATTCACTTAGAGCACCATAGTGGAGTTTTTCATCAACACTACAATGTTAGTTCATTTATGGAGGGTTGCAATGCTACTACTTTGTGTACCATGGCACTAGAATTAGTTATTTTTTTTAATAAACAACATAGGTAAATTATTGAAGAGGGACTAGCCATTTTTATCTCTTGTACTTTTCCTAATAAGAGTGTGAGTGTGAGTAAGTAAGAAGAGAAGGATAAGAGGATAAGGAGTGTATGTATATGTTATTACACAACCAATTTAGTTATATCTATTAGTACAACACTACACTTTTGTTTATTTTATCTTTACAATGAAGCTTTTAATTTTTTTATTAAATATAATGTTAGGCTAAATAAATTTTTGGGCTTATAATATGATATGAAATCATGTGTTATATAGAATTGGTCTAAAGCTTTACATTTATTTAATGTTATTTCTAGTTCCTCTAAGATTTACTTAATTTTTTTATAAGTCATGCACAAATTTAAAATTTAGTGTGATATCGATCATCGATGAAGGAGTAGTTGAACAATTAGGGATATTAGAATGAAGAACTTCTAGGCATAAACTTATGTTGGGTAGGACTATGGGATTATTAAGGAGATAGTATAACTATAGTAAAGTTAGGCTTTGTAAAAGATTGATAAACATGATAATGAACAAGAATCACATATGCTCTGATTCATAACACCTATTAAGATTAACCTATCTATGTACACATAAATTCTTATCTATCATAAGTTTAGAAATAATTGAACATAGAATTTCTTCCTGGTTGATTAGTGGTAGTTTACTTTCAGTAAGTACAAACTTCTTAATACTTGTGGTAAGATAAATCTAGCAACTTGTAAAAGTAGTACTAAATTGGCATTAATCTTATTCTAATCATCATGGGAATGATACAACCCATTTTTATATTACTTGACACAACATGAGCACTTGCATAGTATGAATTATAGCCATAGTGTGAAGTGTGTCAATCAATGAATAGAGATCATATGAATATCCATAAGTTAAATAATACATGAGCTATATGATGCATGATATGATACATAAACATGATGCATAATCACATTGATTTAGATATAGATATATGATACACTTGATACATGAGATTGGTACATATTGCATATATAACATGATAAGAAATAAAAGGATATCCATGATTCTAACTTGCATTGATAACTATTGAATTAAGATAAGATTGCATTGCTTTTAATGATTCCAGGATGGCCTTCCAGTATCCCTTTCCATATAATGGATAGAACTATGTTGATGATTACTACACACTTATATACATTTGTCATATTGATTGATTATGTTCATACTACCTGTTATTCTTCATGTTGATATGGTCTTATGCACATAAATTCATGATAACCATGCTCTATTGAAGATTTGAATGATTACATGCATAATATTCTTCTTTTTGTAGAGTGGTATGTTTTGGTGACCAATTAGGCTTCTACCCATTATATAATTTTTCATGATTTCATGGTAGGATAAGGATCCAACTGAGTGTGACAGATCAAATTCTAAAGATAAGTATTTATTTTATTTTATTATTTTTTTCTTAGCCATGAATGTAGTAAGATAGATTGATTGGAAAGATATTTCATGGCTAATGTAAATGATTTTTTTAAGATGAAATGAAATATACATGTTTTAAGAGTATGAAAAATGAAAGTAGACTTCTGTTATGCATATTATTTTTTTAGATGGATAATTATTAGTGGCTAGATCGTAGGGTGTGACACATAAGATTTTAAATTAGAAATTCTTCTAAACTAGATCGTAGGGTGTGACACACTAACTCTCTCCTTTTGTTACAAATGAAGTGGAGAAGCCTCTCTCCTTCACAAAGTAATGGAAAGATTTTTACAATATTTCTCTTCTAAAAAAGTATTAGACACTAGCCTCCCAGGCTAAAACTAGGGCCTCCACACTAAGATTCTTCGTAGCACTTCCCCAAGATCCTTTACAAAACTTAAAGGATTAAAGAATATAAATTGAGTTATACAACCATGGTAAATCTCTCATTCAAATCTTTTGTACTCTCCCAAAAGTTCTCTCTCTGTCCCTCTAATCGCTCTCTATAAAAATCTCATGCAATTCAATAAATCAACCATATTTTCGATAGTGCAAGAATTCAAAAAAAGCATGTAGTAATGAAAAGAAAATAATGGTAAAAAAGCCACTAGTTAACTTTTATATGGTTTGGAATTAGATCCTATGTCCATGTATTACAACCTTCACCTCACCTTATTTTAGCCACCACATGGAAGAGAGACCCCTCACCTCAATGGGTAGTTGAGAAACTCTATTCCTTCTACTTCGAGCTAGAAGACCACTACTCTAGCCCAGATAGTCCATAACATCTTGTAACATAATATATGAGATGTCTCTAATATATTACAAAATTTGATGAAACAAAAACTCTCTATAAATAGTAATAAAACTATGAAGGAGTTGACATCGAATAAAAGTGGAAATAATAATGGGTGTAGATGCTCTCAAGAGATTTTTCACTCAAAGCACTCTTCTAAAAACTCTTCATTCTCCAATAGTTTTAGGGTTTTTAGGAGAAGTATATGATAATTATATAGTATGATCTGATCACTATATAATATGATTATTTTCCATAGTAAAAAAACTATCAATATACACTATTTAACAATATAATATAATAAACATCACACTTTCAAATTCACATTTATTACTCAATTTATTTGTCTTAGTAAGATAAATTTGAAAAGATAATGGTATAGCAGAATATGTATCATGTATCATATAATACAGTTAATTTAGATTTTGAATTAATCTAATTCATAAAATAATATTATAATGATAATTTATTTTAAATTTAACAAATATTTCATATTATTAATAATATCATAAAGTATAATTAGTTCATGATATAAAATATAAAATTTTTAACTAATATATATTAATCTTATCTACTTTTATGGTTAAAAAAAACTAAAAAAATCTAATTTTATGGTTGAAGTATATATCGTACATTACGATTTGGAATATCTAGTACAATTTATTATAGATCAATTTTTAGTTTTTAAATCCATTTTAATGAATATTTTAGAATTATTTTCACCATTCACTCAAGTTGGTTGTTTAAATTTTTTTCTACCTGTAATATCAGTAAATAAAAAAAAATAAAAAAAGCATATTTTATAACTCGACTCTTATTCCTTATAGTATGGATCTCCCTCAGTGAAGCTTCATCCTTTCTTTATCTTAGTGACAAAGTTATATAGTGTAGAATACAGCTTGGTAAGTATTAATATGTGTGTAGAGGACAAATTCTAAATTTAATACAAAATGAAGTTTCTATTTTATTAAGAACATGCAATTAGCTGTTGTAGATCACTAGTATTGATTAAATCTATAAAGGCAATGTTCTATATAATAAGAAAGTGGGAATAAGGAGGAAAAAGTTATAATGCATGCTTGCATATCAATGTGGTTATTATTATCATATAGCTTATCATCTCTCCACTAATTAAGTATCCATAGGTTGGATAGTTAATTTATCTTACATATGTTAAAATCAAGATGGAGAAAGAGGGGTTATAATGATGTTGGCAGGCTAATCTTTGGTGTCAATGTGAAGAAAAATGATTTCATTGCAGCACATAAAATCTTAAAAGAAGTAATAGTTTATGCTTGGTACATGCATGTAATATTAGATTGTATATTAAGGCCATTACATAAATGCTAGCAAAAAATAGAGGAGTGCATGTAATATCCCTTTATATGGTACCTAGTCCAGCTATAATGACATGAAGAGATCATGGTGTGAATTATATGATTATTTAAGTGTTTACGAGTCATTTTAAAGATGATTATGTGGAAAAAATTATAACTATTTTTTTATAGTACTATGATTCTTGGATTAGAACACTTTAATGTTAAGCTACTTACCTTTTTTTTTTAGAATTGAAAAATGCATTAAATCAAATAAAAACTATGTATAAGTACTAAAGGGGTCACATTCCTCCGTTAACAATCTAAGTAATAACAGAGGAATGTTGCAAAAGGAAAAGCTATCAAAAATAAAAAAAATTTTGTAAAGCAAGTGTAGCACATAGATCTGCTACTTTATTACAACTTCTATTAACATGATGAAAAAATACCTTATTGAATTCATTTTGAAAAAATATTTCCTTTTCCACCCAATTTTCCAATTTCCATTTGGACTTATTCATTGATTCTTGAATGAATTTGATGATGTTAAGATTATCACTTTTAATGATAACCCCTTTGCTCTCCATCATCATCCAATTTTGTATGTACTCCCTTATTGTTATTACCACCTCCATCTCCAACAGTGCCACATCCCAATGAACTGAACTCTTCCTGAACGCAATAATAAGCCTTCCTTTATGGTATTTAAATATGCCTCCAATTCCAGCATGGTTTGAACTTAAGATTGCAGCATCAACGTTGATTTTTATCCAATCTACAGGTGGAGGGTGCCAAGTTTCAATGGACTCCCTTAAGAGATTAGCACCCAAGTTATCTATATATGGATTAGATTGGATCATAGCAATTAACAAAACATTTGATGTAATCATTGAAAAAGAAATTACAGATTTTCCATTTTTTACCTCATTCCTGTTCTTCCAAGATAAAAATAACGTTGTACAATACATCTTAGTAACGCTGATATGCTTACAAGATAAGCTTTTTAATTCAATAAAACACTTCTCAAATGAAATAAACATCGGAATATGAAAGCCCCAATCTCTATGCTTGAGAATAACTTCTTTTAGATATTTGCAATGAAGAACAATATGTGAATAGCTTTCAATCTCCTCACCTCCTCTAACACATAACTCATCATTGCTTAGTTTTCTATATTTGAGAAATTGATTTATAGGAATTGCATTTTTACTCAATCTCCACCAAAATAGCTCTACTCTTGGATTAAGTTTCAATTTCCTAATCCATTCAGAAAAGATAAAATCATCATCGTTGATATTAGATTTTATCAATTTTGTATATGCCAAAGCACTAATTGATTTGCCCAAGTGTTGAAACATAGCTTCCAATTTATCATCCTCACAACTGGTGTCAACATGAATATGCATTATTAGATTGATAATTTCTTGATGAAAAAACTGTTTCAATTCCTCCTTATTCTAGTAAGTGTCTAGATTTATATAATGATTGAGCATTATTCCATCAAATTCCCCATAATTAGCAAATGTTGGCCATATATTTTAACACTTGTCAGGTAACCATATGTCATTCAAAATGTTGATCCCACTTCCATTACACACTTTCCATTTGATAATTGGCTTAAGATGTTTACCTCCATCTATAAGAATCAGTCAAGTACTAGAAGCATTCTTCTTACATTCCCCATTCAAACTTCTAACACCAGATGTCAAGAACATATTTATATGTAATAAAGAATCAAGATTATTAATAGAATTCCATGCCAACCTTGCTCTAAGTAGACCTATTCTTTGGATTGTAGAATGAATTCCCAACCCCCTTACATTCTTCGATTTACAGATTTCCTCCCAAGCTACATAATGTAGACCTCTTAGTCAATTTGGTTTGTGTCAGATGAAATTTTACTAAACTTGCCCAACTCATGGAGTAACTTTTTGGAACTAAAGAATGAGTCATCAAATAATTTGGCAATGATAACAAGGATGACTTTACTAATATAATTCTACCTCCCAGGGATAAGGATTTGCTTCCCCACACATTTAATATATCCAAGACATGATTCAACAAATCTTGAAAATCATCCATACCCAACCTTCTCATAATGATTTTGATTACCAAGTATTTCATTTCCTTCACTACTTTATATCCAAGTTTTCAAGAAATTTTATGCTTAACAGTACGTTTGACAAACTTACCAAATATAATTTGGGATTTGTTTATGTTAACCCAAAGCTCTGTCTAACCATAGAATTCCGCAATGATGGTCTTCATTATTCCAGCAAAATGGAGTTTTGCATGAGAAAAAAGTAGCACGTCATCGGCATATAGAAGATGGGTAATCTTCTCACTTCTATAACACACTTGAACACCCAAATCATTTCCTCTTTGTTTAATTGCACTTGATAGGAGTTGAGAACACATGTTAAATAAGTAAGGTGATAGTGTACACCCCTGACAAAACCCACATTCAGCATTTATCAATCTTGTGTTCCTTCCATTCAATATAATAGAGAACCTTGCTTTAGTTACACATTCCATAATTAGATCCGAGAACCTGGATGGAAACCCAAACAATATAAGAATGTGTTGAAGTGTTTTCCATCCCATTCTATCATATGCATGTTCCATATCCATTTTGATTGCCATCAAGCCATTCTTGTTTTTAGATATTCTAAATTTATTGAATATCTCTTGAGCTAATAAGCAATGTTCTGACATGCTCCTACTAGGATTGAATTCCATTTGTTCTTCAAAAATGATGTTTGAAATGAATAATTTGATTCTATTAACCATTATAGTTGCAACTATCTTATATGTGGTTTGACATAGGCTTATTGGTTTATAATTGGATGGCATGAATTAACACAAAGTGTCTTTCCATTCCTTATGCATCACTACGGTCATAAAGAACTCCTTCATAGTTGTCCAAGTAACTTCCTTAACAATATTCCAATAGAACTTGAAGAAGGAAGAAGTCACGCCATCATAGCCCGGTGACTTATTATTTACCTATTGGAAAACTGCACTTTTAAACTCTTCTTCAATAATCAACCCTGGGCATTTCCAAATCTCTGAATTTTAATTTTTGATTTTCTGACAGCAAAGGCCACTCATAAATAAAACAATTTCTAGCTTTCCACTTGTTATTGAAGAATTTTAACAAAATTTCTACAATTTGTTCAATCTCTTTTATCACATTGTTGTTCTCATCTTTGATTTGTCTCACAAAATTCCCATTCCTTCTAGCCGAGGCATAATTGTGGAAGAACCTAGAATTTGTATCTCCTTATTCAACCCATCTCACCTTAGCCCTTTGGTTCTACCAAGTTGATAATCTTCTTAGAGTAATGTTTAACTCATGAACTTTACTTCGGAGAAGAAACAAATTATCTGAATTGATTCTATTTACTTGAGTGAACAACATTTGAGTAACTATAAATGTTATGGCGGTGCCTTCTCTATTTATTGAGGAGCACTACAACACTTATGGAGAAGTACATCAACACTGAGGACTCTATTTAAGAAGAATTTTTTAAAAATAAAAATATCTTGGTAGTGTAGTGGCACTAGGAGGGTTTGTGTTGTAGCAGTAGGTTAATTTTGAGACATTTATATCAAACTTTAAAGGCATTGTCCAATTCACCTTTTTCATTCCCATTCATTAAAAAAGTTTGGAGAGGGGCCGAAGAGGATAAATATAAAAGAGAAGAAAGGAAGATAGGGTTTGGAGGCCACAAAGACATATTTTTCCATCGGGCCAATTGAAGAAGTTGATCATCTAAAGGTTGGCATCTATTACCCTACTCTAGTTTTAATTTGGACAATTTTTGCAAATTTTATAGTGATTTATTTAATTTAATATAGTTTGAGAAACGTTTTCACTGTGTTTTTAATTTGTTGTATAATAGAAAAATCTAAGCATTTTGATAAGAAAAACTAAACATTTCATAGGGTGATTTTAAATGTGAATTTTTATATGTTTGCTACTTAAATTGATTATAATATAAAGTATCATTAAATAATAAAAGATTTAAAATGATTGAATAAATGTTCCCCAATAATGGCTTTTTTGAATTATAACTGTTGAGTATGTGTACAAATTCTACCCCATGTAAACTATTGGAATTGTTGTACATGTGCTACTTTCATTCATCATGTTAAAGGTCATTCATATTTGTTAAATAGATTGATATATTTATGTTTATGAGATGAAATGTATATGTCATGTTCGCATGGTGGAGGATATCTATGGAGAAAGAAAGTGATAAAAGTCGAGGTTGTTTCATATTTTATGTAATACAAGTAGAGTTATAAGCGTCTCTTAACAAATGTATTTGCTCCATCTATCTTAATCAAATATGAGATTATTAAGTAAAAGTATAAAGGGAATAGGCTATATGTTTTTTTTATTTTTTAACAAAAATAGGCTATATGTAATTCCTTAATATATCCAAAATAGATGTGAGATGATCAAGCAGATTTATATGAAGAAATCAAAATATGAGCATGTGAATCATGCTTTAGATAAATTACATACAAGTCATGCAACCTACCCTAAAATCATGTTCTTATTTAAATGAAGATCATTTTGTTGCTATGTGCAAAAACAAGGACTGATCATGTTGTTGCTACTTACAAGTTCATGTTTTTGCCAGTTACAAGTTAAATAAATGTATACAATTGACACGTAACTACTATTAATAATTATGTATTGTACTAAAGTCATGTTTGGAATAGAACATTGCATAATTACCACATTACCTTTTTTGAACAATAAAATATCTTACATAATTCTAATGCAATTTATTTTAATTATAAATATTGAAATCTTTAGTAGGGCTTGGGTAGCTATTGTGTAAGTGGTTTGCTCATCCAATATATGTTTACATGTTAATTCATAAAAGGGTAAATTTTTAGCTGAGTAGAACAGATTGCTGATAAGGTCAAACGTTCAGGTTGTTATTATTTTCGTATTTTTAGAGTTATTGTTTTATGATCCAATCATTTATTTATGTAGTTAATATAGTGAAAAAGTTATATTGGATAATTGTACATCACGTTTGTGAGGAAATTCAACTTATTTATATTTCCGTAATATGTTGTCTTAGTTGGTTTTGGGTTTGCATATTAATGATGAGTGAAATAAGTTAAGAATAATTATTCCATTAGTTCTTAGGCTTGACATGGCAGTTGTAGGAGGAATGTTTGAAAATCAACCAATAGGACATAGAGCCATATAATTTTTGACAGTACAACAACCAAGACCTTATACTTTTCTTCAATAGATCATTTTGTGACTACTAACTACTTAATGCCCCAGAGAGTAGTGCTTGTCCTAGGTTAAGTATAATGCCTATCATTGTCTTCATTACCATTCACCACCACCAACATGAACGAATGCCACACTAATAAGGTTCATGCACACCTCGAAAATCAATACCAACACCCACCAGCACCCACAATCATCACTAATGTCAACCAACATCATCACCTATAAGGTAAATGCAATTTTAGATATTAATATCAACACACATCTATTTTATCATCCACATTTGCCTCCAACGTCAATGCACATCCTTGCTTATAATACCAATGCATGTTGTTGACACCAACATTGACACTCCCCAACTTTATTGCATATCATTTCCTATAAGATCAATACACATTATTGACACCATCATTTATGTATGCAAACTTTCCCTTCTGCCATCTCAAACAACATCAATTCTCATCAACTTGAACTTCTAAAATCCCAATAAATATCGACACAAACCATTTGCTATAAGGTTGATGCACCTCATCGACATCTATTTTGACTCCCGAGATAAAAGCCAATATTTAGACTAACGTCCATTTTTGTTTGTAACCTTCTATCCCCTAAGGAGAAAGACCCAAGATACCATGAATGATATCTTACTGGTAGATCCAATGCCTTAACACTCCTCTAATTTCTACCATGGAATTCATTCTCTAAAGCTTATGTCTATTATATTGTATCAACACCTTCCTTAATTATAAAGATGATTAATATTTATAACCTTTGGAATTCTCTGATAAAATTATTTTAATAGAGTTAAGACCCTTAATTTCCCTCTTTTTGGATTTTCATAATAGCAATATGAGTGTTTCTAGCAACTCTTTCTCCATTTGCAAGGGGGGCACCAGCTGCACTCTCTCTCTCTCTCTCTCTCTCTCTCTCTCTCTCTCTCTCTCTCTCTCTCTTAATATTTATATATCCTTTTAAGCTTAACCCGCTTTTATTTTTCCCCTCTAAAAACCTACTTTCATTAAAGGCTTAGCTTCATTTCGGGCTCACCTACATATTCTTCGTTTTTTTCCTTAAAAAACCCCTTCCTTCTATCCTCAATGTTACCCTTCAAATCAACAAAGCCAAAGGGTGCAACAACAATATGTCGCCATATTTGTCAATAAAGGTAACATTATTTCCTCTCCTCTGCCTCCCCTCATTTGCTAATGAAGCTTATTTTTCGTTACCCTTCATTGTGTTAATAATCATATTCATGTCCATAGTGGTGTAGTTGAAAGCTCTATAAGTAATTCTAACATTATGTATTGATTCTCTTCTCCATAGTCTATATAGTGATTTACCTTAAGAAAATAAAAATAAAAATAAAATAGTTGTGTTATTTATTAATATCTATGAGTATATAGATATAAATGGTTAACGAAGAAAATGAATTTTGTTTTCTTTCTCTCTATTTTTCTAATATCTAAAATTTGGGCTACAATCCTCTTTTAATATTTTTATTAATTTCATTTTAAAGAACGAATAAATTCTTATGCAAATCAGTAAATAATTATTGATGTAAAATTTAATTTAATATTTTATTTTACAGGAAAACAATGATAGATTTTTAAAAATTTAATTTTGGCCATGCTATAAGAAATTTCTCACTCAACCACTTTATATTACTATGTATTGAATCTTTATAAAAAATTCAGATGCCAAACATTCTCTCTTAGCTTTCATAAATTTTCAAACACACATAATTCTCTCTCTTAAACAAAATAAAATCTTTCCATTCAGACTTTGTGCTATTTATGGAAAATCTAAGACCATAACAAAAGACACACTAATCTCCTACAACAGCTCTGTACGAAACCCACCAGAACTGCCCAATTCCTCTCCATATCAAAGAAACTTCACATACTAACGAGTCCATCACTCGAGATATACATGACATGCATTATGACGCCGTGCATCAATATATATGATGATTGACGAAGATAACAATATATCATCACTTAACCTTTGCTCCACCTTACTAGCTCAACACTGCTAGCATCACCACCATGAAAAGACATTTCTCCTATCATACCTAACATATTTCCAAGGATATATATATATATACTAGTCAAATAATTATCATAAAAGGTGAAAAACGATATATATTCTTTTTTCACCTTTTATGATCATTATTTGACTAGCTGTCTATAAATAACATAATTTTTTTATTTTCTAATAAATATATACTTCTATTATAAAAGCCGCTTGAATATCCTTTTATATCAAATCCTCACCTTCCATTTTAATTAATTTTAATTATTCAAATCAAATCCCAACCTTCCATTTCAATTATTGTAATTATAATTATTTTATTTTTGTCAAATATACTCTATTAATTATCAAAATATTGTAGCATTTAATGCATTACATATATTTTAAATCCATTGATTTTTTTAATTTCACTTTTCAATTAACAACAACAACAACAACATCAAGCCTTTATCCCACTACGTGGGGTCGGCTACATGAATCCTTTTTCTCCATTGTATCCTATTAAAAGCCAAATTCTCGTTTAAATCTAATAAAGAAAGGTCATTCCTAATATTTTCTAACCAAGTCTTTTTAGGTCTACCCCTACCTTTCTTAACACAAGTCAAATCTAATACCTCTACTCTCTTAACTGGGTCGTCGGAAGGCCGCCTTTTTATGTGGCCAAACCATCTAAGGCGACTCTCTCTAATCTTATCTTCTACTGGAGCTACTCCAACCTTTTCACGTATATGCTCATTTCGTATCCTATCTCTAAGGGTAAAGCCACTCATCCATCTAAGCATCCTCATCTCTGCCACACTTAACTTAGTATTATGCTTCTCTTTTAATGGCCAACATTCGGCACCATAAAGCATTGCAGGCCTCACTACCGTTCGCCCTAGCCGCTCTGGCGATTTAGGGTTTTCCTCCGCTCCATCTCTGCGTCCCTAATTTCTTCTTCCTGCTGTGTGTTTCTCGTGCGATTGGTGTGCCCTGGCTTCATTTTTTTGTTCTCTGCCCCTTCTGGGCCTTTTTAATGGCTGGAAATGATTCTTCCTCCTCTTGGGGGAAGGTTTCTGAGCCTGTGACGCATAGGAGCAAGGGCTTTTTCAACCTCATTGATGACTCTCCAAAATCTCCGTCTAGATCTAGATCGTTCAAAGAGGTTCTCACTGGTAAAGCTTCTGCAGGTGATGATCTTCCATCTCTTACTCAGTCCACGTTTAATGGAGTTCCTGCGATTTTACTGTCGGATGAAGAGGTTTTGAAGTTAGCATCTTCGTTCAAGTTTACTTTGGTTGGTAAATTTGGTCTTCGTAGACCAAATCTTGATGCTATTCGTCAATTTTGTTCTTCTCTTAAACTTTCGGGTTTCTATTCAGTGGGTTTGCTTGACTCTAGGCATGTTGCTATTCAACTCTCGAATGATCTTGATTATAGTCGTATTTTTGCTAGGCCGTCGTATTTCATTTTCAACTGTCAAATGTGTATTTTGAAATGGACTCCTTTTTTCGATATCAAAGAGGAATCCCCCATCGTGCCGGTTTGGATATCATTCCCTAACTTATGTCTTCATTTTTTTAATCAACAAGTTCTGCATGCATTAGGATTAATTTTTGGTAGACCGTTGCAAATGGATCAAGCTACAGCTTCTCGCACTAGACCTTCTGTTGCTCGTATTCTTGGTGAGATTGATATTTTGAAGAATCATCCTAAAGAAATTTGGGTTGGATCTAAAGCATTTGGTTATTTGCAAAAAGTGGAATTTGATAATATTCGAGATTTCTGCCCTCATTGCAAAATGCATGGTCACGCCCAAAATGATTGTTTTAATCTTCACCCTGAACTAAAAAAATCCAAAGTTATGTCTAAAGGGACGCTTGGCTCGGCCGATTCTCAAAAAATGTATGTCCCTGTTACCGACAAAGCTATTGAAAATACTGAGAACTCTGAGAATTTGGTGGAACCGCAATCCAATATTCATAATTTTGAGATTAATGATGTTAATCCTCCTGACAAAACCTTAAATATTGCTGTTCCTACTGTTAATTCTTTATAGTTAACTAATAATCCTGTTTTAAATGATATTTCTGCTATTGATACTAATGCTACTAAAGCTCTTGTGGATTATTGTGATGCTATAACTGAACCTAATTTCTTTGTTTCTATTGCTTCCATGTTCAATGAAATGGAGAATGAAGCTCCTTTAGAAAATTGTTCTGCTCCTGTGACTTTAGATAAACAACTTCCTCTTTCTAATAACTATGTGAAGAGGAATACGAAGATGGAGAGTTTATCCCTCCTGTTACAGGAAATGTTATGCCTGGTTGTAGCTTTGACAAAACTGTTTCCAATGATAGCAAAAAAACTTCGAAGTGTCAGCTTGAGGACAATTTTATACAGGTTTCAAGAAGAAAGGGTAAGCAGTCCAAACACATTTTACCACCTACTCCCAGATCTACTAGAGCTCAAACTTCCTCTAAAGCTTGCAATGATTAAAGCCCTTTTATGGAATGTTAGAGGTATTGGTGGTAAGGATTCCAAACTTCGTGTTCGTAATTTGTGTACGATTCATAATATTCATTTACTCATCTTGATTGAGCCTTTAATTAAGAATATCAACATTGCTTCTACTGCTAAGTCTTTAGGTTTTTCTAATTGCTATGCTAATTGCTCTAACAAAATTTGGATTTTCTGGAATAATGTTATCTCTTTAAATGTTATTGAGGATCTTCCTCAAGTTTGCCATTGTTATATCTCTATTTTCAATGTCAACTGCTATGCTTCTTTTGTTTATGCTACTTGCACTAAAACAAACCGTTTATCTCTTTGGAATCAATTAAGACACTTTGCCTCGATTATTAACGGTCCTTGGTGCATTGGTGGTGATTTTAATATTATTTCAAACTCCTCGGAGAGATTGGGTGGTAATGCACCTAATGTCAATGCTATGGATGACTTTAATTCTATGATTAGCGATTGCAATCTTAACCATATTGGTTATTTTGGTAGTCCTTTTACTTGGCATAGAGCCAATTTGTGGCAAAGATTAGATAGATTTCTTTTTAATGATAGTTGGATTGCTGACTTTCCATCTTCTAGTATTGAGCATCTCAGTATAACTCTTTTTGACCATTCTTCTCTGCTTTTGAATGTTAAAAAAATTTGCATCTTAATGTTTTATCTTTCAGATTTCAAAATATGTGGATGTTACATGATGATTTCTCTAGTCTTCTCTCTACTAATTGGAATGCTCTGGTCTATCCTGATAACAATGTTTCTGGCATGTTAAGACTTTGGTCTAAGCTTTCTAGATTCAAGCAGTGCTTGAGGTGGTGGAATAAATGCGTTTTCAAAAACTTATTTTCTAATATTAAAGATGCCGAGGCTAATGTCTCCTGTTTGGAGAACATTTTCCAACTCAATCCTCTTTCTGATAACTTGTCCAATCTTAATCAAGCTAAAGATTCTCTTCTTCTTCTTCAACGTCAAGAAGAATGTTATTGGCATCAAAAGTCTAATGCTAAATTTATTGTGGAAGGTGATAAAAACACTAAATTTTTCCTTGCTTTAGCCAATAAAAAAAAGTCTAGAAGCTATATTCATAAGATTTTTTATTCTGATGGTTCTGTTCTTAATTCAGATGAGTCTATTTGTAATTCTGTTGTGGCTTACTTTAAAAACATTTTTACCAGTTCTTCTACTTGTTTCCCTATTACTAATTCTCAATTTATTCCGAACATTATTTGCGAGGCTGATAATAATAAGCTTTGTCAAACTCTGTCTGAAGATGAAATTTTAAGAGTTATCAAGGATCTTAATAGCAATGCTGTTGCGGGTCTTGATGGTTTTACTACGAAATTCTTTCAAGTTAATTGGGAGATTATCAAAGAGGATGTTATTAATGCTGTGGCGGATTTCTTTGCTGGTAATCCCTACCCGAAATTTTTCTCTTTTACTTATATTGTGCTCATTCCTAAAATTGATGGCCCTAATCATTGGCATGATTTTAGACCAATTAGTTTGTGTACTTTTCTCAATAAGTTGAATTCTAAGATCATTTCTAATAGATTAATTAACATTTTACAAAGAATTATTTCTTTAAATCAAACTGGTTATGTGAAAGGTCGTAGCATTTTTGATAATATTTTGTTAGCTCAAGAAATCACTCATGATATCAATGTTAAAAGTAAAGGTGGCAATGTGATTTTTAAGCTTGATATTTCTAAAGCCTATGATAATTTAAACTGGAATTTCCTCTATAAGGTTCTTTCCCTTTTTGGTTTTACCAACTCTTTTATTTCTCTTATTAAAAATAGCATCGAAAATTGTTTCTTCTCAGTGATTATTAATGGAAAGCATAATGGTTTTGTCAACTCATCCAAAGGCCTTAGACAAGGTGATACTATGTCTCCTGCCCTCTTCATTATTGCTATGGAAAATCTTTCTAGAGGTTTAAATGATTTATACTTGAGAAATCCGAGATTAAATTTTTGCACTATTAGAGGTTTACCGATATCTCATCTGAGTTTTGCTGATGATTTCATTTTGTTCACTAATGGCTCTATTAATAACATCTCTTTACTGTTGAATTTCCTCATTAGCTTTTATAATCATAGTGGGTTATCTATTAATAAAGATAAAAGCACTTATTGTTTGCAATTCCGTCAATTAGAACAGAATTCAAAGCATTCAAAGATTATGTGGTTTTGTTCCTAAAGCTTTACCCATTACGTACCTTGGCACTCCCATCTATAAAGGTAAGAAGATGATTTTTCTTTTTGATAATATCTTTGCTAAGATTGAGAAGAAGCTTAACAATTGGTCCTCAAACTTTTTATCTTATGGTGGCAGGCTCACTCTGATAAAATCTGTTTTAAACTCGATGCCTATTTATCTTTTTCATACCTTATTGCCCTCTGCTTCTATTTGTTCCAAACTTGAGAGAATTTTTAACAAGTTTTTTTGGGGTTCTACTTTTAATAATAAAGGCATTCATTGGTCCTCTTGGGATAAAAATTGTGGTGCCCTTTCTGAAGGTGGCCTAGGGTGCAAATCTTTAACTGATTCGGCCAAAGCTTTTTCTTTCAAATTATGGTTTTCTTTTAGATCTAATGTTAGTCTTGTGGCTCGTTTCATGAATATTAAATACTGCCCTAATACTCATCCATCTTTATGCTTTCATAGAAATACTGACTCTTTTGTTTGGAAAAGGCTTTGCAATACTAAGTGGGAGGCTGAAAAGTGCATTCAATGGGGACTCGGAAAAGGTGATATTTTTTTCTGGCAAGACAAATTGCTTGGGCAATCTTCGATTGAGTCTTTGCTTAATACGAATTCTATTAGTAATATTAAAGTTTCTCATTTCTTGCAAAATGGTTTTTGGGATTTTATTAAACTTAGTGAGGATGTTCCTCCCTTCATTGTGGATAAAATTTTAGATGTCCCTCTTCAGCTACAAGAAAAAGATGTTATTTTATTCTCTCTGTCCTCTACGGGCAATTTTATTTTAAAGGATGCTTGGGATTCTTTCAGAATTAAGAAGGAGAGATCTATTCTTTACTCTGCTATTTGGCATATTAACTTCCCTTTATCTTATTCCACTTTATTTTGGAGATGTGTCAAAGGCTACATTCCGGTGGATGTCAGGCTTCAAATGAAAGGTTTCCAACTTTCCTCTAAATGCCAGTGCTGTTCGGATATTGAGACCATTGATCACATCTTTGTATCTAGTGACATTGCTCAAACTATTTGGAGTTATTTTGGTAATATTGCTAATAAACCTATAACTGCTATGCATAATGATTTCATTTCGGTTAGCAAAAACTGGTTCCACTTATCTAAGGGGCACATCTTAAATCTTATTCCTATTCTTATTGTTTGGTTCATTTGGAAATCACGTAATGAGGCTAAGCACAATGCTATTGGGATGGATGCCAATACCATTATTTCTAATGTGAAGCACAAAATTATTCAAATGTACTCTTACAAGCTTATTTCTAAGAAGAATTCCAAAAATAGTACCCATCTGGCCAACTCTTTAGGCATTAATTTTACTAATATTTTCACTACTTCTGTTGACAAAATTGTGAATTGGATCAAGCCGAAACCACCTTACATTAAGCTTAATACTGATGGTTCCCTTGGGCCTAAAGGTGCTGGTGCTGGTGGTATCATTAGAGATAATGTTGGTAATGTGCTTGCTGCTTACTCTGCCCCGATTCAATGTAATTCAGCGATTACTGCTGAAATTCATGCTCTGCTCCTTAGGCATAAGGTTTGCACTAAATTAGGTTTTTTCTATATCTGGATTGAATTTGATGATTTTCTTCTTATTCAAATTATTAAGAACATTGTTCCTGGTAATCCTGAGAATTTTTATCTTATTAGGAAGCTTAAACTTTCTTTGTCCAGTTTTCATTTTTTTATATCTCACATTTTTCGTGAAGCTAATGTGTGTGTCGATTGGTTAGCTAAGCGTGGTTGCAATATTCTCTGTTATGAAGAATTAAATACTACTGATTTACATCCTCTTCTCCAAGGTATGATCATGCTTGATAATACTGGTTTACCCTATATCAGATATGGTTAACTTCATATTTACTATGTTTCTTGTGTGCCCTGATTTTTACTATTTGAAATTTGCTTTTCATTTATCTTTGATTGCGAAGTGTATTGTTATGAATTTTAATTGTTGATGCCCGTATGTTTCTATTATTTGCACTTGCTCTATGGCTGCTCCTTTTCTGGAGGGCTGCATCGTTACCTTGTTCAATTTCTCAGTTCTGTTGTATCTCATTTCCTTGTCTGAGGTTTTTGGGAGAATCTTGTGCTGGTGTGGCTATTTTCTGATGCTTATTGTTTCCTGTGTCGTATCTGTTACTAAGTTCATTTTTGTTGATGGCTATACTAGTGGTAATCGTGCTCTGTTTGTTTTTCCTTTTCGTTTTACCTATGCTGTTACGATTTATCTGGGCATCTACATGGTGTGGACATTTTTTGGTAGTATCTTTGTGAGTATCTATGTGGGTAGGAAAGTTATCAACAAGTGGATTATGTCTTACTTGTTGGATAGTTTGAATACTCCTAATTTGGAGGATGTTTCTTCTGTGGTTCATTTCCTGAGCGGTTTGTTTTGGTTGTTGGCTTTTTCCTCTACGTTAGTATTTTTTATTTGGTTCTCTAAGTCTATTTTTTGGAGAGGTTTTTGCAGGTTATATTTTCTTTCTGAAATCGAAATCGACAAAAACTGTAAGCCTCTCTCTTTTACCTATTTTCTTTGGATTTTCCTTGTTATTCATCCTTTTTGCAGGAAGTCAAAGCTGAACGAGAATATCAATCACTTCCTTTTTTTGGGTGCTGCTGCCGTGCAGCCCAGCGTTAATTTTTTCTTATATTGTATTGATAGGAAAAAGGTCCACCGGCTCGTAGGTTTTAATTTTCTTTTTGATTGTAGCTCGCAAGAGCGTAGTGGGCTGGAGGACCATTTTAAGGACCTTGTAACCGTTTTTTATATCAACGCGTAGGCCCCTTCTGTGGGTTTAAAAAAAAAAAAAAGAAATAAATTTATAGTTTTTAATAGAATTTAAGAGTTTTTATTTCACTTCTTCCTAAAGTAACTTTTCATCTCAATTTCCTATTCCTAATTTAATTTATGTATTATGTTTAAATTCCTGACATTTTTAAATTTCATGTTTAAGTTAGAGTTATCAATTGCATTTAAGAAAAAAATTTAGAGTTTTTAATTATATTTAAGAGTTTTAAATTTATTTTTCTACTAAACTAACTTTTCATCCGTTTATCCCTCCAACTATCCTAGTCATCATGATGCTTCTATTTCCTCCTCCTATTCAGCATAACCATTTTTTTCATGCCTTTACAAACACCAATCTCCATTTATTTTTTCTATTTTCCTTCTTCTCCTATATGATCTTCTCATGTCCGAAAGAGATGCTTAAAAGAGCTTCTTCACTGGTTCTTCACTACTTTAACATTGTTTCAAGTATCTTCATTTTTACATTCACTTCCTTCTTGATGGAGACTTTGTTAATGACACTTGTAATTTTAGGTATGATATTTTCTTTGTAAAATCAGAATTTCATTCATGATATAATATTTTAAATGATTAATTTGATTCTTCTTGACTTCCTTCCTTCTTTACAGATTTATTTTCTATTTGAGAGGCATTATTAATAACTTTGGTAAATTTTTAAATATGGTTTATTTTTCAAATAAGATTTTTATTCATGATATCATGTTTAATAAATAATAAATTTGATTATTCTTCTTTTCTATGATGTGCCTTTTTGTGGCCAATAAAAGCTGTTTGGTTCCTTTCATATCTAATCATGTGACTTTTTATGGCTTCATGTGCAACAGAGCTTCATGTGCAACAGACTTGTTATGAATGTTGAGAGCTTCTTCTCATCTTCTCCAATTTTCAAATCAGAATTCGATATGACTTCGCATGAAGAAGAGTTTTGAATGATTCTCAACTTCACATAATGTTGAGAAATTATTCATCACTTCTCCTTCTATCAGATTGGAAGTTGATAATCCATAATAAATTTTCTCTTACAAGTACAGTGTATCACAAGCTCTTCAAGAACCTTAGTTGTTTAGCATAATACCCTTTCAACATTATTTTTTCTTCCCCTGAAGGTTGCAAGCATAATTTTATTTTTTTTATTAGTTTATATCTTTATTATGAGTCTTCAAATTTTTATAGTTTATTATTTTGTCTTTATCATTGTTTTAAATATCTACATTTGTACATAATTATGAATTTGCTCAATAGTAATATATTGTTATAAGTTCTTGAGAATTACTTTCTTCTTGATGGAGAATTTTTAAATGACCTTTGTAATTTTAGAAATAAGATTTTATTTTCAAAATTAAAAATACATTCATGGTATCATATTTTAGTTGATTAATTTGATTATTCTTTACTTCCTCCTTCTTGACAAATTTATTTTATATTTGAAAGGCATTATTAATAACTTTTGTAAATTTCTAAATATAACTTATTTTTTAATTAAGATTTTTATTCATGATATCATGTTTTGTTATTTTATATTAAGAGTTTAAAAATTTAGTATAAGCCTAAAGTTATTTTATATTATCATGCAAGTTGTAGAGTTAAGAAAGTCAATATAACTAAATAATTATATATAATTTTATTTAAATTGAAATCTATGTATAATAATATTTTCTAATAATTTTTTATAAGCATAAAAAAAAGAAGAAAAGGACGAAGGGTTCTCTGCCCATACTAAGAGAGTGTGAAAGGACGAAGGGTTCTTTGCCCATACTAGGAGAGTGTGAAAGAATGAAGGTTCTCTGCCAGCATTGGGGATAGTGTAAAAGAATGACGGTTCCGTGGGACACTGTAAAGAGTGTTTGTAAAGGTTTCTCCGCCTTGCTGTGGGTGCAAAAGGAGAGTCACTATTGGTATTAGTGAAATACTCGGAGGGTGCCTCCGGGAAGTGGATGTAGGTCTGCTTTTGACCGAACCACTATAAATCTCGTGTCTTTATTTTTCCACTGGCTTTTATTTTTGTGCTTTTTAATTTTAAAACTGTGGTTGAAAAACATTTTCTATAAAACTCATTAAAGTTTATTTTTCAGTTTAAAAGTTAAAAGGTGGATTTTTTTTATTACCATTTCACCCCCCCCTCTTGGTTAGCCGTGGGACATAAGCTTAGGTATAATAACCTAATTCATAGAATCAAGTTTCAACAAGTGGTATCATAGCTTTGTTTCAAAATCATAAGTTTAGACTACTTTTTTATTAACGTAAATGACTACATTTGGAAACTGAAATACACCTGAGGGTTACTCTATAACTAGACCTCCACTGTTCGATAATATATCTTTTGATTTTTGGAAAACACTCATGTCTAAATTTTTATAGTCACTTGATTATCGTATGTGGAACTTAGTTCATGAAGGGTATACAAAACCAACTAGATTAGTTGATGGAGTTAGAGTTGAAACCCCTTTTGTAGACTGGATAGTAGAAGAACGTGACTTAGCACAACTAAATGCCAAATGCTTGAATAGTTTCTTTTGTGCTTTAAAATCAGAAGACTACATGCGGGTTTCCACTTCCAAATGTGGGAAGGACATATGGGATAGACTTTGTATAACTTATGAGGGGACTAAGGAGGTTAAGCAATCTAGACTTAATAGCTTGTTGCATGATTATGAACTATTTCATATGAAACCAAATGAATCTATTTCTGATATATACACAATATTCACACAAATAGTCACCTCTTTACATACACTAGGTAGGGAACTAACGAATGCTAAAATGGTCAACAAAATTCTTCGTTGTTAGCCTACTAGTTATGATGCTAAAATTACTGCAATTACAGAGTCTAAAGATCTAAACATTTACTCTATTCACAATCTTCTTGGTTTGTTAATTGCTTACAAGCAAGGAGTTAGCTAAAGAAAAATTGATGTAGGTGAACCACGAAGGGAGAAGAATATAGCACTAAATATGGAAGAGTCTGAGAGTGAACACTCATAACCTGAGGATGAAGACGACATCGCATTGATGACTAAACAATTCAAAAGATTTCTAAAGAGGAAGCAGGAGAGACGTCAGCATTGGAATAGAGGTAAATTTAATAGAAATGCCAAGGTTT
>NW_021318852.1:7903978-7908803 GCF_001605985.2 Dendrobium catenatum
GGTTGTAGGGTGGATAGAAAGAGCACTTCTAGAACATGTCAATTTATTAGAAATTCACTATTCTCTTGGTCCAGTAGAAAACAAAATTCAGTAGCCCTATCTACTGCCGAAGCTGAATACATTGCATTAGGAAGTTGTGTGGCACAAGTACTTTGGTTGAAACAATAGTTGATTGATTTAGGATTGACTATATGCACTATTCCAATTTATTGTGATAGCACTAGTGCTATTTGTATTTTTAAAAATCCTATTCAACATTAAAGAACCAAACATATAGACATAAGGCATCATTTCATAGGGGATCATGTATCCAAAGGAGAAATTGAACTCACTCATGTTTCTACTGAAAATCAACTTGCAGACATTTTTACAAAAGCTTTAGCCTTTGATACTTTCAGTGCATTAAGAACAAGGCTAGGTGTGATTGATTTGAATGCTTAAATAAAAATATTTTTGTAACATTGATGTTTGTTTACTAGTTAAATGTGTTTATGTTTTTATGTGTTCATGAACTTATTTGTGTGATTTTCTTTATTTAGAGTTTGTGTTTTTTCATTGTTATATATTTTTAGTGTTTTTGTTTTTAAGTTTTTTTGATTGAGAACAAAAATTTGAAAATTTTGAGTGAGAATCATCCGGGATGAAATATTTTCATACGAGATTATTTGTGTAGTGTGATAAACTGTCAGATTTTGAACTGTTTGAGTGCAATTTTCAGTGTTTTATTATCACTTCGTATGTACGATCGTCACGATCGTCCGGGATGGAATGTTTTTCAAACGATAGGATGAATGATTAAAGTGGTTGAATGGATAAGGTAGTTTTTAATACGAACAACGTACGTACGAACCTTTTGTTCATCTAGAAGAATACATCTCGGTTCGATGTAGGGGATGGTTTTAACTACCATTAAAACGATATAAGTTTTGATCATCCCGGGACGAACACGTGTTTGTCTGTACGATCAGACTGGTCAAAAGTCTGTACAAAAGGACACTTCGTAAGTTGTGTTTATTATGAAAAGCCGTTTCATTTTGACGCTTTTGATCGTCCAAATGAAATTTTTTCGTACAGGAAGAATTGAAAATTTCATACTGGACGAAATTTTTCATCTGGTACGAACATATCATTTTCAATAAATAGAAGGGGGCTTTTGAACTCAACTATCACACTCAAAACTCCACTTTCAATCTCTTTTGTAGTCTAGATCCTCTTCCAAATGGTGAGTTCAAGCAAGAGACAAAAGGTTCTAGCAAAGAAATTGTTAAGAGAGTTGCTATTTGCATATGTTACATTCTTGCAACTTGTATAGTTTTAATGATTTCAAATTTTATTGTTTTATGTGCAATTATTTCCTAAAACTTTTTGGAAGAATTGTTTTTGCTCTTATGTATACTAATATTTCAGGGAAATTGAACTCCAAACTATGAAGACTTCAAATCAATTTCAGCATACAACTCTTTGCAAATTGAAGATTTAAATTGTTCCTTGAATTGAGAGGGAGTGATTGTAATTGAATGAATAAACACACAGACACACACCTAAGGAGAATTTACAAAAAATTTACTGATCGTCCGGGTTGAATATAGTTCGAACGGGACGATCAGGTCAGTTTTCTCCCCAGAAGAGCAATGAAACGAACAGGAGTTGGAGGAAATTTTTCTAAGTCCTGATCGTCTAGGACGAAATAGGCTATGTAAAAATTTCGTTCAAACGAAATCTATAATCTTGCCAGGATGATTTCTTCTCTGTAAAAATTTCGTCTAGACGAAATACAAATTGTCCTAGGACGAATTCTTCTCTGAAAAAATTTTGTTCAGACAAAGTTCATTATTATGCCAGGACATTTTCTTCTCTGTAAAAATTTTATCCAGATGAAGTCATGTTCGTCCCAGGATGATGTGAACCGACTTACCAAAATTGGTTACATCCATGCAGTTATTTGGGAACCGACCTATGGTATAACTGATCATATTGGACGAACCTAGTTCGTACGGGACAATGATCATGTACAAACATAGTTCTTAACAATATACATAAGGATCGTTTCCGGCACTTTAAGTAAAATCGTTCAGGACGATCCACGATCGTATGGGACGATTCATTTCGTGTTGACTTGAAAAATTTGTAGTTTTGGACAGTTTTTCTTGTCTCTCCTATATATAGTCCAATTTAGATTGTCACCCTATCTTTTTGCCATTTGATCTTCGTGCCTATTGAAAGAAGAGTCAAGGAGAAAGTGTAAGAGAGCACTCAAAGAAGGATTCCTGCCACTAAAGCGGTAAGGCTTCGCTTGGTGTTCAAAGATTAGAATCTCTACTTGTGATTTGGGATTACTTCACACTTTTCTTCTTTCCTTCTAGAATTCTTGTGAGAAGATATGTCAAGGAGATCCGGTTCTCTACCGACACTTGGAGAGTGTAAACAACTGCGAGTTCTCTGCCCACACTAGGAGAGTGTGAAAGGACGGAAGGTTCTCTGCCCACACTGGGAGAGTGTGAAATGATGGAAGGTTCTCTGTCAACACTGGAGATAGTGTAAAAGGACGACGATTCTCTGCTAACACTTGGAATAGTGTAAAAAAACGACGGTTCTCTGCCGCATCAGGTAGTGGTGGAAAGAGTGTTTGTAGTCCGCCTTGCTGTGGGTGCAAAAGGAGAGACACTATTGGTTTTAGTGCAATACTTAGAGGGCGCCTCCAGAGAGTGGATGTAGGTCTGGTTTAGACCGAACCACTATAAATCTTGTGTCTTTTATTTTTGCTAATTTTTATTTTCCACATTTTGTTTTGGTTCTAAAAAATTATGGTTGAAAAACTTTTTCTAAAAATTCATTAAATTTTATTTTTGATTCAACATACTCAAGAGGGATAATTAAAAAAAAAAACCAATTCACCCCCCCCCCTCTTGGATAGCCTTGTGACATAAGCTTTGGTTTAACAACCTAATTCATAGTGAACGAATCTCAACAAGTGGTATCAGAGCTTTATTTCAAATTCATAAGTTTAGACTACTTTTTGATTAACATAAATTACTACATTTGGAAACTAAAACACACCTGAGGGTTACTCTATTACTAGACCTCCACTGTTTGACAATATAACTTTTGATTTTTGGAAAACACGCATGTCTACTTTTTTACAGTCAATTGATTAAAGGATATACAAAACCAACTAGATTAGTTGATGGACTTAGGGTTGAAACACCTTTTGTAGACTAGACAGTAGATGAACGTGACTTTGCCCAACTAAACTCCAAATGCTTGAATAGTTTCTTTTGTGCTTTAAAATTAGAAGACTACATGCAAGTTTCCACTTGCAAAAGTGGAAATGACATATGGGATAGACTTTGTATAACATATGAGGGGACTAATGAGGTCAAACAATCGAGACTCAATATCTTGTTGCATGATTATAAACTATTTCACATGAAATCAAACGAATCTATTTCTGATATGTACACAAGATTCACACAAATAGTCACCTCTTTGCATGCATTGGGTAGGGAGTTAACAAATGCTGAAATGGTTAATAAGATTCTTCATTGCTTATCCACTGCATATGATGCTAAAATTACTGCAATTACAAAGTCTAAGGATTTAAACATTTATTCTATTGACAATCTTCTTGGTTCTCTTATTGCTTACGAGCAAGGAGTTAGCCAAAGAAAGACTGATGCAGGTAAACCACGAAGGGAGAAGAACATAGCACTGAATATGGAAGAGTCTGAGAGTGAACACTCACAACCTGAGGATGAAGAAGACATCGCATTAATGACTAGACAATTCAGAAGCTTTCTGAAGAGGAAGCAAAAGAAATGCCAACAATGGAATAGAGATAATTCAATAGAAGTATTAAGGTTTCAAATGATGTAATTTGCTATGAGTGCATGAAACCTAGACATATAAAGATGGATTGCCCTAAACTCAAAGCCAATCCTAGCAAGAAAAAGGTAGAGGAGAAACTTACTGTAAAGAAGGGAAGAAAGAAGTTTCGAAAAGCTTTCTAGGCGGACTCAGCTTCAGATTCATCAGAGACTGAAAAAGAAGAGGAAGTCACTAATTTGTGCTTAATGGCTGACAATCTTGATCAGTTAGATCAAAAAGAGGTATGTGACTTAAATTATGATGAATTATTTGAAGTTTCTGAACACATGCATGATGTATATAGAAAAATAAAGAAATTGCTTGCTAGTCTAAGTCTAGAATTTGAAGAACTTAAAAAGAAACATGAAATTCTTAGGAAGGATCATGCTTTGATTGATAACAACCACATGAAATTACTTGATGAGTTTGACGACTTGAATAAAAATCATGATAATTTAAAATCATCTTATGCAGACTCGAGAAAGATTATAAGAATTCTAAGGATGAATTTGAGAGCAAACTTTATAAAACTAATTATACAAATTGAATTTTGGAGAATATGAATTCATTTTACAAATTAACTATAAAATCTCTCGAGGATAATAAGATACCACCTAAACTTGAAGATTTTACTAATCCTATTATGTATCCTAAATTTATGCAATTTCTGAAAAGATAGATGAATGCTAGAAAACTTAGGAATCCATTTCCTAAAGTAAAATGTAATAATTGTGGATTATTTAGACATATAGCTCACACCTATACTTTAAAGATAAAAACTAATTTGGTGTGGAAACCTAAGATGCATAAACCTAGACATATCATACATGCATCTGATTATAAATTGCTAAAAGATTAATGCAAACTTGTTTGGGTTCCCAGATCTAACGTTTGATAATTTTGCAGGGTTGCTCTCATACAAGACCTCGTGAGAGCATATGGTACCTGGACAGCGGATGTT
>NW_021318852.1:7917320-7978579 GCF_001605985.2 Dendrobium catenatum
GCTTTAATGGTATTGAAATGTGTGTTAGCCTTTATGACAATCATTAGATTTTTTATCTTAATAGTGCTATACTTTGAAGTGCAAGTCTAAATTAAATTCATTAGAAAATCTAATTTTTTTTAAATTTAAGTTCTGCTTATAACTTGATATAATTAGAATTGTCAATTTCATGTCTCTTATTTAGACTACATTAATTCTAATATTATTATTGCAACTATGATGTTTTCTTATTTTATATTTCACTTATCAATAAATATTTATGCACTATGAAAAATTTAAAATTTTTTGTTATTGATTTTGGAAAGATCAAAATTACTCTTGAACAAAAAAAAGAAATGTACAAATATACAAAAATCAAAAGAAATGTGTAATGGTTCGCAAGTAGAAAAAGAGGCAAAAAATAAGTCCAAAAATAAAATGATGTATAAAAATGTGCCAATAATTTGAAAAAGATGCACAAAGCGCCACATGTGGTAATTATTTCTTTCTATTGTCTTTTAATCTCTTAATTCAAATTTATCTATTGTACATTTATATTCTATATTGACATTTGAAATATAAATATTTTTTATTCATCTATTTGAAATGATTTTCTTTATCTTAGTGTCTAAATTGACTCATGTTTTTGATATCTTCTTTCTATTATCAATGTTATATCTCTTCTTAAATTCTATGAATTAATATGATTTGCCTAATGTTTTCATTTTAATTGCAAAACTTATTTCAATCACTTTCAAGATTGAATTATCAAATAATTTTTATATGTCTGCTTATATTTCAAGTCTTTTTCTTCTTTACTTTTAGATGTTGTCAAAAAGGTGAAGAAATTGTTTGTATCATGGTTTTTGTTTTTGTTGATTCATATTTTATGTGTGTGTATCTTTTTTTTATTTTGTTTAGGGTTTTGTGTATGTTATATTTTTGTTTTATTTTTTTTTTTGTTATATATTTCTGAAAATGCCTCCTTATTTACACTTGTTCATCAATTAAGGGGGAGTTTAGGAGATTTTTTAAATTTGAAAATTATACAAACAATAATTTATTTTGCTATCATCAAAAAGGGGGAGATTGTTAAGAGAGTTGCTATTTGCATGTTTTATAGTTTTGATGATTTCAAATATTTTTATTTTATGTATAGTTATCTTCTAACATTTTTTAGAAAAGTTGTTTTTGCTCTTGTGTGTACTAACATTTCAGGAAAATCAAACTCCAGACTACAATGAATTCAAATCAAATTCAACATGAGATACTTTGTATATTTAAAAATTTGTATTCTTTTTAAATTAAATTTGAGAGGGAGTGATTGTAATTGAGTGAATACACACACACACACCTCAGGAGATTTTGAGAAATTTGTACTGATCGTACTGGACGAACATAGTTCATACGGGACAATCAAATCAGTTATCTCCACTAAAGAGCAATGGAACGAACAAAAGTTGAAGAAAATTTTTCTAAGTCCCGTCGTCCAGGACGTAGTGTATTCGTCCCAGGATAAAATGTTCTCTGGAAAATATTTGTTCAAGAACGAAGTGTATTCATTCCAGGATGAGTTGCTCTCTGGAGCATTTTCATCCAAGATGAAGTGTATTCATCCCGGGATGATTTGCACTCAGTAAAACTTTCATCCGGACGAACCTTAACTTAGTCCCAGGATGAGGTGAACCGACTCTGAAAATTAAGTGTCGTTCTGCAGCTTTTTGGGAACCGACCTATGGAATAACTGTTCGTACCGGACGAACCTAGTTCGTACGGGATGATGTGTGTGTACGAAGTCATTTCGTACCCATATACAATAGGTTCATTTCCAACGCATTTAAGTAAAGTCATTCAGGATGATCCACGATCATACGGGACGATCCAATTCGTATTGACTTGAAAATTTGTAGTTTTTGGACTATTTTTTGTGTCTTTCCTATAAATAGTCCAAATTAAACTGCCATATAATATCTTTTTGCCTAGTGATCTTCGTGCCTATTGAAAGAAGAGTCAAGGAGAGAGTGTGAGAGAGTGTTTGAAGGAGATTTTTTTCCATTGGAGCGTGAAGGTTTCACTTGGTACTCAAAGGTAAGAGCCTTAACTCTTGGTTTGTGATTACTTCACTCTTCTCTCTTCCTTCTAAAATTCTTGTAAGAAGATCTGTCAAGGAGATTTGATTCTCTGCCGACACTTGGAGAGTGTGATACGCTTAAGGGTTCTCTGCCCACACTTGGAGAGTGTGAACAGCCGAAGAGTTCTCTGCCCACAGTTAGAGAGTGTGAAAGGATGAAGGGTTCTCTGCCCACACTGGGAGAGTGTAAAAGGACAAAGGGTTCTCTGCCCACACTAAGAGAGTGTGAAAGGAAGAAGGTTCTCTGCTAGCACTGGGGATAGTGAAAAAGGATGACGGTTCGCTGCCGCACTAGGTAGTGGTGGAAAGAGTGTTTGTAAAGATTTCTCCACCTTCTGTGGGTGCAAAAGGAGAGTCACTATTGTTATTATTTCAATACTCGGAGGTGCCTTCGGGGAGTGGATGTAGGTCTGGTTTTGACCGAACCAGTATAAACCTCGTGTCTTTAATTTTCCGCTACCTTTTATTTTTGTGATTTTTAATTTTAAAACTATGGGCAAAAACATTTTTTTACAAAACTCATTAAAGTTTATTTTTCGATTTAAAAATTAAAGGAGGATTTTTTTTATTACCAATTCACCCCCCCCCCCCCCCCCCCCCCCCTCTTGGTTAGCCGTGGGACATAAGCTTAGGTCTAACAACCTAATTCATAGAAATCAAGTTTCAACAGTTATAAGACCTCAATGAACTAACCCGAGGTGCTCCAAGAGGAGGGGGTTGATTGGTTCTTTTAAAAATGATTATTGGAATAAAAAAAAATTCTAGCTAGAGAATGATTTTAAAAAATAATTTTGAAAGAAATAATTATTCTAATACACGTGGAAGCAAATCAAGGTTTAATATATTTTTCATTTTAAAGCACAAATATATTAATCAAGATATGGAAATTTTTTAATCTTTTTCAAACCACAAACTAACCTAATTGAAGTTTATGGTAAATAATAAGATTCATGCAGTAAGCTAAAATTATAGAAAATTAAAGTACAATAAAGTAAAAATAGGAAAGAGCACACCAGATTTTATAGTTGTTCGGTTAATCTTGACCTACTACATGGAGTCCTCCTCTCTGAGTGTTACATTAATAAACATAATCTCTTATTTCCCCCATAACAAGGAAGAGAAGCCCTTACAAGATTCCCTTTCACCAACCATGTTGTGATGGATAATTAGAAGATCTGTCACACTCTAAGTTATGATATTGGACATTTAATCTTTTTTCTACCTTCTAGAGAATGTAGAGAACCTAGAATCCTTCTTCACCCTCCTATTGTTTGCATAGAACAACAATCCTTTTTCACCGACTTGGTGAAGGTAGGGAACCACGATCCTTTTTCACCCTTATAGTGAAGGCAGAAAATCACAATCCTTATTCACCCTCCTAGTGAAGTTAGAGAACCCTAGACTATTGAATTTGAAGCTTTTCTCCCAAGAGAATCTTCAAGAACTCTCCAAGTCCACAGGAGAAAGCGAGATGTAGGCTTATTTGGAGCAATCATGTGAAACCCCTCACACTACTTCTCCCTCACACACAACCTCAACTTCTTTTTCCTCTTTAACCCCAAAGCTCTCAGGAAATGATCTCTCTCAAAGTTTCTTTAACAACCAAAGTTTCTTATAAAAAATACATCAAAAGATTGCTTAAGTAGTACGCTTAAAAAAATCCTAATTTTTCAATTTAACCATCTTTGTTTGTATAGTATGATCTTGGGTCTTACAGTGCAATCAGTTCCAATACATGACCCATCCAATATGATAATAACAATTATTCAAACAAACTATTCAATTTTAGCAAATATATAATACAGTATGATCATAAGTTCATCTGGTATAATTAGTTTAATTTAGCTATGTTCACACAGAAAGATCACGGTGATGATTAAAAATCATCTTTGTCGATCATTCAATATGATTCACATCATATAGTACTATTAGTTTAATACCTATAGTTTATATAGTATGATATAAATATTGTACTATATGATTAGTTTAAAAATTAAGGTTTCATCTGGTAGGATATCTAGGATGACTAGATTTCACCCCTATAAATCATACATTACGGTTACCTACATTTAATTAGCCATGATTTGATTTACTAATTATAGGGGATAATTAAAGTAAGATTTCAAATATCATATAGTAAAATTAGTTCAAAATTTATTTTTCAAAATTTTTACTTAATTAGAGGAATTGGAATAAGGGGAGAGAGAGAAAGTAGAGAGAAAAACTCTGGTTTTTTGAATTTCTGGTAAGGCGGGACGTTGTTTTTGCAGCGGGTTTGGCCGGAACTCCAGCTTCTCGTCGGCTCGGATGGATGGCGATGGATCATTGATGGCTTATTCCTTTGGATACTTGGAAGAATTATAGGAATGGAATCTCGGTTCCAGTTCTTGATCCTACAGAGGTCTTCAATGGCGGATCCAAGATTTTGGATGGATTCAATAAGAATTTTAAAGGTTTTGCTAATAAGCCTTTGGCGATTAATGAGGGAGGTTTATTGGATAAGAAGGATACCTTTATCCATGTTCCTGGCAAGGGAAAGATGTGCTTAAAGAAGATGTCCTTAAACAGCAGGTGGATGTCGCACCTTATTTTACAGGCGGAAAAGAAAGTTTACAAAAATGGAGGTTTGGCTACTTCTTCCTCGGGAGGATTAAGGATCAATTCTGTTGTTGATCATAGTAATTTTTCTTCAAAATCTTCTCCTATTATTAGAAGCTCGATTGATATTTGTAAATGTGATTCAAAGAATGTGGAGAATGTGATTGTAGATTTGTCTCTGAGTAAGATTGCAGGGTCACCTGAGGAGGTTCCAATTGTGGCAGTTGCTAGACCGACAGATGCTGTTAAGGGCCAGAAGAAGAATGTGTGGACACAATCAACTTGGAGAAAAACCAGAGGTGAATGTAGACAACCTGGATCAGGGAATTTTTTATCTGAAGACAAAAAAATGGTGGTTCTTAATGTTGATAAAGAAATGGAGAACATAAAAAGGTTGGAAAGGGCTATAGTGGTGAAAATTTTTGGGGATGAGATTCCTTTTCATGTGGTGAGTACGGAGTTGAGTAGGCAATGGGAGAAGTTTGGTAAATTTCATATTACATGTTTGGGACTTGGGTGGATTTTGTACTCATTCGAAGATGGTAAGGCTGTGGGTTGTGTTCTCTCGGGTGGTTCTTGGTGGATTTGAGGACACGTAATTGATTTGGATAAATGGTCAGTGAATTTTAATCCATTGTCTCTCAAAGGCATTTCTTCACCTATTTGGATTCTACTACCAACATACCTCTCCAGTGCTGGGATGAGGTTAATATCTGTAGAATTGCTTCATTAATTTGTAAATCGTATCTTCTTGATGGGAACATGTCATAGTGGAGCAGGAGTTTGGGTATGTATTCGAATGCCACTAGATAAGAGGCTTCCTCGGGGAGTTTGGGTGAAAGGATCGGCGGTAAATTTCTTTCAAAAAGTGGAATACAAAGGATTTTCAAAAATTTGTGCTGAATGTGGCAAAATTGGTCACTCTTCAAAAGACTGTGTGGAGGGGGAACAGAAGGTGGAGCTTTGTTCTAAGGTTGTACAGCCACTGGAAGCAATTGATAATCAGACAAGGCATTTGAAGGAGGTGAGTGCAAAGACTGGATTGGAGAAAGTCAATATTAATCTCTGGATTATGGTTCAACATGGGAAGAAGAAAAGGGTGAAGACGTCTTATAATAGAAGGTTGGTTAATAAGAACAATTTTATCAATATAAGGAGAATTTTTGTTCCTAAGGTGAACATTTCAGTTCCTGAGAAATCTAAGAATGTGGAAGTTCCAAAGTCTGTCACAGAATATATTGATGATATGGGTATATCAAAAATTTTTGAGGAGAATGTGAAGGAAGGTTGAAAGAAGGACGTAAATCAAGAGGAAAAGAGTCCAGCTGTTAAAGGTTTGCTGGATAAGGATACAGAGGATTCTTCTGCAGTGGAAGTCGATAACAGATTCAAGATGCTGGCTGAATTAGATGAACCTTATAATTGCAATGGTGCTGAAGAAGGGGAAATTCTATCTCCTGGCAATGAGATGGAGACGATTAAATCTGTTTCTTATGGCAAATAGGATTCTGGAAAGACTCAGGAAACTGATATAGAGCTGCCAATCCCGATTTGTTCTAAAGGAGGAAGTCAATCTTTGGAGAAGAAAGCTAAGTCGTTTAAAGAACTCAAATCACTTGGATCAGAGAATATTATTCCTCATCATAGGAAGATGGATGGTGGTAAAATTGAAAAGGTTGGGGGACCTTCCCCCATCATTAAATAATGTCTTCTTTTCTTTTTTGGAATTGTAGAGGAGCCAAGAAGGTGGAGGCTACTCTATATCTTAAGTAGGTTATCAAAGATTTTGGAGTGCTTTTTGTGGGGTTATTGGAAACAAAAATTACTGTAATGGAGAACTGTATTCTGCTAAAGTCTCTGGGAGCACAGTGGGATTTTTTTCAGGTGCTTGCAGCTGGACTTTCAGGGGGTCTGATGGTTATGTGGAGGAAAGATTTAGCTGTTTTTTAGTGATGGAAACTTCATCTCAAATGATATTGGGAAAGCTTTATGTAACAGGGAAGGGAAGCTGGTTGATTGCTTCTGTTTACGAAAGCAATGCTGTGCAAACTAGAAGATCTCTTTGGATGGATTTAGAGAAACATTGCTCATGTAATCTCCCTTTTGTGGTAGGGGGCGATTTCAATTGTGTTCTTTCTCAAGCTGAAAAACATGGAGGGAAGAAATTTACTGTGAATCAACGTTCAAAATATTTCACTAACGTTATGATTAGAAATGATTTGCATGAAGTTAAGTCGATGGGACCGAAGTTTACTTGGTGTAATAATAAAAATGGTAAAGCTCGCATTATGGAAAAATAGATGCCTTATTAATACCATTGCTTTGGATTACATTCTTATTGCTCTAGTGAAACACTTGTCGCATGTGGCTTCGGATCACTGTCTGATATTGTTGGAAGTTTTTAAACCTTTGGAGCATACCAAAAACATAATCAGATATGAAGAAGTATGGGCTTCTTATTATGGCGCTTCTGCTTTTGTGATGGGTGTTTGGAGGAGGAATTGTAAAGGGGATCTGGCTTCAGTTCTTAATGTGAAATTTAAGAGGGCTTTAAAAGCTCTGTTTTATTGGAGAAAGGCAAAGTATAAAGATTTAAATGCAATTAGAGATAAACTCAAGGATGAGATTTTGGAAATCCAGTTGGAAGAATCTGAAGGAGAAATCTCTATTGAGAGGCTGCAGATTTTAAGATTTAAAATCAACGAACTTAATATTACTTTGGCTAGGATCAATACATGGTGGAGGAAAAGAGCTAAAGCTAGATGGATGGATGAAGGAAATTGTAACTCCTCGTTTTTTCATGCGTTCGCCAATGAAAGGAGGAGTTCAAACTGGATTAACCATATCAAAATAGGCAGTGGTATTTTTTCGGAGGATGAAGCTATGATTCAAGATACTTTTTCTGATTTTTTCAGACAGAAGTGGCAATTTAGAGACTGCATTTTAGATGGATGGCCGAGACCTTCTAATGTAATTAATTTGGAAGATCAGAGAATGCTGGATGCTAAATTCTTACAGGAAGAACTGCAGCTGGTGGTTGAGAGCTCTAAGAGGAGTATTTCTCCAGGTATTGATGGAATTTTGTTCTCCTTCATCAAGGATTTTTGGTAAATAATCAAAGGTGATATTTAGCTTGCGGTGGAACAGTTCCTGAAATCGGGTATTATGAATGAATCTTAGAAGGAAACTTTGATTGTTTTGATTCCCAAGATTAAGAGTCCACAAGAACCGGTTCATTATAGACCCATTCGCCTTTGTTTAACTATTTACAAGCTTATTGCTAAGATGCTCCTTAACAGAATGGAGAAAATCATACACAAGATCATATCAACAGATCAGGCAGCTTTCGTGAGAGGACGTTCTTTATCTGATCATGTGTTGTTGGCTCAGGAGGTGTTTAATAAATTCAGATTCTCCAAGGCTAGAAGTGGTATGTTTTCTATCAAGCTTGATATGGAACAAGCTTATGATAGTATGGGATGGCAAACATTAAGGCAAGCTCTCACTCACTTTAATTTTCCCTCTAAATTTTTGGAACTTGTTTTGCAATGTGTTCTCAACCCAAAATTTAGTATTCTGATATATGGGAAAAGAACTGGTTGGATAGAAGGTAGATGTGGTTTCAGGCAAGGATGCCCTTTGTCACCTATTTTATTCATTTTGTGTTCTCAAATATTATCTGATGCTTTGCTTGCTAGAAAGAGTGGTATGGGAATCTCTATATCTCCTATGGCTCCTAGAGTATCACATTTACTCTATGCAGATGATATTTTAATCTTTGCGGAAGCAAAATTCAAAGAGGTTAAGGAGTTGAAGGGAATCATTTCAAACTATTGTAAGTGGATAGGGCAAAGAGTTAACAACTGTAAATCTATGATTATGTTTGGGAGGTTTACAAAGAGAAGCATCCAAAAGAAGATTGTTAAGAAGCTAAAGTTCAAAGTGGTTAAGGAAATCAATTACCTTGGCGTGAAGATGACACTTAGGAGATTAATTGCTTCGGATTTCCAGGTTTTGCTGGAAGCCGCTACAAATAGACTCAATACTTGGGGGAAGAAGTGTATTTCCTTGGATGGTAAATTGGTTTTATTAAAATCTTCTTTTCTTTCTTTGCCACAATTTGTATATCCTCTTTCATTAGTTCCTGTGAGTATTCTTAAGGAATTTGATAAGATGTGTAGAGGGTTTCTATGGAGTAAAAATAACGGGAATGCTGGTATTCATTATGATTCTTGGAAACTGCTTTGTAAACCGAGAATTGAAGGTGGTAGAGTGCTATTTTCTGCTGTGACAAGGGTTGGCCCTCTTAGGTCCAATTTGCTTGGAGTTTCTATATGAAGCCTCACTCTTTATTGAACCAAATCCTTAGAGCTAAGTATGGGGATGATCTTTGGTCAAAATCGGTGAAGGGAGGAATTTCTTCTACTTGGAAGATTATTACTATGGGAGCTAAATTTCTTAAAAATATTGTTAGATGGAGTATTTCGAATGGGGATTCTATCAATTGGGTAGATGACTCTTGGATATTAGATAAGTGTATTGCTACATGGCCTACATTTGTCAATATTTAAAATATTTCAGATCTCAAACTGAGTGGTTTTATTTCTAACGGCATGTGGAATATAGAAAAGCTTAAAGTCTTGTTTGGTGAGCAGCTTGTGGAAATTGTCTCCAGCATCCCAATAAATGCCAATAGAAACTCGGATCTATTGGAATTTTAGTATAAGTTTTTTGGGAAGTCAATTTCAGCACTGTCATTTGAAGCATCTTTGGATCATGAAGAGGAGGAAGCACATTGGAAATGGTTGAAAAAGCTGAAATTAAATCCAAAAATCGAGCTCTTCTGGTGGAGACTTTGTATGAAGGCTATTCCCTCAAATACTTTCCTGGTTAGTAGGAAATTAAGTAATTTTTCTGGGCGTCTGAGAGGTTGTGAGGGTGATGAGGATAACAGTCATTTGGTGGGAAATTGCAGTAAGATTTGGAACGTGATCAGGTTACTGAACAGATCGGGATTTCCTATCCCACTGTATAATGGCTTTTTGGAATGTAAAGAAGGACTTCAAAAACTTGTAAGTAAGGATGATTTTATTGCAAATATCTTTTGTTCAGTTATTTTCCTGGCTTGGAAGAGTAGATGTAAGGTGGTTCATGGAGAAAGGGAAGAGTCTGAGGCTATTATTGCAGCCAATGCCATTTCTTTTGCTGTAAGAAAATTTTTTTTGAATATTCAACTGGTAAACTGGGATGCTAATCAGCAATCGCTGTCACTTCCTTGGCATCCTCCTCCACCTGGTTGGATTAAAATTAATGTTGATGCAACTCTAAAAGGGAATAATCTGGCGGGATTAGGTGGTGTTGCTAGAGACGGGAGTGGCAGATTCCTGGTTGCTTTTGGTTCTCAATGTTTGCATTGGGATATTTCTCAGTTGGAGCTTATGGCAGCTCTTTATCTGAGGAATGTGGTGAAGGCGTGGATGTTCGAAGTTCAAGGAGTTATCATTGAGGGGGATAATTTCAATATCATTAATAGGCTTCAAAATTTGATCAAAGATTGGAAGGTTAGTAAAAATATTGATGAAGGTTTGGCCTTTTTGCTGAAGTTTAATAAAGTTGTGTTTTCCTTATCTAATAGATGTAATAACAAATTAGCTGACATATGTGCTAATTTGGCTTTAGATAGATCTTATTTTTGGGATGATCTTTTTCTAGATGGGATTCCTCCTTCTTTCTTGTATTGCTTGAAGGAGGAATATGATGCTTTAGGGAACTCTTGATTGTATTTGCTTGTTTTTTGTTATTTTAATGCTATTTGCATTTTGTTCAAAAAAAAAATTTACTTAATTTTTATAGTGGCTAGGATTTCTAATATTAAGAAAAATTGCAAAGTATAATCTAAATCATACAGTACAATTAGCTCATTAACATTAATGATTTAATTAGTCATTAGCCTTCTTCTTCATATAACTGATTGTATAAGATGATTGTAATCATATGGTACGATTAGCTAGAAAATTTAACTTTACAAAATTTACTTACTACATTTATGTGTGCATGGTCACCAATTTTACATGCATCATTATAATTGAAAATATAAAAAAGTTAAAATTATAGACTATTTTTATTGACATCCTATTCTACCTAAATTTGAGTCTTCAAAATTTTTGATCAATGTATGTTATACCTAAAATATTAGTGTACATAAACAAAAGAAATATCCAATATATGCTTGGAGAAATAAAGTCTCAATTAATAATGTTTATTATCAAAATCACAAGTTAGGGAACCTAGATTGTAATAATCTTCCCCTTTTTTATGATGGAAAACATTTTTTGTTAAAATGAAAATTAATTTTCTTTTCTACTGATCTCCCCCTCATTAGGAGATAGATTTAAAAATAAGGGTAAGGTAAAAATAAATTTTTATTTTTTATTTTTAATGAATTAAAATAAAAATATAAAATAATAAAATCAAAAGAATATAATAAAAAAGACTAATTAATAAGTTCAAACATACAGACAACTAAACACTTAATCCCCCTTTTGACATCACCAAAAAGGAGGAACTACAAAAAAAAAAAAAGAAGAAGATAAGAAATACATCACACAAGAAAACTAAAACTAGGAAGACCCCTGATCAGGTGGTGGTTGTTGTGGTTGTTGTTGAAAATATTTGTGGATTAAGGAGAATTAATCATGGATTGAGAAAACTTGCACCCCAAACCACCCCATATCCACCTTATGTTACTACTATTGCTATTAAATACGTGAGTCCTAGCAAGTTTTTACTCGATCAAGCCTCTATATTATATCCTCATGAGTATGAGAGTGGTAGGCTAGTCGAGGTGGTGGCACTAGTTCTGGTGCAAGTGCAGCTATAGGAGCAGTTCCCCCTTTTCATCAAAATAATATTCTTCATGCCCTTTCCCCCATTGATTATGGAATAGAATACAGAAGGAAGCATCAATGTAGAATATAGGAACATTGTTGGGAGGAGCGGGGTATATAATTTCATATTTCTTTTTAAGGATGTAAAAAATGACATGAAAAGGGTGACATTTTTCATTCTCTTAGTTATTAAAATTCAAATGGGAGTCAAATATTTGATATTGTTGATAAGCATTTGAGCTTCAACAAATTATGTATCTGACATTTTTATGTAGGTAACCATGGAAAGGAGTGGAGTAATGTTGACAAGATTGCTATCTTTAGGTATGATTGAGGTTCAAAGAACATGCAGGATAATTTGTGCATTTTGATTGAAAGAGTGGACTAAAGGTTGGTGTTGATTTAGAGAGACATTTAGGATAATTAGATTTACAACACTCTAACAAAAATCAGTTATATAGGCCATGGATTCGAGACAAGGTCCTTTTTTAGAAAGGCGGATATATTCCCCTAAATCCTTTTTAGTGAATTCTACATGGAGGTGACACATAGGAAGTTATGGTGGATGCCTTAGTACAAATCCTAACGATTGTTACAAATTCATACAGGATTTTAGAGTTGAAGGGAAACGCAAAAGTGAGAAGAAATTAAATAGTTGTGGAAGAAAAAAGTTTTAACACCTTCAAGTTTAATGCATGTTAGTTTAGCATTCTCAAGGGGGGTGATGCACTGCATCAGCTTAAGTGGTTCTAAATCTTTCATTAACTGGGTGATGAGAGGAAGAGCCTCCTTGGGTCATGCAAACTCATTTGCTACATCTAGCCATTTGAGAACTTTAATGTTTTGAGGGTATGGGTTAGAAATAAGAAGGAATTCAAGGTTGAGTAGATTGAACTAAGAAAATCCCTCCATTTTATATAATGTTTAGGTAATCACATAGTACGATTTGAGATTGTACAGTTCGATTATGAAGAGTTAAATTATACATACGACTTATCAGAAAAGGTAGTAAAATTATACAATATTATCATTATCATACTGGATGATCTTAAGAGATTTTATTCATCCTGAGGATTTATATGTATGTTTTTCGACTAATTGGATCATATAATATGAACATGTTTTTGTATATTACGAAGTGGAATAATTATCATACAAATCAACTTGAAATTGTCCAATAGCCTTTGACACGTGTATCGTATACTAAGATCGCCAATAATTAAACAAATTTATGCTATTATTTAGATCTTGGCAGAGAAGGTGATCTTGGCGATTTTGGTAGATCTTTGGCGATCGGTGGTTCTTTATCGGCCTGGTATCACTGACGAAGTTCCTTAGTGGGATTTTGGTTGAGAAGATGATTTATGTAGAGAACTTTGTCTGGCAGAGTTTCTTCTTTGGCCTAGTGGGGCAATTGAATACTCTTTGTGTGGAATTTCTATTATGTTAATATCTAATTTTTTTTTGTCTGAAGATGATTTTGTTGTAGTGACCAATTTGAATTGAATTTTGGCAGAGCTTTTCCTGACGGCGGTTCTTTGTTGGATTGATTTGGCTAAGGGTTGTGCTGTTTGGGTTTATTCTACTGGTGTTAGATTCTTGATTGAATTTGATGAGACTAAAAATCTGAAGGTGGTTTTGGAGGAGGTTTTTCATTGGATTGATGTTGCCTATAGTATTTATTAGAATAAATTTTTGGCTAGGTAAAATTTTATTATTATGTGTGGTTTTTGGAATTTGGAGTTGTTACGGCTTATTTCTTTTCTTAATTCTAGATTTTGTTTGAAAATGTTCTTGACGTGTGATTGGTTGATGTTTAAGATATTGTTGGTGTATGGGTGTTTGGATTATAAAGGTGGATCTTTCTACTTAGAAGAGCTGGTTTCATATGGATTCTTGAAGAATCTAGGAGATAATAGTGTTCTATTATTGTTTTTCTATCTATGGTTGTGGACAAAAAATTCAAATTCTTTTTTAGCATTAAGGGAGCAATTCTGTTTCGAGCGGACTTTGGAATGACTGTCGTTGTTTATGTCGTTATATGGAAGGCTTTGTCTGGTGAAGCCGGAGTTATTGCAGATATTGAATTAATATTGTTTGGTTCCTTTATGGAAGTTTGTTCGGATCCACCTAGACGTATTGGAGCTAGCTTTAGGTGTGAGCTTATCCCATCAAGGCTTAAGAATGTTAGTTCTTTGTTCTTTGAAGATCAAGTCTTGTTTGTTGAAGACTTGAAGGAATTGAATATTACTTATTTTTTTCCTTCCCAGGTTATGTGTGTGGTGGTGATTATTATTTCGTATGATTTTAGTAGTGTTGAGGTCGCAGCTTGGCTGCTTTATGTTTTAATAGGTGTTATTGCTTCGTCGACTTCGTTTGGATCGTCAAATTGCATTAAAAAGAAGAAACAACTATTTGAAACTAGAAAGCAAAAACAAGCCCTTTAAAACTATCATAATGGATATGCGATCCACTAAATTCCATTTTAAATCCATTGGGGTGATGGGGAAATCAAATATTGAAACAACCTAAAAGGTTGGTTTGTATCCTAGAGTTCCCAAAAGGTAGAAAATGAAACCTAATAAAAATTTCACATTTTATTACATTAGTTTAAAAAAGGAAAAAAAACTACAAGAAAACCAAACAAACGACAAACTACTACAAGAAAAATAAAAAGAACAACTAAAACAGAAGCCAAAACATCAAAAGAACCGCCATCAACATCCTTAGAGATCAACGAGCTCCAATCAAAAGTAGAAACAACTGAAACCTAAATGCAACCAACAAAAAACACCATGGACGAACAAAACAAAGTCGATGAAGCAATATCACCGACTCCAACTTCAAGAGTCCAAGAATCGGACTCTTCACAAACAAAGTGATATGAACTGATAATATTATATCAGTTTTATTGGCAGTTAATTAAATAAGTGATTTAATTATCCCTCTATATTTCTTCTAATCAATTGATTTTCCATTTGGAATTATCCATCTCATATTTCTTAAGAATATCTTTGATATGTTTTTTATTTCCTAAGGAAGATTCCATCATCCCTCTGCTTCACACTAAATCCTAAAATATAGTATATCTCTCCCGTCATACTCATCTCAAACTCTTGACTCGTTATCTTTTAAAAATCATTACATAGATTCTTATATGTGGATCTAAATAATATATCCTCAACATAAATCTAAACAATGAGTAGATCTTCTCCTACTTTCTTTAGAAATAAGGTCGTGTCTACAACACCCATAACAAAGGCTCTTTCTAGGAGAAATGTGCTCAGCCTTTGATACCAAGCTTTAGTTCTTTTCTTTAATCCATATAATACCATTCTTAACATGAAGATGTGATTTGGAAATTGAGAATTTTCAAAAACTTGGGGTTGTTCAACATACTCATTTTCTTTAATCACCTCATTCATAAAGGCACTCTTAATATCCATTTGATGCAACTTGAACCCTTTAAAGCAAGGAAAGTCTAGAAATACCCTAATGGCCTCTAGTCTAGCTATAGGTAAAAAAGTTTCCTCAAAATCTATTCCTTCAATCTGATTGTTCTCCTTAATTATTAATCTTTCTTTGTTCCTCACCACTATGCGACAGTCAATCATTTTATATTCAAAAACCCACTTTTTTCCAACAACACTATAGTCCTTAGGTCTCTTGATTATTCCCCATATATTATTTCTAATTAATTGATTTAGCTATTCTTACAATGTTAGGATCTAGAATTGATCAGCTAGGGTTCTTCTATGTTGGTGGATTCTATCATGGAGATAAATGCATAAAGACTAACCTCCTTCCTATGCCCATGACTAATTCTAACACCTTCAATTCTATAGGATGACTATATGAGTATCTCCATTCTCTCAGCAAGGGATCTTGAGGTTCTGCTTTATCCCCCAAGTCAATGGCTTCTACCCCTCAGATGACCTCTACATCTTATTTTTCTAGTCTATATATAAAGGTTATATCAGATTCATCAAACATAATATGTGCAGATTCTTCTACTACAAGGTCCTCTTATTTAAAATTTTATAGGCCTTAGCTAAAGATGAATAACATAAGAAGACTTTTTCATCATATTTGAGATCAAATTTTCCTAAAGTTGATTTTCCATTGATCAGGATAAAATATATACACCAAGGACATGTAAGTGAGAATGCTTGAGTGTCCTACCCTTAAGAAATTTATAGGGTATCCTATTTAACATGAAATTAACATTCACCCTATTCAAAACAAAATAAGCAGTATTTATTATTTCTACCCAAAAGTATGTAAGGAGAGAATATTCAACTGTCATAGCCCTAGCAACTTCTACCAGAGTTCTATTTTTTCCTTTTATTTATTCCATTTTGCTGATGGGGTTATAGAAGTTGAAAAGTTATGCTCTATACCTATCTCTTGACAATAGGATTCAAAAAAATATTCTCACACTCTCCACCCTGATCACCATAAATGATTGATATTTCACATTCTAATTTCATTGTATCTAGGGGGTGAAGGATATTAATTTTTCAAATCTTTTTCTCTTTTGTTCTAGGAATCTAACCCACATGAATCTAGAATAGTCCTCAATGATTACAAATCCATATGATTTCCCTCCTAGGTTATCAGTATTAACATGTCCAAATTGGTCCATGTGAAGAATTTTTAATGGCCTAGAGGTGTTTATGTTCTTAATTGAATGAATTAAGACTTAATTTATTTTCCTAGTTGGTATGGATCACATAGGTGGTCCTTAATAAAATATGACTTAGGTATACCTCTAACAAGGTCTTTTTTTATGATATTCATAAATGTCTTCATACTGACATGACATAGTTTCATATGCTATAGCTAAGATTCATTAATAATAGTTTTTAAACATAGGGAATTAGAATATTTGAAGCATTTCAACTCAAGCATATAAGTATTATTTATTCTTTTCCCTTGTAAGAATAATCTACCATTCAAGCTAATCATGCATTATGTAAATAAAAATTTAATATTAAAACTCTTATCATATAACTGACTAATACTAAGTAAATTATGCTTTAAACCATCTACTAATAAGATAGTTTTAATCATAAAATTCCTATAGTTACAAATTATATATGAGCTAACCACTTTCTTAATGGTGTTATCACCTAGTGTGTCCTTACTGTCTTACTTAGCCTCCAACGTGATGAACAGCTTCAAATCTTCAATCATTTGCCTTGAGTATCCACTATCCATGTATCACATCTCTCATTAGGTATTTTGTGAGGTCACTCATACAAAGTCAATCAAACTTTAGATTTGGGAACCCAAGTGAGATTGGGTTCCACCTTATTCTTTGATGAATGACTCGCGACCATGTTATGTTGTGGTGCAAGTTATTTTGGCCTCAGTAATAAATGTGTCCTATAGTGGGTAGTGCAAGTGTAATATATGTGATCTAGCATGCCATAAGAATGACACCTAACACCAGAAAGAGGATTCACTAGTCTATGTGGGTTATGGTTCCTCTTCCTAGAGTTATATGATACATGCTATGGTGATGAGTTATGCCCCTATACAAAAGTAGGTGAATGCTTATTATTTTGAAGAGCATTTACTTTTACTTTTAGGAATTCATTTGCACTTTAAATATTTGCTACTTCTATTTTCAATGCATGCTCACCACTATTTAATTCACTAGCAAGTGTTTTTATTTCTTTAAATGTTTCTTCCAACTCAAGATGAATTTTCATTAAGGATTTGTGTGCATTAGTTAGGTCAACATGCTTCTTATTCAATGCATCATATTCATCGAGTAAATACATGTGATCACTTTCTAAAGTAGAATGCTCAATTATTAACTAGTATGCTCATTTTGCAAATTAAAAAAGTCAGTGTTTAAGCTATCAAACATCTTCTTAAGTTTACTTTACAAATCATGAATTTTCCTAAAATAATGAGCAAACTGATCAAGATACCTCATCTTCTTAATTACAGGACAGTTGACATACCTCATCTTGATAAAACTGACAAAGAATATCAATATTCATGAGATACATGTTTGTTACATCCTTCTCTGATTCTTGTTCTGATGATTCTGAGCTGGAGTCAGCCCAAAATATCTTTTATACCCTGTTCTTTTCCTTCCTAAATTTCTCCTTCTCTTCACCTGTCTCCTTAATCGGGCAAGTCTTTAAGATGGGGCAGTCTTTTTAGAGATGTCTTGACTTTTTCTATTCGAAGCATATAGTGTCAGATGAAGCTTTAAAATTTTTACTGCATTGACATTTGTTTCATTATTATTGATGATGATTTTACTTCCTCTTTATGAAACTCTTGAACTAATGGTTGATCAACAAAATGTCATCCTCCTCCTAATCTATAGAAATGTAACTATCCGAGTCATTTGCTTTCATAGCCACAAATTTCTCCTTGTTCTTATTACCTACATCAAGTAGTCTTTGAGTCACGCCTTGATCATATGCAATGTGTGACCCAAAGAAGTTATTTATAGCATAAGTATTTAAATTCTTTTGTTCAAAAATAACTGTGACTTTAGTATCTGAACAACTATGCAGGCAACATAAAATCTTATTAACTTTTTCAAAATTAGGGAGTTCCCTACATAGTGCATGCAAGTATGTCACTATCATGGTGAACCTAATGTACATTTTAGATATAGTCTCCTTAGGTTTCATGAAAACTAGTTTATAGTCATGCAGTAAAATATTTAACCTATACCATTTAACTTCACTTGTTGCCTCATATGTAATGCACACTCTATCCCTTATTTCCTTCTCCTATATACTTTATATAGTCCACAGATTATGAAGCATAGAAAAATAATTCAAACATTTAGTATTTAATTGTAAAAATTATCTATTCTCATGATTTTATTTAGTAAAGGGAATATCAATTTTGACACCATTAACTACTTGAGATGGAAGTGAATAACCAATTTGAATCATATGCCAAATTTTATAGTTAATAGATTGTAGAAATATAGACATGCAAATTTTTAAAAATTTGAAAGGAATGTTTTCAAATAATTGTAGAAAGGTTATTGAATAACCCTTTCATAGTACTCCTATTTCTAAATTGTGTCATTTGATGTTTTCTTGAATATTTTAAAATAAAAATTTCAATACCCTCTCTAATATCACTTAAAAGCTTGGAGAGGTCATAATAATTCAATAAACTAACCTGAGGTGCACCAAGAGGGGGTGAATTATTATTTTTAAAAATAATTACTATAATAATAAAAAATTCTTACAAGAGAATGATTTTGAAAAACAATTCTAAAAGAAATAATTATTTTAACACATTCAGAAGCGAATCAAGGTTTAAAATAATTTTCATTTTAAAGCACAAATATATTAATTAAGATATACAATTTTTTTCTTTTTAAAACCACAAATTAATCTATTTGTAATTTATGGTAAATAATGAGATTCATGCGTTAAACTAAAATTGCAAAAAATAAAAAGTGCAAAAAAGTTAAAACAAGAAAGTGCACACTAGATTATTTAGTGTTTCGGTGAACCTTGACCTACGTCTACTCTGTAGAATCCTTCTCTCTGATATTACACAAATCACTATAGTATCTCCATTTTTCCACACAACAAGGAGAAGAAGCCATTTCAAGAACTCCTTCCACCAACCTTAGTGTGATGGAGCACTAAAAGCTTTGTCACCCTTTAGGTGATAGCAGTGAACCATCAATTCTTTTTCTTCCTCTTGGAGAAGGCAGAGAACCTAGAATCCTTTTTCACCCTTCTGTTGATGGAAGAGAATCACAATCCTTTTGTACCCTTCTAGTGAAGGCAGAGAACCATAATCCTTTTTCAGCCTTCTGGTGAAGGAAGAGAACAACAATCCTTTTTCACCCTCCTAGTGTAAATAGAGAACCCTAGAAACTTAACTTTGAAGCTTTTCTCCCAAGAAAATCTTTAAGAACTCTCCAAGGCAATAGAAGGAAGCTAGGTACAGGTTGGCCAAGAATAAGCATGTGAACTCCTCCCATTACTTCTCCCTCTCACACTACCTCACCATCTTCTTTCTGTCTAACCCTAAAGCTCTCAAGAAAAGATCTCCCTCAAAGTTTCTTCAACAACCAAAGTCTCTTGTTAAAATTATTTTATAAAAATTCTTATGTAGTAGGTTTCAAAAAAAATCACAAGGTTTCATTTTAGTCGTCTCTGTTTATATAGTACGATATTGGGTCATACGTACACATGAATACAGGCAATAATTATCTTAAAAAAGGGAGGGATAAAAGTAAAAAATATTTTCCTTTCACTTTGAAAATGCATTTACATTAATTTTAACAAGTAGGAATTCTCGTATATCCCCAATAAGTATTCTGGTTAAAAGCTTCATAATAAAGTGAGAATTGTCCATCACATTATAAGTCATGGGAGCAAAAGTGCTTTAGGTAGCATGCATGTCAGTTGTTAAAGTTAAGGCTCGTATGTCCTGTGAACATCAATCTTCAAAAAGAAACAAAATAGTTCACTATTACTTGTCACTGGTCGCACGAACCTTCATTAAAGTGCTCATGACGTGCCAAAATCATCGAAGGGTGTCACCTATGAGTCCTTACCCCTATTATATAATACAAATGTACCAAATACATACAGATGCATCGATTGGCACACATGCATACTTTTAGTCATATGAGCATACAAAGTAACCAACGCCATACCATTGATCAGGCAAGCCACTACCTACATATGCTAATGATTATGCCATTATTTAAGTGCATCAAAATTCATGTAGGTGTTCCACACAAATGCACTACATAAATGCACTATATAAAAATAAATGTATTTTACACCCATGTTTAACATGAAAATGCATATCTAAATACATATGTGTGCATGCAAAAGTACAAATCCGTATGTAAATAAACATGCAAATATACTATGCATCATTTATGCCTATATGTCATATCCATTATCGCTGTGCATTATGTCAATCATGAAAATACATTATGTTAATCATACAACAATTATATAAGTGTATAGTGCAAATCAATTCATATATATGCATTGCTCACGCTAAGTACATGCATTGTTCAAACCATGAAGCATGCAAATACACAGATACGTCATACACATTAAATGTGTCATATAAAAAATGAACTCAAAAGTATGTACTACTACATGGGCCCCAATGAGCGTAACACATACACATGCCATCTGTGGATGTTATATTAATTGAAAAGTAATGAGTTTTAAGCATATAATTATACACCAAATATTAATATAAATGCACATACATAAGTGTAATTATGTAAGATGCACTAAAATGTAAATACTTGCATGTGCTCCAATAAGTGCATTATGCGCCTAAACCCCTACTTGAGAATGTTGTGTGGGTCAAAAGTGAACTTAGGATTAATTTTGATCCTCCTCCTTTAATGTACTAGAGTTAACATGATTTCAACCACCAAATAAATACACGATCATAGCATCGACCAGAATATTTAATTTTATACATTTATATTAGGCCTTCAAGGTCTACTACAAGAAATATTAACTACTAAAACCATAAGCTCCCATGATCATGACTCATTAAATTAGTCAAAGTTTTTTATTTTATGCATGCATATAAGGCCTCGAAGGTCTTTTAAAAGAAAAATTCATTTATCAAATACAAGATCTCGATCCTTATATATATATGACAACTCTAAAATTAGGAACTGAACCCAATCCTTCATTTATAATCAAATAGAGTTGACAAGGTTGGGATAATAAAATGAAATCGCCTAATCACCTTAATGATGGTCATATTCAATCTAGATCTCAATTGGAGGGGTCAATTATAAATATTCAAATGCCTCCAAAACTTTTAAAAATATGAACATTTCAAGTGATTTGAAAATAACCCTGATGAAGGCCATGTTGAATATGAATCTCCATAAGAGAGGATAATTCCAGCATTCAAAATGCCTCTCAGAGGCCCAAAAAAACTAAAGATCCAAATAATACCAAAATAAAAAATATTTAAAATGATCAAAATATTTAAAGCAAAATCCATGCATTCTTCACAACAGTTTGCCAAGGAGAACAATTTAAAAACTACTTTAGCTCACAAAGAGCAAATGTCTAGTTGCTAAGATTTATTCTCTAACAAACTCTTCCTAGTAAGGACATGACATGTTTCCTCTGACCGGTGATATTTTTTCCAAATGGAAATACAAGTAAACGGTTATGAATAGGGCCCTATAAACTAGGTGGTTTCTATAAAATTGTGCACTAAATTATAGTAATGGTCAAATCCCATATGTTCCTCAATGGTTTTAAACAATTAAGCAATGAATTAATAGGCTATAATTGATAGGGAATAAAGCCCTATGTTAGCTAAGGTGGATTAAAATTTATCTCCTTAGTAAAATATTCATTAGGTCTACAAGGTACCCTTGGATGAAGAAACCCATGGCTAGCAATAAGAATCCATCTATCAGGTTGGGTTGACTACCTCCTCACACTAAGTAGGCCAGAGAGCATAATAGCCTAGGATGATGGAACTATGGGATCTTGATCGAGTCCATCATCAATTATCCCACCATCCGCTTTAAGTGCAAGATGATGCATTTAAAATTTTAAATATCAATTACTCAAAGAACTCAAGCCTATATTTCTACTATATGATCGATACTACGTAACTATTTAATGACTAGTCTTAAATCAAAAGTTCTCTCTCATTATCAATAGGGGTAATTAATTATAGGGGCCTGTGCCTATAGGAAACCTGAGCTTAGATCATTAAGTCCTCATAAAATGAGGGTGAAATCTCTAAGAAGTGTCTTATTTACAAACTAGATCTACCTTCTAAAATTTTACCTTGGATGTTAATCTGTTAAAACTTCTCCGAGAGAGGGGAGGCTAGGGCCTAAATTTTTGGAGCCCATAAATTTCTAGCGATCCAACTGGGAATGATTTCTCTTTCCATCTTTGGATATCCATATATTTAAGCTATAATATTAGTAACATCTGATGAATTAAGATATGATGGTCATTTATAAAAAGTCTTCTTTTTAAATTAAACTCATTAAAAATTATCTAAATAACATTTTGAAATTATACAAATTATCATTTTATCATTTTGTTCTATTGATTCCTTGCACTATCATTTTATCATTTTTTTCTATTGAGTCCTTGCACTTTGAAAGTACAGGGTAATATATCAAATCCTAATTACTAAACCTCAACTTTCATTTTGTGTATAATGGACCTCCGGAACACTTCTTTCACTTCCATCTAAGACATGGTGCCAATATTCAATTGACAAATGCTATCATTAACATTAGAAAATTTTAGAAAAATTTTAGCTCTAAAATTGGCACACTAAGAGAGAGAAGGTCTGAGATTTTGGAGAGAGAAAGCATTTATTTTTCAAAATTCCATTGAGGGCATTTTGGCAGGACATCTGATGGTTGAGAATGTTCATCAAACATATGGTGTAGGTGGTGCTATGGATGCTCATCATCCTTTTCTAGTAGTGTGGTGGTCCCAGCTTGTTCTTTGTCAACTTTTCACGATGGAGCGATAGGTATTTCTTTAAATCAATCTTCTTAAGATACAAGAACAAAAATGAAGAATGGTAAAGCCTTGGTAATCATTGAAGGTGGCCTTTTATCTTTTATGAAATTATTCCTGATTTTGGAATAGGAAAGGATGTTTTGATTCAAAATAATTTAAAAATGGAAAATCCAATTCCCAAAGAGTTATCAGGTAATTTAATGGCGAATGTTGTAGCATCTTCCTCTAGTTCTAAGTTAAGTGTTAATGGCGAAGGCAAGACTATCCCATCAGCTAGGTGTAGAAATGTTTTTAACTCTAAGATTGATTCTTCTTTGGATAAAGCTATTATTGATAAGCTGGTTGTCATTCATTTGGAGAATGATGTTGTTGTTCCCTTGATGAGTGAAAGTAATATTGATGTTGTTTCCTCAAAGATTAATCATGTAACTGTTGACATGTTCTCTATTCATCATTGTAAATCTGGAGAGAAGGACTCAGGTAATTTTAAGGTTGTTTTTGAACTAACACGCAAAGAATCTAGTGGTAATGGTTTGCATAATATGTGGAAAAAAAAAGAAAATATATGTATAACTAATTTAAACTACGGGCTTTTTTTATCTAATGTTGTCTCTGTGGTGAAGCTTCATATGCAGAATGAAATGGAGAATGTAAAAAATAGCGAAATGCATTGGTTATCAAAGTCTTTTGGGATAATGTCCCTCTTCATGTGGTTAGTCTTGAGCTTAGAAGGCAATAGTCACAGTTTGGCAAATTCAATCTTCCTGTGCTTAATAATGGATAGAATTTATGTGCTTTTAATCATGATGAAGTTATAGATTCAGTTCATAATAATGGACCTTGGAAAGTTAATGGGCATATTATTGGTATGGACAAATGGTCTCCAATGTTTTCTCTTTCTTCTTTGAAAGGTTTTTCAGCTCCAGTATGGATTAGAATACCCCATTTACCACTATAGTGCTGGAATGAAATCAATGTGTACAGGATTGCATCTAAGGTTGACTTCCCATATTTGATTGATGGAAGAACATTTAAATGGAACAGGCGAGAGTTTGCTAGAATTGATGTTTATATAAAGTTAGAGAACAAGCTTCCCCTTGGTAATTGGATAGAGGGGTGTTCGGGCAAATTTTTTCGAATATAGAGTATGATAGGATTTCTACTTTCTTTTTCAACTATGGTAGGTTCGGGCATGTGAAATGTAATTGTCTAGAGATAAGGATGGACCACATGCAAGACATTTCTAAGCAACATAAGATCATTGGTGTAGATGAAATTCCTCCTATGGGTACAGCCTCAACTAATAATCACAAGGTGTATGGTAAAACTTATGTTGGTGAAGATGATTATGGACCTTTTGCCCATGTAAATTATGGGAAAAATAAATTCAGAAAACCAGGAGCTAGAAGACCCACAGTGCGTGATGCTAGACTCAATTTAAAGGAAAATATGGGTAGAGTTGTCAGAAATTGTTGTGGTGGATGTTGCTAAAGGAGGACCTGTGGTGGACGTTGCTGTGTAAGATGTACTTTCTCCTCCTAAAGTGGATGCTGCAACTAATGAAGATTGCTCTAAGCAAGTGTTCAATTTAGATTCTGATATTGGTATGGTTTCTAAACCACATTAACCTCCTTTTATCAATAATAAGTTTAATGTTTTAAGTGAGGTAAGAGAAGAAGGGGAGATCTTCAAGGAGAATTAAGATGGAGTGCCTTCTTTTGTGAATTATAAAGGAGAAGTTGGTGTAGTTTTTAGGGATTGCAAAGCTGAGCTAAAGGTGGAATCTTGATGTAAGGAGGAAAATTCTTCTTGTGTAAAGAAGATGCTATCGAAAGAATTGAGAGGACTTGTTTCTATAAAGAAGTTTCTTAGAAATAGAAGATTAGATGGGGAGATGAAAGATAATGTGGGGAATTCTTTCCCTCTTAATAGTTAATGGATTTGATTTTTCTTTGGAATTGTAGATCTAGGAAGAGGCAATCTTCTCTTTATCTTAAGGAGGATTTTAAGGAGCATAGGGTTTTTTTGTTGGTTTGTTAGAAACCAAGTTATCTTCTTTAGATAGTAAGGTAGTTGATTATTTGATTGGTGTGGATTGGGACTACTATCATGTTCCAGTAGATGGGTTGTCTAGAGGTATTCTAGTGATGTTGAAGTCTTCAGTGGCTTCCTTACCAAGTTTTGATTGGTGAGTTGAATGTGACTAATAATGGTTTATGGAGGGTTTCAACAATTTATGGGAGCAAGGATGTGTATAAAAGGAGTGAGATTTAGAGGGAGTTAGAAGTTTTCTCTTCCAAACATGTGCCTATGGTTGTAGGGGGATTTCACCTATTTGTTATCTAAGGAGGAGAAGAGAGGTGGAAAGAGATTTATGGATTTTAATCATGTTATTTTCAATTGTATAGATAGAAATTGCAATAAATTAGCAGACTTGTGTGCTAACTATGCAATTTTTAGTGATTTCCTTTCGGAGGATATTAGTTTTAATATGGTTCCTCCTTCTTTTATTTCCTTTTTAAAGGAGGAACTTATTAAGAATAATTCCTAGGTTGTATTTGGTTTTTTATTTTACTTAATGCAATGGTTTTCGCTTCTTCAAAAAAAAAAAAAAAAAAACACTGGAAACTCAGGCATGACCATTCGATTTAGTGAGCTATAGTTCTCTATAGCTATTATAAGTGCTACTGTCGTTCTAGTATACGACATGGATACTGAAGAGCCTGTTAGGAGGATTTATGCAATTAATGTTGCTTCTCATCGCATGAATCTTCCACTATGTCAACCACAACCAATCTGAGTTGTTACTACCATTGAGTTCCCCCAAAAGAGGGTCTCAGTCTTCAAAAGGCTTTCAAATTCTGAAACCACAACAATAAGAAGGGTCTTGTCCCGAAAACAAATTTTTGTGATGACTACTACTACCACCACTCCACTAACTGGGTTATCTATGTCTGGAAGGAATGCTGTAGAGGATTCCTCATCTAGAGGAAGGCCAACAAGAAGGCAGAGGGGAAGGATAAAAGATGAGCTGCGAGCTTAGAAGTTGCTGCAAGTCCATCCATTTATGCTATCATCACAAGAATCAGAAGCTAGTTTTCCTACCTAAAATAAGCACAAATTTAAAATGGGTAAAATAGAATAGCTCTACTGGTGAGCTTAAATATTCATTCTGGGAGAAAAAACCCCATGATCTGACTCCTCATAAGAAGAAAGAGCTTGAACTATGTCTGTTAGAGTGCACAAGGACATGAAAATAGTAAAAGAAAAGGGGTTGATAAAAAAGAAGTGCTAAAGGCCATTTGTGATTTTGGTCGAAAGAACCCCACCAAGTGAGTTTCAACATCTAGTGACTCAAGGAAAATTTAAGTCAACATTGCAGGAAGAACATTGAGGTGTGACACCTGGACCACTTATCCAAGAATTTACTGTCGAAATGGATTAATGGAATGACAAACAAGTTTGGAAGATGAAATTGCATAAAATAAGAGCACTTGATAAAAATTAAGTACAAGCATGACAACTGGTGTAGCCTATAAGAGATCCACCCCTACTAATAGAAGTCATAAAAAATGTGTCTCGAAGAAGGTTCCAATTGATAATTTTTTTGATGGTCAACACCTTGGGGAATCCTCTAGGGGATCCCATCATCAGCTAACTACAACATCCCAAGAAGAAGCTAGCTTTAACTGCAGCCCAAAGATTGAAGTAAATTTTCATGACAAGTAATGAACCATGTATTCAGTGAAGATGCCCCTCAGAGATTTGTACATTAAAAGGGGATAATGAAGATGATAAAGAGAGCATGGGAGTAAAAGTGTTCTATATGGTGGAGCAGGATGATGAGAGGTCACCTTTATGAGTATACCAGTGGAAAAATGGGGCTGGATCCACGTGAGGTAGAGATGTTGACTCCTAAGAGAATGAAGAAGATGAGGAATTTGAAGAGAAACCTTTATTCACTGATGCTCTAACACTAGTAGAAGCGCGAAGGGAGATGCATCATCAAATCAAGGTGATGGATAAATAAATAACTCAGTTAAATTCCAAAATAAACAAGATGGTGGCACAAAAGGCCATGATTATGCAGATGATGCAGAGAAATGTCATTGCTACTCCTACACCTATTTAATAAACCAATATTTAGGCAAGAAGTAGCAATCTTCCTAATACGCTAGCTCATTTTGTACCCCAAGTGTCATGTGTACGAGGTTCACATAAAGGAGGAATTGAGAATGATTGTTTGGTTTTCCAACATACTCCTCAAAATATGGAAAGCACATCTGAGCCTGTGACAGTGGCATAATTGGATAAAATCATCAATATGAAGATTAAGGCTATCATAGCTTTAAATCAAATAGAAAAACTAGTGAACAAAGATCATCCTTTGTTTCTGAATTTGACTAGGTGTCATACCCACTGGGGTATTATGTCCCAAAGTTTAAAACATTCAATGGTAATAATAACCCCAAACAACACTTGACCTTATTTAAGGCCACCTGTAGTAATACAAGAGGTTTTAAAGTTATACTCTTTATAGAATTCCTCAGTAGTTTAACCTCGTCTACTTTTGAATGGTATGTTGAATTGCTGAATGACCATGTGAGGATGTTCGTAGAGTTAGAATCCACGTTCACGAAGAGGTTTGTAAGCATGACCAAAAAGATAATAATAGCTGACCTCACCTTAGATAAACAAAGGAGCGAAGAGTCAGCAAGAAAATATATAACTTACTATCATAATTTGAGCATGAAATATGAGTAGCAATTGGAAGAAGAACATATCATACAATTATTAATGGGAAACATTAATGATAAGATGCAACCCTTCTTATGCCAGGCCACCAACACCACATTTTAGGACATGATGGATAGAGTGGTGAAGTTTAAAAAATTAAACTTATCAAAATAAATAAATTACTCTTATAATCTCAAAACTTAAAGCTCATGTGCCAAAAATGGAGAGGCTGACTCTAAATTTTACTCTAGAGCTTATAAGGGAAAACAAGTGGCTTACAATGTAGAAATAGGCAAGTAGTCGACGCAGCATTAAGGTAAGCTAAAATTGGCCTACAGGAGGCCTGAGGAGTTAAAACATTATGGTGACCCAAATTATTACCCTTGTAATCAGGTACTCAGCCATCTGATTGAAGATTGGTACATCTTCAAGGATTGGCTGGAGATGAAATATCGAAGGAGAACTCACATTATCAGATAATGTGTTGGCGCACCCTAAAAAAGAGTCAACTTAGGTGGTAATGTCCTCCATTATACCCCTGACTAAAGATTGAAGAAATGAAAAAGAGCCAGCCCAAGATAAGCAATGGGAGATTGTGGTCTCCAAAAAGATAGTGATGATGTTGTAATAGCCCGAAGGACTTTTATTTGTGAAGTTAAATCTTCTATTGATCAAGCATTAGATTTGAAGTGGATGCCAGCAGCATGAGCATCTCCTTCAAAACAACACCGTAACCAAGCTGGTTCCTTAAAATCTTGAAAAGTAAAATTTTCCAAGAGAAAGACCAAACTAAAGCAGCCCAAGGAGAAAAGATAACAACTCAAGGGGTTATCAATTGTTTGGATCAATATTATGAAACTATGAGACATCCCATCAAGCTCTCTAAATTTATTTCTAAGCTTAAGGTGGTTGAAGCTGAAGAGGAGGGTGAAGATTTTCTTATGGTGAAAATTTTCTGAGTCATTTTGGTAACACCAGTGACTTCAACAAAAGAATTTTTTTTCAAAATATTAGCTTCTAAAACTTTGCTGGTGGTGTCATCAATGGACTCTAGTTTAGAAGAAGATATGTACTTCCTAAAAGAGATGAGTTCAAGCATGATATAACATTACATATGGGTTATGTGAGACTAGAGGGTAGTTTTGAACCCAAAATTATCTCTCTAGACATTGTGATGGCTGACTCTGAGGAAGATGCTTTATCAAATGAGTCTATGCCATATGAGATAGCACAAGTGTAATTAATGAACATTAAGTTGTTTCCACCTCTGCCAAAAATGGGAATCTCTAATAAAGATAAGGGGAATGAGATAGTTATCAATGAAGATATCATCACCAAAGACTCCAAGAAGAAAGATACTTCATCCAAGGGAATATAATATAATGACTTATCTCATTTGAGAAAAATCCCAGCATAGCTCAACATATACGATGCTTTAGTAATGTCTAAGAACCTTTGAGTGAATTTGATTCAAGCACTTAAAGACAACAAAAGATACATAACGTATTTAGATATGCATAACATGATTGAGATCCTACATGTGCGTAATGAGTTATTATTCACCTTCACTGAAGATGAAATGATGATCAAAATAATAGATCATAACTACTCTCTATATGTTACTGTAGAGAGCTAAAGAATGATAATCAGTCAAATTTTGATTAATCTCAGGTCCTCCATTAACCTTATAAGCTTGAAAGCATTGAGATCATTATGAATAAATGTGTAACACCTCAGGGAAGATAAGTTCAAGGTACATGGCTTCAATAAGAAGGGGCTAAAGAATGGGATCATTCATGCTATCCCTCACATTTGGAGAACTTCATATATAAGACAAATTCCATGTGATTAATATAGATACCTACTTTAAAGCTCTCCATGGTCACCCCTAGTTGCATGATTATGGCATTGTCCTGCCAACACTTCACCGGTGCATGAAGTATCTCAGGGATAGAGAAGAGTTCAGAAACTTCTATGATATCTAACCTTTTGTAGTGCATGAAGCAACAATCTATGAAGATTCCAAGTACTTCATTCCAAAGAAGCTAAAGTTATTGAGCTCTCTTAAGGCCCATTCATCAACTCCTAAGACTGCAAAGTGGCCTAAACGAGATGGTGAAAAGAAGAAGGTTAAGAGAAAGTATGTAATTCCAACTCTTCCCAAAGTAGCAACCGCTACTAAAGAAATAGAACATGTGCCTCAACTTGGGAGTGACATAGAGAGTATGTCAGTCAAAGGCCAAAGGAAAAAAGAAGGCTCAATATTCATATTCTGATAATGACTATGAGTCTACCTACATGAACAAAGTGCAGTGTGTATTCTCAAGAAGAATATGCAGCATATCAATCTCGAATAGCTTATTCAAAGTTACGTGCATTTCCATACAACACTTCAAGGAAATTAATTTTGGAGAGGTATATAATATCGAAGTGCTAATAATATTTGATGTTCCTCCTTATAGAAAAAATGGTGGGCCATAGACCTTATTCAATAAAGGTGGAGAGTGTAAGGAAGAACAAAATTGTGATTGGTCTTGTAAGAACTTTAATTCTATAGAGTTAGTACCTATGAGGTTGCTTAGGTATAATACCAAATATATGCAAAGAATATTATAAAAGTATGTAAACATTCATACCTCCAAACAATAATTTTATCTCTACCCGAGCCTTTAGTATCAAAGAAACCATCATTAATTATGAAGAAAGGCTATTCTTTTAAAAAGAGGTCTCCGATTCATCGTGCAAAAATATTCATGAAAGGAGACTTGCCGAGCAATCACATGCAGGAAAACAATTCTGATGACAGTGATGATGAGGAAATGTATGAAGTTAACACTTATGATGATCAACCCATAAAAGCTAAACCTGCACCAGAATAGCTTAAAGATGGTGGACAGGCAGCCGCTATCGACGAGCTAAGGAGGCTAACTTGGGGATAGAGGAGGACCCTCATCCAACATTTATTCATTCTCTACTACTAGAAAACCAAGCGAAGGAAATAAAATAACTGCTATTTGAATTCAAGGATTTCTTTTCCTAGACAAATACTGAGATGCCTAGATTATAAACTAATGAAGTTGCTTACATATTAGCAATCAAACTAGATGTGACACTTATTAAACAAGTTTCAAGAAGAATGACATTGGAAATTGGAGAACATGTGATTAGAGAGATGGAGAAGCTTATATAAGTGGGCTTCCTTTATGAAGAAAAATATGCCAATTGGATCTCCAATATTATCCATATGAAGAAAAAAGAATGGTCAGATTCATGTCTGTATTGAATTTAGGAACCTAAACAAGGCATGTCCAAAGGATAATTTTCTACTCCTTATATCAGAACTCTTAATGTATAACACATCCAACTATAACATGTTCTTATTTATGGACGGATCATCTGGCTACAATCAAATCAAAATGACTTCCAAAGATGAGAAGTGTACGTCATTCAAAATGCCCATTAGCATTTTTTACTATATGGTTATGCCCTTCCACCTGAATAATACTAGTGCCACATATCAGTAGGTGATGATGCATATTTTTAAAAAGTTGATACATCAAAAGGTCGGTTGTTATGTATATTCCCTCATTGTCAAGGGAATGGACAAAAAAGATCACTTAAATGACCAGAAGATTGTGTTTGAGAGGATCATAAAGTTTAATATTAAGATGAACCCTCTTAAATGCACGTTTGTTATCTTCTAAAAATTTTTTTTGGGGTAGGTCATCTGACATTAAGAAATTGAAATTGACCACAATAAAATTAAGGTGATTACGAAGATGCCACCACCAAAGAATCCCTATCAACATCGCTTATTGCAAGGACAACAGGCTTTGATTCTATGATTCATATCAGATATGTTAGGTAGGTGCTAGCCTTTTTAAAGTTAATAATTAAATACGTCCACTTCAAATGGGATCAAGAATGCCAAGAAGCTTTTGACAGCACAAGAGATATCTGTTAAATCCTCCCATTCTTGTAGTGTCAATTTTAGGAAAGCCTCTTATCCTATACACTGCAGCACTAGAAGAGTCAACCAGAGCATTATTGGCCAAATATAATGAAAAAGCAAGAAAAATATGCTCTACTACATTGTTTAAAGACTAATTGGAGCAAAATTACATTATTTCATAATTGAAAATAATTATCTGGTGCTGATCTTCATGGTTCAAAAACACTGCCATAATATGCTTTCTCATAAGATTAAGTAGATATAAAAATTGATCTATTTAATTTCTTAATAAAAAGACCAGCTTTGAGAGGAAACTTAGCCAGTTATGTACTGGTATTACTATAGTTCGATATCTTTCACATACCACAAAAGGCAGTAACAGGATAGGCCTTAACAAATTTTCTTGCTACACATCTTATCTAAACAAATTCTTCGTTAAACAATGATTTAACTAATAACAAATTATGCAGATTAAGAAGAATGAAAAACTTCTATTTTGGGAGATGTGTTTTGACATGGCATCGTCAAATAAACATGTCCAACCTCCAAATCTTACAAGAGCTCGAGCCAGCATCAGTCTTGCTTTCATAGTGCATGACGGAGGCATAATAAGGTTTTTAATGAGTTTAACTAAACCAAAAACAAAAAATGATTCCAATTACAAAGTTGTAATAACATAACTGGAGATTATGATTGATCTCAAAATTATAAATTACAAAATCTTTAGTTACTCTAAACTTGTAAAAAATTAAGCCACAAGTATTTATAAGATTGGCATACATGAATTAGCTCATTGCCTCTGGTGAGCTCTCAAGCCTCTGAAAAAAATGCCAAATATTAAGATAGCTCGAGTTTCCTATGGTTGGAATGCCAAAGTATATTGTCTGGTCAATTTAGCTAAATACGGATGAGAAAAAAGATTATATTAATTATGGTTCGCAGTCATCATTACCCTGATTGATCCTAAATCTCTCCAAAAATTTATTATGGAAAATCAACTATAAGAAACCTATATAGTTAAAAGATATAAATCTAATAGATGCTCAGAGTCGTGGTTACATTTCTTAGATGTTAAAGTAGAATATGATTGAAGATAACCATTCATTGACTACTTCAAAGAAAATAAATTCCCAACAAACAAATCCCTAGCCTTATAGATTCGGAAGAGATCATTGTGATATACTTTTGTTAATGACACATTGTATCGATGGGCTTTTGATCAGATGTGGCTACGATGTCCAGGGATAAAGAAAGCTAATAGAGTGGTAATAGAAGTTTTGATGGACTTTGTGGCGCACACCAGTCGAGTCCCAAAATGGTTGTTAAAATTAAAAGAATGGGTTATTTTTGGGTGATAATTGTGAGGGAATGCATTGACCATTCTAAAAGGTACCACGAGTGTCAAATTCATGGTGATGTTATACTTCATCCATTAAATCCTTTACACCTAATGGTAGCATCCTACCTATTTAAATGAGGTGGCACTAATATAATTAGACTTATAGATCCATTATTATCATTTGAACATCTCTTCATCCTTGCAGCAATAGAAAACTATTAAAAAGGGCAAAAGTGGCCTATTATAAAGAAGTTATGCCCAAGCATACGATTAACTTCTTCACGCTTAACATTATCTATAGATTTGAGGTACCAAGCCATACAATATCATATAATGGTATAGCATTTAAGAGCGCCAAAATTTACAAGTTCATTGATTGGCATAAAATTTATTGGAGATACTCGTCAATATAAAATCCAATAGCAAATGGCATACAGAAGGCTTCAAAAAGATGTTGGTGAAGCGGTTGAACAAGATCCTCGCAAAGAATAAAAGGGAGTAGCACACTAAGATGATAGAAGTATAGTGGGATTACCTTACAACCGATAAAATGCCGAATAAAGCTACTACTTATGCCCTAATGTTCGGGTTGAAGTAGTGTTTTTATTAGAGATCGAGCTGCCATCGCTTCGGATAATTATCCAACACAATCTCTCAAATATAAAATGCTTGCCTGAGAATAGAAGACCTCAACGTACTCGATGAAAATAGGTTTCAAGCTTAAAAGAGTGGGAATCTATCAAGTAAGGATGGTAAAGTCATTTGATTGGATGGTATACATCACCGGGCATTTAAAGAGTGGGAATTGGTCCTGATGTTAAGAAGGTCAATCATCCCACACCGAAACATTGGTGGCAAATTTATATCCAGCTGGGAGGGTCCCTTCATCATCATTGAGAAAGTGTATAAAGAATAGCTTATCAATTGATCGATATAAAGGGTCAGGGACAGAGACCCATGTCACCTATCAACAGTCGATACCTTAAGAAGTATTAAGCATAATGATGAATATGTTTTCAAAGTGTTGTGTACTTTATATATATTCACTGACACATGCACTTATACATTTTTAAATTCTCTTATACTATATGAATGCATTTTAAAGAGCCCAAAAAATCCTTCCATAAGATAGGGGCATTTTAAATATTTATTCGGGTCAACTGTATGCTTCATGCTGAGATCGCCGAAGAAACATTTTAAATCTCAAAGTAAAAAATTTACCTAAAATCTTCCTCTAAAATAGGGGCTTTTTAAATATTTATTTTTCTCGATATTGTGACACACACCAAGTTTCCCAAAAAAATATTTAAAATCTCAAAAATACAAAATTTATTCTATCTAAAACCCTTCTATAATATAGGGGCATTTTTAAATATTTATTTATGTCAACATCGTTCTGCATGCTGAAATCTCAAAAAAAAAAAAAATTAAAAACATTAAGCGTCAACATTCCTTTGAGTAGGAGGATATAGTAATTTCCTCTATCAATATATATATGCATGTGATCTTAAATGAGTTCGGGGCACCACCTTCTCAAAAATAGCAAGATTTCAAATATCATGAAAGAGATTTTTTTGATTGCATACTCCAACAAGTCAAGCTGGAGTAGCAAAAATTCTCTTAGAAACCTGAAGCTTAAAGTCTGAATGGGCATAAGAGGTCAGTTTTAAGAAGCCTAGATTTAGCCAAGTCGCTAACAACTCCGTCTACTCAATAAGCCATAAGAAAGGCCATAGTAGAGGAACCCCATTTCATCAACCCATTAGTTTGGACTATAAACACATGTAGTCTAATCTAGATCGACAAGAAGTAGTAGTAATCAATGAAATCATCCTAATTGATCAGAGTGTTAAAGTTATAGGGGGGCTAAGGAGTCTCAATAAACAACTATTGAATGCATGTAAGCTCTGAGATCTTAAACCACGACGGATGAATTCAAATTCGTAAACCTCAGGAAATCTAGATTTAAGAGTGGGCTTCTCCATAACTAAAGTATAAAGTTTTAATGGGCATATGAGGTCATACATAGCAAGCCCAGCTATGGTCGACTCGTCGGCAGCTTCACTTGCTCAATAAGCCACGAGAAAGGTCGTAGTAAGGAACCCCAGTTTTAGCAGTCAGATGACAAGAGCTATCATGTTATAGCTTTCTCAATCTAATAAGTTCAATTAAACCAAATTGAAATCTTCTCAACTGATTAAACTTTAAGGTACTACCTATATTTGGTACTACTAACTACACCAAAAACTTGCAAATCCTTCAACAAATCTATAAAGTGCAAAGTGAGAGTTGAAGGAATTCTTCAATAAGTTTGCCAAAGCACAGAGCAAAGGACCGAAGAAATCATCCTAAAATTTACACAAAGCATAAGGATGAACTATGAGATTTTTATCTTTAAAAAGTATGCCATATATAAAGCTCTAGACTTATGACTCTTTTCTATTGACCTAACGCAAGCCCCAAGGGCTAGGTCATTAGCATGCACTCCTTGGTCAAGCTCAGCAAAGTAGAAAGCAAAGGGAGGCAGGTATGCAAATTTTTTGGCAAGTCAATGAAGAAAAAATAGGTAATCCTTCAGCATGTCCTCCACATAAAGCACAAGATAGAAGGAATCAAATTCTCTAATATTAAATTGGATTCATCATTAAATCCATTAGCACAAAGCATCAGATTGATAATAATCCCAACTTATTCAACAAACTATTATACTCGAAACAAAAGTAATGGAAAATTTGGCACTTGGGCCAAATAATCAAATATATGTTTATTAATAACATCAATTATCAAACTTCCAAGAAAGAAAATTATCCAAATAAAAGAAAGAAAAGAAAATTGTTGGAATAAATAAATTTTCATAAATATGTGTGAAGTGAGTACATAAAAAAGAACAAAAATACATAAAGAGAGTTATAGAATCTCAAACAATGATATAAAATTATGATCAGAGTAATTGACTCTATAGATCTTGAAGTTGAAACATCATTTCAGCAAGGGTCTTATGTTCAGTCTTAGCAACATGCAACTCTACTGTAGCCTGAGTAAGTGCAGCATCAGCTTCTTGCATAGTATTGTGGCCAATTTAATCAAGATTATGCTCCCACTAGATTGTTCATACCTTCACTTCTTGTTCAATGTGAAGGTCAAGCTTTTATGACATTGTATCTCTATTCTCCCTCCAGAGATGCTTTATCTTCAAAGAACATTTGTCTACTTCAGCCAAAGAATTACAAATTCTCTGCTAATGTCGCCTCAAAGCATCAGCATTCTTTTTGAATTTATCATGGGTAGTATTAGTAGCTTCTTGGAAGATTCTAACCTTCTCATGAAGATCAGGTAACAAGACCTTAGTTCATATGATTAGAAGAGACTTTAATTGTAAGACATGAAACTCAACCTCACGGCACAGCCTTTCCCAACACATCATATCATCCACTTCCAATCCAATTTTTGCTAAAACACCTAAGGTAGCATTGGTCGTGTTTGTAAATTGATCCATTGATTTAGGAGAGCTTGGGTTCATCTTGGAAATCACTTCACATAGGAACTACATACTTTGATTGTTCATGGTTGTATTCCTTGTGTAAAAAAAATCATAGAATGTGATGGAATATTTTTATTGGTAATCTGCTTCTTTCGGCACTATAGAGGGAAGATAGAAGAAATGAATATAAAAAAGGGAGATATTTTAAAGAAAAACAAAAAGGGTAAATAAGAGATTAAAAAATAAGAAAATAAATGAGTTATACATGTGCTTAAATCCATGAAAGGTACTGGTGGGTTGTCAATGAAAGGGCCCTCATCCACTGGAGCTAACTCAAAAAAAAAAGGTTGAAGTATATTCTGGTACACTAGACCCTCTAGGAGTTGTTGACTTGTTTTCTATAGATGTTTCTTCTGGCCAATATAATAAAAAGGGATTTGTTTAAAAGAGCATCTCCATAAAAGAATACCCCACTTCAATTATAGGAGAGGGTATAGACATGCGGGAATAGCTCCCATCGTAATCATTGAATGGAACGTGCCTGTCATCCACAAATATTCTGTTAGGAGTCAAAAGGTAGTTCATTATGGGGTAATAAATGTTATGGTAATGGGCTTACCATCCAATCTGCTGAAGTATGTGAAAGTTCAAAAGGGTAAGAACATATGCGGCGGCATCTGTATGAAGGGACATTTGCATAGCTCAGGGAGGGTTCCCTTGCTCACACTCATTATGGGAAGATTTGACCCTTAGGTGGTGTGTGCCTTGTCTGCCTGCATTCAAATTAGGGGAGGAAATACGCGTATTAGAAAAAGGAGAAAGAACAAAAATGATAAAAAAAATATATACCTTTGTTGATTCCCGCTTGCACCGTGAGGCATTTTACCCCGAGGTACTTCTAATGATCGCACCCTTCACTCATATTTTTGGGCTCTGTCATTCACAAAGGGTGCATATGAAAAATTCACCCAATTCAATCAAGTTTATAGGATTCTGGTAAGGCTGTTGAGGGGTGTTATACAAAATTTGCTGCAGATGCTAAGCCTAAGCAAAAAAATCCACATCAGTGGGGCAATTAAAAATCATCCAGTACAATTATACATACTAAATCCAAAGATCGTCCAGAAAGATATGTTATTTTTCTCTCTTGTTCATACAGGATGATTCACGGGACAATTAAAAATCATCTCTAAAATACATCATGTATTGTCCTCATTATATAGTACAATTAGTTGATTTCAAAGTAGGCCATTCAGTATGATATGAATATCATATTGTATGATTAGTTAAAAAACTATGGTTTCATTGGGTACGATCTTTGGGATAACAAAATTTTGTCTCGAGATATCATACAAAATGATCTGTTATCATTAATAACATCTTGATTTGGTTAACAAATTATGGCGGTTTATTTAAATAATATTTCAACATAAAAAAGAAGCTGATTGTTTGAATTAAGGATCCCTAGTCTATGATTTTAATGATGACAAATATTATTTATTTAATTGTTACTTTTCCCATTGAATATTATATATAGGCTAGAAGGAATTCCAATTTTAATTCTAAGATTAAACATGGAAATGGAGAGATTGTGGAGGAGAAACAACAAATAGAGGAAGTGATGGTTCAATTTTTCGAAGACAAATTGAAGAATAGAGGTAGTAAGCTAGATGATTGGCCTAACCCGTGGAGAATGCTGGATGATGGAGAAAGAGATATGTTAAACAAAGCTTTCACAATTGAAGTAATTGAAGCAGTGATAAAGCTTATTGAAATAACATCTCACCAGGTAATTATGGCATTACTTTTTCCTTATTTAAAGCATATTAGGAATGACCTTTCTTTATTAGATTTAAATGAGAATTTGACTTTTAATATAACACAATGGAGAAAAAGGATTCATGTAGCCGACCCCACGTAGTGGGATAAAGGCTTGATGTTGTTGTTGTTGTTATTTAAATAATATTTCAAATATTCATAAACTATGAATCAGATCGTATAATATGATTAGTTAAAAAATTGAATTTAAAATATTTTACTTAATTTATCCAACAATTAAGGTTTTCAAATCATAACGAATTATACAATATGCTTAGTTCATAAGAACTAATTATTTAAGTAATCCTTAGGCCCATTCTTTTTATACTGAACGTACATTATGATTAGTATAAAAAAATTAACTTTTAAAATTTATCTCACTCCCCTTATGTGTGTGTTCACAATCACACAATTACATACACTTTTTATGTGGACAGATTCAAGAAATAAAAAATAAAGAAAAATAAAATTAAATACTTTACTTACTTGACATTCCTATTCTAACCATCCTTGAGCTTTTAATAGCCTTGAGCAGTGTATGCCATACCTACAATGTTTGTGTTCATAGATAAATATATATATATATATAATATTCAATGGGAAAAGTAACAATTAAATAAATAATATTTGTCATCATTAAAATCATAGACTAGGGATCCTTAATTCCAACAATCAGCTTCTTTTTGATGTTGGAAAATAATGTTGGTTGACAAGCAAGATAAAACAATTTCTATTAAACTACCCCTCATAAAGTGATATTTTTAAAAATTAGGGGCTTCAAATTTTTATTTTTATTTTTATTAATGAAATATTAATGAAATAGAAAAGAAAAAATAACATAAAATAAAGTAACATAAACATAAGATTATATTAAACTGGAACAGGCAACCAAACATATATCTTCTCTCCCTTTTGACATCACAAAAAAGTGGAGGAACAATAAATAAAGTTAGCATTACAATAAATAAAATAGTAAAAGATAACAAAAAAATACTAAAGGTAAGGCAGATCCTGATCAAGTGGTGGTGGTGGTAATTGAACGTATTGATAGATGGAATATTCGACATTATAAAGTAGGTGACTATAAAAAGAAGTAGAGTTATGTTAACTTGATCCCAAGCTTTGGAAATAATTGAGGTTCTAAGGACATGCTGGATAAGCTACGCATTATGATTTAAGGTGTGGACTAATGGTTGATGTTGGTTTATGGACACACTCTTAATTGTCCAGTTAACAGAACTCTAGTAAAAGTTAGTTATAAAGATAAGGGATTATAGACTAGGTCTTTTAGTAGAAAGAGTGAAATGTTACCCTAAGTCTTCCTTGGATATATCTACGGGTTGGTAGCAAACATATAAATTCTTGACATAAGTTTCCATATTTAGCCTAAGTTTGGCTAAGAATTTACAAAGTAGTTTGAAGTTGATGAGAAAAGCTAGTGTGAGGAGAAATTAAAGAGTGGCAGAGGCAATGAGATTCATCATCTCAAAGTTAAGGAATGGCTGATTTAACATTCTAGAAGGGGTAATTTTTTTTCTAATTTTACTTGTAGTAGGTATCTTCATCCCTTACGGACAGGAAATAATCATCAAAGTGATGAGAGGAGAAGGAAAGAGGAGGAGTTCTCCTATGTCATTATGCTGCATTTTGCTTCCACCGACCATCGAACATATATGGTTCATAGGGTAATGAGATTGATAGAGCAGGGACTTGAGTGAATTGAAATGTTAAAATCCTTATAATTTATAGTTTTTAGGGAAGATCGTACAGTATGACCAAGGTTCAAACAGTATGATCAGGGAAGTTAATTTATCTGGACAACTTATTAGAAAAAGTGGTTAAATTGTATAGAATGATTGGGTATTATATTGGACAATCTTAAGGAAATACATTCATCCCAAGGAGTCATTGGTAGAACTTTTTAAGAAAGGCATCATATAGTATGAAAAGGTGTTTGTATGATACAAAACATAATTATTATTATACTAGCTGAATTGAATTTGTCCCAATCTAGTTTGATACGTGTATTATATAGTATGAGGAAAGGCATCGTACCATACGATTGGCAATAATTTAATACTAGAAGAATTGAATTCCTCAATGGTTAGTTAAATATAGATTATATAGTATGAATAGAGGCTCATACAGTATGATGTACTTATCATGTATCTAATCTGGACAGTTAATTAAACTAAGGGTTATGATATGTGCATCTCTAAATATCGTCCAGTACGAACATGGATCATGCAATTCGATATAAATAAAAACTTGAAAGCTTTTGTTAGTTAGTGAGGTGTGTGTTTGTGATGATCAGAAAATATCTAGAAGAAATATTTTTTTTATATTAATTTTTTTTTAAATCATAAACAACAACCAATAATATATAAACATGCACAATAACTATACATACAGTTCAACACATATAAATGTATGATTTAATATATATATATATTTCTTAATTTTGAATTAAGCATGAATGTCTATAACACCTAGTTTAGTCCTCAAGATGATAAAGGTGTCATAAGCTAGGGATTTAGTGAAGATGTATGTTAATTTATCTCTTATAGCTATATGATGCAATTTTTATATCTTCCTTAGCTACATGGTCTCTTATAAAGTGGTGCCCAACATCTATATACTTTATGCGGGAGTGTTGAATTGGATTTTTTATACACAAATAGAACGAGTGTTGTTATACATAATTGGGATGGTTCCTACAGGTTGTCCAAGATCTAAGAGTTTCTACTTTAGCCATAAGACTTAAGCAACAAAGCTCCATATTGTTATATATTCTTCATCAGCTATGGGAAAGGCAATTGCTTTTTTTTCTATTAGACCAAGAGGCTAAAGATTATCCTATGAATTGGCAGGTTCCAAAAATGTTTTTTCTAACAACAATACATCTTGCAAAATCATAATCTAAATATCCTATGATTTTAAAAGAAGCGTTGTGTCTAAGATACTAGATTCGTACGTTTGGTATACCCAATATGTATATAATGATTCTCTTAATTGCTTTCATGCGCAATTCTTTTGGATACGCTTGAAATCTCACACAAAGCCACACTCTAAACATTATGTCCAGTTTACTAGAAGTCAAATAAACAAGTGATCTAATTATCCCCATATACTTTGTTTGATCAACTGATTTTCTAACAGGCTTTAGGTGCTTGGTTCAACCTATGCAAGGCCTTTTTTTAAGGAAAACCCACAGAGGGGCCTATGCATTAATTATAGGAAAATAGTACAAAGTTCTTAAAGGGGCCTTGAGCTCTCTAATTCTCAAAAGAGCTACAAGAGTAAAACAAAAATAAGAAACCTATGAACTCAAGATCCCTACTAATTAAAAATACAATAATACCTAGGTATAATCTATGGTGCACAAGAAGAAGCACCAAAAAAGAAGGAAGGCACCAACAGCATCAAGAGTGAGCTTCCTGTCCAAAAAACCAATAGCACAATGACCTGCACAAAAGGATCCTACAAAAAAGAGTACAAGGCATAAAAAATGTATCCCAAAATAATAAAACTAGGAAGAGGTTGAAAATATCACCAGTAAAACATATTATAGCTAGCTGTTAAACCTGCAAGGATAGATAACTAGAGACCAGCCAGGAACATTATAGGCATCCGAGCAACCATCATAACCCAAATGGAGAAGCTACAGAAATCCACTAATACATTTAGAAAGAATAACAAGATAAACCCAGATTCCTATAATATGAACATAAATCCAACTTTAGCACCCTAAGTTTAGAAAAGTAAAACAAACCCAACTAGCATGTCACAAATAAGAATTGAACAAAATGTTACAAAGACCCACATATGTATACATATAACCATCCCAGATATAACTTAAAGAGAAAACCTCAATATAACCCAAATAGCATGTAGCAAACAACAAGAACAACAGGTAAATATAGTGCATATCCCAGAAATAAACTGATTGGCATAAAACTAAAGAACACTAGCAAACAAAAAATATAATAGGAAAGATGAGAGGGGCTCAGGAAGAAAGAGCTAAAGAGAGAATGGTTCCCATAAACATTACAAGGAAAATCCCAATGCCGCTCCATCCAACCAAAAAGCTGTAGTCTCCACCCCCCCCCCCCCCCCCCCCCAAGTAAAATTCTCCAGGAAAAACTATAAAGAAAAATCAGAAGAGCCAACCATAACAAACCAAGGAAAGCCAATCCAGCCTTTAGAAAACTAGCAGAAGCCCAACAATAAGGCTCTAACAACCACGATATAATAGGACTACCCAGCAAAATAGCAAACCACCACCTAGGTGCCTAAAACGAAAACCACAAACCACCAAAAATCCACCACATAATAGATATGACATACCAAGGAAAGCCCTGTCAGCCACAAGAAAATAAGCAACAGCCTAATTACTATGACCAACAACCTCAGAAAAATAGAATAACCCAGCAAACTAGCAAAATAACACATAGGAGCCCAAAACAAACACCACATCCAGTTATCAATAAGCCCACTAATCCCACACCTAGAAAGATGTGGAAACATTAAAGCCAGAGGAAGGTGAGCAATGACAGGGATACCTATCAAGTAAAATCCATTGCCATCATTGTTCGGCCCCATAAGCCCATAAAAAAACTAGAAAAAAAACTCCATAATAGAATAATAGAAAATACGGCATCCATCGAGAAAAATCACAATAAATAGCCCAAACCTTGGAAAAGACCCAGCAAGCCAAAAACCAACATCAGGATAAGGCACCTCACACGAGTCATATAGACAAAAGGGAACCAAATTAAATCCTACCATAAGGTAAAGAAATTTTTTCCAATCTTAAAAGGCCTTTTAAAGGAGAATGAACATTGTCTTCCAAGAAATAAATAAGGCATTCAATCCCTGATCCAAAATGAGCCAACCAATTGGCATAAGCATTACCTCCCTTAAGCACCTGTGAAAATGAAACATTGATAAAAACTATTAAATTTATGATATCCCTAACATTATAAAAACCTCAGAATTATAAACTGAATAAACACCGCAAAAAATGCAATAAATATTATGAGTAGACTCAGCCTCAATACCAATAGTAGGAATGTCTAAAGACATACAAATTATTAACCCATAAAGAACCGCACTAAGAAATGCTGGATGAAAATTACCAGTAAGCAAAGGACTCACAAATGTAAGAATAACATTACCATGGCTATCCCAAATGATGCCACCACACCCCATGTTGTTAATCTCATTAGCAACACCAACATTCAGCTTGAAGCAACCCAAAGAGGGTTTAACCCAAAAGACAAAATGATGCTGAGAAGAAAGCAAAGGAGCCTCCTAATACATAAATCAGGAGTAACATCATAATAATTTTTTAAACTGTTGGTAAAAAGAAAATTCACATAAAACAAACTCAATAATTTTTCTTTCACATTCTTAATAACCCTCTGAGAGTCCAATCTAATGCCATTAAAAGAGAATTATTCCTCTCAATCTAAAGATACCATAAAATAAGTGAAGGGATAACATTTCTAAAATGGCCTTTACAATTACTAAACCAAGTTATAAGAAAAGCATTTATATATATAATCACATTAAAAAAAGTTTAATTTGAAGATATCATCAAAATGACACCAAATTTTAACAGCTAAAGGACCCGAGACAAAAACATGATGCATACTCTCCAAATAATAACAACATTGACACTTAGATGGAAGGACAAAACCTTTATTGATCAGATTATCATCCTTTGGAATGAACCTACGTAAAATTCTACAAATAAAAGTGCAATAGCAGGAGGGATGCTTCTATGCCAAATCAATGAAAAAATGTTAATGGAAACATTTTTATTTCTAAACACACACAAAGCATCTCTTAATTTAAAAACCCCATCATTAGAAAACTTATATAAAATATCCTTCAACTCAAAATTCAAAGGAGAAGTGAGAATTTTTTGAATAATAAAGTCAGGAATCACATACTTAAGTTTATCATAATCCCAACAGTTATCATTAATGAAAAAAATTACGTTAACCATAATAATATAAGTGGAATTAATAAGGGAGTCAATGGATTAATTACCTAACCATTGATCCTATCAAAATAAAATGTTGCCAACCCTAAGACCCCAAGAGAGATGAGGCTCCACATCCCACATAACCTTGCACAGCCTCTGCCAAACTTTGACAAATGTAAAAAGAACAAGTAGTAGGATGCTTCCACACACAATATTTGGAAAATTTAAATAGCCCACAAAGAGCACTTAGTATGAAAAGTAAACCATAATTTGAAGGAAAAAGTATGGGCCAAATCAGCCATGCTTTTAAATCCCAGGCCCCTTCCTTCAAAAACCCATAACACTTGTACCAGGAAGCCAAAGCAATTTTAGTGTTACTATTAGAACCTTTCCAAAACAAAATATTAAGGATTTTATCATTTCTATTACAAACCATTTTAGTGGGAAGCAAAGTTATAAATGAGTTGCTAACTAATGTTATCATAAGCTTTAGAGATGGCAATCTTGAGGATAATATTACCATCCCTCACTTTGACATCCAAATCATGGAAGAATTCCTTGGCCAACAAAATATTATCAGAGATTGCTCGAACTATAAAAAAGCCCATTTATAAAGGAGAAATAATCTTAGGAAGAACAATAATTAAATAATTCATAAAAATTTATAAAATTAGTTTACTAAAGAATGGGCAAGACTAATATGTCTAAAGTCATTCCAGTTGCTAGCATCATTAATCCTAGGGATGAAGATAATAGAAGTAGAAGAAAAAAATTTAGGCATAGCATGACCATAAAAAACTCCAAAAATGCAGCATAGAGATCATCCTTAATAATACCCCAAGCTTTTTGAAAAAAAATTGATAATGAACCCATCCAGACCAGCAACTGAGTCACCATTCATATCAAAGACAATATCTTTTAAATCATCTAAAGATAGAGGTTTAAAAAGAAAATCATTATCCTCATGCGAGATGAGATTAGGGATAATAACAGGGTTGTCAATATTACAGGGGATAAAGACCTTGTTAAGCCAATCCTGAAAGTGTCAAACATCCAACAGGGCAATCTTATCAGCATTCTTAGTAACATAACCATCCTCACATTTGATTTTATTAATGGAATTCTTAGCACATTTCCTTTTAATTAACCAAAGCATAAAAATATTTCGTGTTATTATCACCTTCCATCATATGTTTAGCAACATCTTTTTGTTTCCAAAAGGTTTTCTCTTGAGCATGTAATTTCAAAATTAGCATCAGAAGGATATAATTGACAATCAAGCTCAGCATTGTTAACGACATCTTCAACACTTAAGATATTAGTAAAGATATTTTTAAAGACATTGTGATTCCACCAATTTGAAAGCTATTTAAGTCTTTTCAATTTGAACCAAAGTTTTTTCATGCCAATGACAGAGTTATCAGGATGTCAATGGGCATTCCAATTGTCCTAAACAACACTCAGAAAAGAGTCATATTGTAACCATATATTTTGAAAATGAAATTGAGGAAAAGAGTTCACATGTATAGTATTAGGAGCAAGGAGCAAAGGAGAATGATCAGAAAGAGTGTGACTAAAATTTTCAACATAAATATAACTAAAAGAGTTAATCCAGTTATCATTAAATAAAACATGATCCAACCTTTGCCATAATTGCCCCTGGTTCCAAGTAAATTTATTATCGAAAAAGCCAATATTAATGAGATTACAATCCATAATCATATTATTAAAATCCTCCATAGAATACAAAATAGGAGAGGACCCCCATATTCTCTCTGAAGGATTAGAATGGGTGTTAAAATCACAACTAACAGACCAAGGAAATTGACAGATGCTACGAAAGTCAAATAATTGATCTGAAAGAATTTTTCTAATACCATGAGAAGATGCAGCAAAAACAAAAGAAGCACAACAATTTAGATTTAAAACTTTAATGTTACAATGCAAAACTTGAGTAAAGTTTCCAAGGATATCAATATGAACTGGATCTTTCCAAAATAACCAAATCTTTTTAGCACAATTCATAGTGGCATGCTTAAAATTTAAAAATCTAAGAGTGCTAAGTAATTTTGAAACATTAACAAGAGGTTCAAGTAAAACCCAAATAAAAATATCATGGTTATAACATAAATTCTTGACATGCATGTGAGAAGAAGAACACCCAATACCCCTAACATTCCAAACAATAGACTTAAACATAAAAAATAATGCTAATGACTAGTTTGTGAATGGGTATTTCTAGCCAATTGTAAAAAATGGTTCTTGCTTTTTCTGTCACGCTTATTTTAAGCTTTAATGAAACTAGTTTCATTGTCATCCTTAGAAAAGCACTTGGCAAAAAAATTCCAACTCATCAGTATCAATAAAATAATCACTATGATAATGAGAGGTAGAGGTAGACTTACAATCAATAATCAAATTTTTTTTGTTTCCCTATTGAGGAAGCTCACCTTCCTCCAACAATTCTGCATCCTCGTTAGCATTACTATAAAAACAAAATTCAACATTATCTTTCTTGACCAAAGACTTCTCATTAGTCCTCAAGTTGTTGTCTCTACTATTCCATTCATTTTCATATGCATTTCCCTAATCAAGAGCAATACATTGATAAGCATCAATATTAGATGATTTATTAGTATTCAACAAATAGTCCATAACTATAAATTAAGAGATAACATCATTTAGATGATAATAAATAGTTAGCCCTTGATCCTCGAAGTTGTCACAATCATTGGGACAACTAGCAATTTTACTAAAAGCATTAACCTTCTTACAATGAGGAGCATCCACAATGGGAGGGTCCGAAGAGATATGCACGGAGGGAGGGTTAATATGCACAAGTAAAGGTTCATCACCCAATTTGGAAGAATTTCCTTCAATCTCAATAGAAGGCAAATTTACATTTTCAAGAAGAGGCACATCATTTTGTTGAGATGGCTTGTACACAGCTTTATCTTTATGAAGTTGGCGATGTAACCTAAAACATTCATTAATATCATGACCATGCATTTTATAGTTGGAGCAAAAAATAGGAAGATTTTCAAATTCCACTTTTTGGAAATAACCATTAAGCTCAAAACCTATCCAAACTTCATTTGGGTGTTTCTTAAAAACATCAAGTTTCACAGGAACATGAGCCATAGAGGGAAGAGAGATAGAAGCAATGGCTTGATCCATTTGTAAAGGTCTCCCAAAAATAGACACAAGCCCAAATAAAATTTTCGAATTAAAGAAATTAAGTCTTAAGTTTGGGAACGAAATCCACACAGTAGTAATAGGTGATTCTTCCCTCACATCAAAGTTTGGCGTCTATTTGAGAAGTCACATTTGACAAGCTTGAATATAATAGAACCCTCTTGCAAAGATATGGCTATAATCAATATCGTTCTTCAATTGGATCGCAATAGGATGAGGATCCGACAAACCCACATGAAGTGCACTCGATAGTTTCAACCTAACAAAAAACTTTCGAATGACATACGGTTTGGCGCACATAAAAGGAATGTACCAACAAGTGTAAGCCCAAATGGGGCAAGCAACTGAAAGATCACTAACTCATCAAACATTAAGGCTGGACAAACCTTGAAAAAAGTTTGCACAAATTTCAGCTTAGGCACAGAAGAGGAAGAACCAGAGACAACATCCTTGAAGGACCAGGAACAGCCATCGAGGATCAAAAATATCGAGGGGATAGATGACGACAAAGTCATCATCTCTTAAATAAATAAAATAAAATAAAAAATCTCAAACAAAAGCCATGAAAAGATCTAATGAAAGCCAAGTATTACAATCATTAAAATATAATCAAAACAAAATCACCAGGGGAATGAAATCAAAGCTCTAGAAACTAAACCCTAAATTTCCCAGGAATCGCCAAGGTAGAGAAGAGCGCAACAGTTAGAATATTTTTTGGAATAATGACCTGTATAAGGCCTTCTTTAGTTTGATTACATGATTTGGGAATTTTGAATTTTTAAAACCTTGGGGTTACTCAACATAAACATCCTCTTGAATTACCCAATTTAGGAAGGTACTCTTAACATCCATTTGATAAAGTTTGAAACCATTAAAGCAAGCAAAGGCTACTAGCACCCTAATGGCTTCTTGTCTAGCTATAGGGGCAAAGGTTTCCTCAAAATTTATTCCTTCAATCTGGTTATACCCTATAGATACTAATATAGTCTTATTCCTCACTGCTATTTAAGATTCATTCATCTTATTTATGGAAACCCACTTTGTTCCAACCACACTCTAGTCTCTTGACTAGTTTTCATACATAATTTTTAACAAATTGATTTAGCTCTCCTTGTATTTAGGATCTAGAATTCATCAACTAGTGCTTGATCTTTATTGGTGGGTTCTATCATAGAGATAAAAGCTAAATGACAGACTTCCTTCCTAAGTCCATGCCTAGTTCTAACACCTTTAGATGAGTCTCCTTAAATGAGTTATTTAGAATGACTAGAAGAATATTTTCATTCTCTAGGCAATGTTTCCTAAGGTTCTACTCGATCCCTTATTACAATGGCTACTACCCCTTAAATGACCTCCACTTCTTCTTCTTCAGGTTTCTATTCAAAGGTTCTATATGATTCATCAAATAATAAATGGGTAGACTCTTCTACTACTAGGGTCTTCTTATTGAAGATTCTATCGGCTTTACCTATATATGAGTATTATAAGAAGATACCTTCTTCAAACCTGGCATACAACTTTCATAATACTGATTTTCCATTAATTAAGATGAAGTATCTACAATCAAAGACATGCAAGTGAGAAAGGTTTGGTGTCTTACCCTTAAGGAGTTCATATGGTGTCTTATTAAGCCTGGATTTAAAACTCTCCCAGTTAAAACATAACAAGCAGTATTCACTACTTCTATCGAGAAATACCTAGGGTGTAAATACTTAGCTAGCATTGCCCTAGCAACTTCCACCAAGGTTTTATCTTTCCTTTTTAGCTATTCTATTTTGCTAAAGGGGTGTAGGGGTAGAGAAGTTATGTTCTATTCCTATCTCTTGATATAAGGATTCAAACTTACCATTTTCAAACTCTCCACCATGATTACTATGAATTACTAAGATTTTGCATCCTAATTTCCTTTTAATCCAGGTGGAGAAAATTATAAATTCCTCGAATAAGTCACTCTTATGTGTTAGGAATCTAACCCATATAAATCTATAGTAGTCATCCACTATTACAAACCCAAATGTCTTTCATCCTAGGCTAGTTTTGCTAACTAGTCCAAATAAGTCCATATGAACGATTTCTATTGGCATAGAGGTGTTAAGTCTTTTTTTAAGGAAATTAAGACTTAACTTGTCTTCTTAGTTGGTAGGAATCACATAGGTGATTGTTAGTGAAGTCTAACTTAGGTATGCCTAAAATTAGGTTTTTCTAAGTGATATTCCTAAGAGTCATCATGCTTGCATGACATAGTCTCCGATGTCATGGCCAAGATTCATTAATTATAGTTTTTTAAGTAATTTAAATATTCAATGTAATTCAAGTCTAATAAGTAAAAATTTTTCATTTATTTTCCTTCTAGCACAAGTTTTTCATTTAAACTAATCATGCATATTAAAAAAAATTATATCAAAGCCTTTATCACACAATTGACTAATTATTAATAGATTATACTTTAAGCCATCAACTAGTAAAATATTTTCAATTATAAATTTTTTAGAGTTGTCAATTACATATGAGCCCACCACTTTCTTAGTGGTGTTGTCCCCTAATGTCACTTTACTTACTAACTTAGCCTCTAGTGTGCTGAACTATTTTATATCACATGTCATATAACTTTAGCATTCACTATCCAGATACCACATGCTCTCTCTAGGTCTTTTATGAGAGTAGCCCTACATAATTATTTAAAGGTTAGATTTGGGAACCCAAGTGAATTTGGATTCCACCTTATGCTTGAATAAATAAGAGGAATGCATGTTATACTGTGACAAATGCAATTTAGGTCTCCATACTAGATGTGTCCTATAATGAATTGTGCATGTGCGAGTTATATGAACTAACATGTCACAAAAGAACACCTAACACAGGGATATGGATATACTAACCTATGTGGTTCATGGTGCCTTCTTGTTTGTTTAGGTGATGTATATTGTGTTGAGGACTTATGAAATTATTCTAAGGTAGGTGGTGGTTTGCTATTCTCTGGTACATATAGTTTTATTTCTAAAACTTTATTTGCACTTTCAATAAGGAAATTTTAATTTTTAATGCATGCTCCCTACCATCAAGTTCAGTTGCACATGTATCTAATACCGTGTATGTTTCCTTAGCTTAATATGTGATGATTACAAGGAATCATGTGAAAAATATAGGTCAATATTCTTCTTATTTAATAAATCAAATTCATCTATTAAAATCATATGATCACTATCTAAAGTTGAGTTCTTGGTAGTTAAACTAGTGCTCCTTTTGTAAATTAAAGAATTCAATATTAAGACTACATGCATCTTCTTTAACTTCCTATACGAGTCATAATTTTATTCAAACATAACAAGTAATTTTTCATAAGAGAGATGACATAACCCATCTTGATATGATTGATTAAGATTATCATTATCCATAAGACACAAGTTTGTTACCTCCTCCTTTATTTTCACTTCTGATGATTTAAGAGTAGAGTCAGCCCAAAAATCTTTGTGTATTTTGCTTTCCCTTCTTAAATGTTGGGTTCTCTTCACACTTCTCCTAGATTAAGTGAGTTTTCAGGTTAGCACATTCAAGTTGTAGGTGTCCTGGCTTACTACACTAAAAGCAAATTTAGTCAAAACAAGCTTTAATATTTTTATTGCTTTTACCTTTACTCTAATTGTATTGATGACGCCTCTATTTTATTTTTTTAAAAACTCTTGAACTATCATATAATTAAAATGATGTCATCATGCTCCTACACTACAAAATTATCATTATATAAATTATTTGCATTTAGTGCTACATTTTTCCCCTTCTTCTTATCTCCTATATCACTTTGCCTTTAACTCTCTCCATACTCTAAGCAATGAGTGACCCAAGCAAATTGTCAATGGAATAAATGATCAAGTCTTTATATTCAATAATTATAGTTATCTTAGCATCATAAGAGCTAGGAAAATAGTATATAATCTTATTAACATTTCCAGAGTTTAATAGTTCTCTGCCTATTACATGTAAGGATGTCAGTATCTAGGAAAACCTAGTGTACATTTCAGATACAGTCTCGCTATGTTTCATACAAAAGAGTTCATAGTCATGCAATATAATATTTAGCATAAACTACTTAATATCACTAGTTCCCTCATAAGTGATGCATAACCTATCCCAAATCTCCTTCCCCATAGTGCATGTAGTAACTCACATATAGTCTTTGGGTTTTAAAGTAAAAGAAAATAATTCAAACGTTTAGCATTTAACTGTGTTAGTTCCACATTCTCATAACTCCATTCAATAAAATGAATATCAATTTTGACACCATTAACTATATGTGATGGAAGTGAATAGAAAATTTAAATCATATGCCTAATTCTATAGTGAATGGATTATAAAAATGTAGTCAAGCATATTTTTAGAAAATTAAAAGGAATATTTTCAAACAGTGGTAGATGGGTTAAAGAATAAGCCTCTATAGTGTTACGATTACAAAAATGACTAACTAATCATTTTTTAAAAGTTTTATAAAACCTTGTTTTTGAATCCTGCTCTGATACCACTTGAAAGTTTGTGAAGTTTGTTAAACCTTAGGAAACTAGCCCGAGGATCACCAAGAGATGAGTAAATTCGAAATTAAAAAAAATCAACTTCAAAATAATGATGACAATATTTTTAAAAGTTTTTGAAAATTGAATATACCAAATTATAATTGATTATGGAAGTGAACTATTTTATCAAAAAATTGAATTTAACTATGATGATATTTTTTTATGAAATGAAGCAATAATTATTAATTTTCTCAAGCAATTATACTAGAAATAAAATGTAGGAAAAATAAAAGTGCGAAATGGAAAAAAAACCACATAAGAGTTTTTTATTATGTTTTGGTCAAACTTGACCTACATCCACTCCCTAGGATGAAAGAACTGATGGATCTCTATCGGGTCCATCATCCATTCCCCCACTATATACTTTAAGTGCAAGATGGTGCAAGTCAAATTTTAAATATCAAATTCTCTATGGACTCAAGCCTATGCTGCTGCTATATGTCAGATATTATGTAGCTATTTAATGACTAGCCTTAATCAGAATTTCTCTCTTTTTATTTAGAAGTGTAATTAATAATAGGGGCTTGTGCCTATAGGAAACCAGAACTCATATAATAAAGTCCTCATTAAATGAGGGTAAAATCTCTAGGTAGTGTCTTATCTACTAACCCAAGCTGCCTTCTAAAAATTTTCCTAAAAAATTAATCTATTAAAACTCCACCGAGATATGGGAGGCCGGGGAGAAAATTTTTGAATCCCACATATCAGTATAAGTATGCCATATGATGATTGGTAAAAATAATTCTTTAAGGCATTAGATGAAACTATTAGAGGATATGCAACTATCTCGCATATGACTCAAATTTATCCATATGATCATGGTTCTTATTTCTAAATTTAATAATGGAAAAATTAATAAATTATATTATAATAGATCTTACGATGGTTATTCTTATAAATGTAATGTTTATTCCAATTCAAAACCATCTCAACATGATTATATACAATAATACATTCCAATTTATCAAACTCAAAAATTTAGACACATGCATCAATTCAAAAAATTAAGGCCTTTTTGTCACCACAAATTCAAAACCCTAATATTATCAATGAATAGGCCTATGAAGATTAATATTTTAAAAATAATAAACACACTCTAAAGTTAAACGTCTCTATACGCACTAAAGCGATTCTTGGGTGATTCTGGGGTTTCTTCCTTATGAGGTGGATATTGGCCTCATGGCTTGGATTTTCCTACTTTTTTTACTCTTCTCAGTTTTGTTTTTCATTCATCTCATTTTTGTTCATTGATTTAGAGTTTTTCTTTGGTTTATTCTGCTGGGTGATGATGATTCAGTCGCCATCAAACCCGATTTCTTCCTCTCTTTTTGAGGGGAAATCATGATCTTTCAAAGATGAAGTGGTTGGATCTTCATCTTCTTAAAAAAAAATTAATTTTTTTTCATTCGTCTTTCAAGGTATATGTTATTCTTTTTGACGACTCGGTTGTTGAGGAGTTAGCCTCTCCTTATTCATTAACTTTGGTTTGTAAATTTATGTTGAGGAGACCGAATCTTGATGTTATACGTAAGTTTTTTCTTAACCTAAAGCTCTCTGGATTGTTGCACATTGGTTTACTTGATTAAAGACATGTTTCTATCTAACTTTCAAATGATCTTGATTATAGCCGCATATTTGCTAGAAGGTCGTATTATATGCAAGCATGTCAAATGCATATACTGAAATGGACTCTAGATTTTGACATTAGGGAGGAATCCCCTATTGCTCCGATTTGGATTTCCTTTTCTAATTTGAGACTGCACTTTTTAACCATCAAATACTTTTTTGGTATGGCCTCCATCTTCAGGTGTCCCTTACAAACTGACCAAGCTACGGCTTTGTTGTTAAGGCCGTTAGTTGCTAGGGTGTTGGTTGAGTTGGATGTCTCTATGAAACATCCTAATGAAATATGGATTAGATTTGAAATCAAGGATAAATTCAAAAAAATTGAATTTGAGAATTTACTCATATTTTGCTCTTTTTGAAAAAATGCATGGGCATGCTATGAACGATTATTTTTGATAACACCTCACCTCTGTACAGCTAAGAAATCTTTGAAATAAATGAATGGTGTGGTTGATTAGGAAGTGTCTACCCCGATCCCATTGTTGGGTAATACTTCTAAGCCTTCACAATATATTGAGGACCCATTCGTGGTTGTTGAGGAGGAATCTAGTCCAGATATTCACAATGATGTTACGAATGCTGACATTTTTACTCATGATCAGGAGTTTCTATTAACACTTTAAATATTCCTATTATTGATTGTGGATAGAATGTGACTCATAAGTCACTTACTTTTGAAGCTAAAAAGGATGCTAATGATAGCACTTCTCTCTCTTGCATTAATAATCATAATGTGTCTTATTTCAATAATATTATACTTTTTTATGAGCCTTCTAATCCATTAAATGAACATGACTGTGTTTTGGGAGATAATGTTGATATTCAATTAGACTCTAAATAAGGTGAAAGGAATGACATGCCATTAGAGGAAGGTGATTTTTTTTTTCTATGGATCATTGTTCTCCTTTGTCTAAATGCATTAAGGATCCTGTTAGGAGGACTACTGATAATTTGGAGGATGATGGTATGTTTATGGAGGATGAATTTCCTATTAGTCTAATGGATCAACATAATGATAGTAAGACTCCTTCTACTTCTAATTATAATAACGATGCTTTTACTGATACTGAGGATATGCATATTGCTGTTAAATGTTTTGTCAGGGATGATAATGATACTAGTTTTATTAAAGTTCATAGTAAAAGAGGGAGGAAGCCAAAGCATATTTCTTTGCAGCCTCCTAGAAACACTCACTCGAATACTTCTCATTAAGCTTTTCTTTGTGTTTTGTATGATTATTTAGAATATGAGGGGAATTGGTTGCTCATATTCTAGAATTCATGTTAAGAATTTATGTCGTGTGCACAATATTTCAATTCTTGTTTTGCTTGAACCTCTTATTTCCTCCTCTAAGTTGTTAAGCACCTCTCATTTTTTGGGTTTCAACCATGCTATCTCAAATGTGGCCAACAAAATTTGGGTCTTTTGGAAAAATCTGGTTAAAATTAATGTTATTGGTTATTTTACTCATGTGTTCCATTGTAAAGTTGAGGCTTTTAATTTCCATTGTTGTGCTTATTTTGTATATGCTGCCTCTTCCCTGTAGATTAGAAAAATGCTTTGGGATTTACTGATTAATTTTCATAGTCTTTGTAATCTGCCTTGGTTTGTTGGTGGAGATTTTAATGCCATCACTAATCCTTCTCAAAGGATTGGTGGTTTTACTCCTTATTGTTATATAGAAGAATTTAATAATATGATTTTGGCTTGCAATTTGATTGATATTAGTTTTTTGCGTAATAACTTTACTTGGAATAGGGTTCACTTATCGCAAAGGCTTGACCGTGCGCTCTTCAATGATTCTTGACTTTACTCCATTAACTCCACCAATGTGCAACATCTTAGTAGAACCTTTTCTGATCATTCTCCTCTGCTTATTACCATTAATTATAGAAAATTTAATGCTCCTTAATTAAAATTCCAAATCATGTGGTCACTTCATAACTCATTTTTTGAGGTTGTTCAAAATAATTGACAAGCGCCTTTACATCCGGATAATTATAGTTTTGGCATGAGGAGACTTTGGCTTAAGCTTAAAAGGTTGAAACAAGTTCTTAATTGGTGGAATCATCATGTTTTTATAAAATTTCTTTCTAAAATTCTTCAAGCTAAACAACTTGTTAATGCTACTAAGATCCTGTGTCAAAATGACCCTACTAATGCTAATTTTACTCTTTTAAAGAAGTCTAAAGTTGATTTTTTAATTTCCAAGCTTATAAAGAGGTCTTTCGGAAACAAAAAGCTGTTGCTAAACACTTGGTTTAAGGTGATAATAATAATAAGTAGTTTCATGCGTTACCTAAGAGAAAAAGGGTTAAAAATAGTATCAATAAAATCCCAAGGGAGGATGGCAATTTACTAACAACACTATGGAGATTGCTAGTTTAACAGTCCATCACTTTCATACCCATTTCAATAAAGTTTTCAATCCTACTCAAGTTATGGATCACTCTTTTATTCCCAAACTTATATCCATTGAGGATAATATTTCTCTATCTAGGCCTCCTTTGCATGAGGTTAAAGAGATTCTTTTGGGTATGAATAATGATTCTATGGCGGGGCCTGATGGCTTTAGCACTCTTTTCCTTCAAAAAGCTTGGCATATTATTTATAATGATATCTATGCTACGATTGTGGATTTCTTTGCTAGTAACCCTATTCCTAAGTTTTTCACTTGTACTTCGATAGTGCTTATTCCAAAAAAAAAAAAAAAACTTTATTAACACGTGGAATGATTTTTATCCTATCAATCTTTGTACCTTCTTTAACAAATTGATTTCTAAAATTATTATGAATCATCTTACTGTGTTATTTCCTAAAATTATGTCCCCTTCTTAGATGGGTTTTGTGAAAAGGTAGAGCCATCACATATAATATTTTGTTTTCTAAGAATTCGTTCAAGATTTGGATGTTCGGGTGAGAGGGGGAAATTTGATTTTAAAACTGGATATTGCCAAGGCTTGTGACAAATTTTATTGGAACTTTATTTATCTTTCCCTTGAGCTTTTTGGTTTTAATTATGTGTTTATTAAACTTTGTAAGAATTGTATTGAAGATGTCTATTTCTCTATAATTGTCAATGGTTCTAACCATGGTTTTTTCAAGTCTTCTCATGGCTTGAGGAAAGGTGATCCAATCTCTCCCGCCCTTTTTATTATTGCTGTTGAATTCCTTTCTATGTGTTTTTCAAATTTATTTGAGAATAATCTTGGTCTTTATTTTAGAACTTTGGGATGTTTCCATATTTCTCATTTATGCTTTGCGTATGATTTTATTATTTTACATGATGCGACTATTAATAGAGTTCAAAAAATTATAGAGTTCTTTTATCAATTTGAGATGGTGAGTGGTCTATCTTTTAGGAAAAATAAAAGTTTCTTTATTTCTTATAAGAGGATTTCCAATGATTGTGTTTTAGCTATTAAAGATGTTACCTATTTTACCCATTCTCACTTGCCCATCAAATATCTTGGTGTTCCTCTTTTTAAAGGTAGGAGGAAAACTTTTTTATTTGATGATCTTATTGCTTCTGTTCAGAATTAGTTTATGTTGGGATTCCAAATTTCTTAGCTTTGGTGGTAGAGTTACTCTGATCAAAAGTGTTCTTTATGCTTTACCAATTTATAGTTTTCAAACTACTTTTCCGACTCATACTATTTGTAATAGGGTTCATAAGCTTATTAACAAATTCTTTTGAAAATGTACTTCTTCTAGTTCTAAAATTATTTGGGAACCTTGGGAGTTGTGTTGTATTATTTTGGCTGAAGGCGGTCTTGGCTGGAAAAATTTAAATGATCTTGCTACGACTTTTTCTTTTAAACTTTGGTATAACTTACACACTAAAGAGATCCTTTGGGTGAATTTTATGATATCTAAGTATTATGTTGGTAAACACCGGACTAATATTTTTCCTAAGCTAGGTGATTTTAAAGTTTGGAAAAGGCTATGAAAGGTCAAATGGGAAGTGTAGACCTTTATTTCTAGGGGGCTTGGTGAAGGTAATATCTTTTTTTGGCAAGATAAATGGATAGGTAAAGACTCTATTGACTCCAACCTGAATTCTACCTCTACTGCTTCGGTTAAAGTTAAATCTTTCATCAATAATAATTGTTGGGAGTATGATATGCTTTCTAATATCATTCCTGATTACATCTGTCACCGTATTTTAAATGTTCCTATCAATACTAGCTCTAAAGATATTATTTTATGTGATTTATCCAAAGATGGTCGGTTTTACTTAAAGAATGCTTAGAATGCTTTTAGAGATAAAGGAAATATTGATAATAATTTCACTAATATTTGGCATAAGAGCATTCTTTCTATTGTTTCTATTTTTGTTTGGAGAGTCTTGCATAGATTTATTCCTACGGAGGATAATCTCATCAAAAAAGGCTTTATTTTAGCTTCCAAGTTTCAATGTTGTAATTATATGGAAAATATGCATCATATTTATCTATCTAGTCCAGTGGTTGTTAGAACTTGGGTTTATTTTAATGATTTATTTTAGTTAAATTGTTGTAACTCCCACCTTTCCCTTAAATCCTTACTTAATTTTTCGTTTATTAATTCTAAAGGCCACATTCGTAATATTATTCCATCCCTCATTCTGTGGTTTCTTTGGTTGGAAAGAAATAACTATCTTTTTTAAAGATGTGACGATGAACCATCATAATGTTAATCATAATGTAAAGGATAATGTTTTATCTCTTATGGCTGTCAATTTGCTTTCTATTAAGAATTTTAAAATTTCTTACTTTGTTTGTAACACCTTAGGTTTTAACTTGGAGGGTGCTCCTCTTGCTCTTAATATCATCCATTGGAATAAGCCCCCTATTAATTTCTTTAAATTAAATGTTAATGGTGTTGTTTCTAGTGCATTTGTTTGTTGTGGTGGTGTTATTAGGGATAGTAATAGTTGTCTTATTTTTGCTTTTATGGGTCCAGTTCATAATGGTGACTATTTTACTGCTATGACTATGACCATTTTCTATGTTATTCAATTGTTCATCCCTCTTAACTTAACTAACATGTATATTGAAGTTAATTCTAGTTATAATTATCTTCCTCTTCAAGCTGATGTGAATTTGTGTTGTACCATGAATATCTTCTATCAAGTTAGAGAAATTAAAAAGTTGTTGCTATTTTTGAACTTCTCGTTTCACCATTTTAGTAAGGAAGGTAATGCTTGTGCTTCTTGGTTAGCTATGTGGGGTTATAGTCTCAACTGTTTCTCTGGTTTTATTTGGTTTATATTCATGTTCCCCTTTGTGGCCTGCTCAATCTTTATGCATGTGATTTTACTTATGTTACTTCTTAGCTGGCTTGTTTCTTGGCTGCTGCTCTGGTTGTTTGACTTTCCCTGGTTTTTATTTTACTTAGTACTTTTATCTATTTGGGAGTCTTCATTTCACCTGATGGATTACTGTGGTGTTGTTTATTGTTTTTCCTGGAGAGTTTATTATGATTTCTAGTCTATCTATGCTGTGGAGAAGGTGCTCCATCATTATTTTGGTTCCTAGCTATCTCTCTGTGTTTCTTACTAGTGTTGTTTTGTCCCTATGGCTAACTAATTAAACATTGGGACTGGTTATTCTTTGGTGTTGGGTGAGAATTTTTTCACTCTTTTGGGTTATGTGTGTATTGTTATTTGTAAATGGGGCTCTATTTTACGGTTTATTATTATCTGCTGTAGGCATAAATTGTGTTTTCTTGTTTAGCTGATATATTTGTGAATTTTGACTTGAGCTATTATTTCACTGGTTATAATGCTAATTGTTTGGCTCTCCTACCTTCATTTGTTGGGGTGTTTGGGGTAACCGTGGGGAAATGGTTGGGCTTTCATCTTATGATGTTGTGGCTATTTTTTGGGTTATTGTTTGTTGGTGGTTACATTTGTGCCTGTTGTTTCTCTATTGTGGGTGGCCTGGTATGGTTATTTTGTATAACCCGTGCTGTCTATTTCAGTTAAGGGGGTGTTGGGGGCAATCATGTGGTTATTACTGGGTTTTCTTGGTGGGTTGTTGGTAGTTGTATATCTCTGGGAAGTTGTGTCACCTACCATTTCTTTGCTTTTTGGTGGCCTGACATGGGTATTTGTTTTGGGATTCTGATTAAACCATGATATTTTTTTGATGTTCCTCTACTTTTCTAGATTGGTTTATTCAATGTGGATTTTGGTGACCCTGAAGGTAGGATTGAGTGGCTTTTCGATGTTCTTAATGAGGCTTATTATATTAATTGTATTCTGAGCTCTTTAAGTCTTAATTCCAAGATTGGCTTTACTTGGCACAGATTTTATTTCACCCCCTATTTAGCTAGCTATTTTTTATACTATTGTGATTATTTGACCTATCTTTTGTGGTGGTGTAGCTTTTGTTTTTGCAACAGCTTTTCTTTGCAGGTGGAGCTGCTTTTGTTTCACATCAAGTTTTTGGTAGAAAGATTGGGCCCTACTGCTTTATTATTAATTCTTTTTTGGATGCTTGTCTGCAGCATCATTTGAATGTTACTAGGTACCCTTATAATTTTGATTAGTGGAGACAATTGGCTCTTAGATTTTCTTTTGATTTGTTTTGTAGCTCGTAAGAGCATTAGTGAGCCGATGGTTTCCTATAAGGACTTTATAATTGTTTTTTAAATATTAACGTGTAGTCCCCTTTGTCTATTTTAATAAAATAAAAAATGAAGATTAATATTGTGATGACCAAATTCTTTATATGAACCAGTGTCTGATGATCGATCATTAATCAAGCATCATTCTATGTATAATCTTAAGATTTTGTACAAGTTTATTATTGAGCCTAAATCCAAGAGCACCCGAGCCTATTGATGAGATCGAAATATCTTATAATTTTGAGACAAAGATACAAGTTGTTTCACTTATTCTCATATTCTTATATTGTTGACATGATTTTTCACCAATAATGCAAGTTGGTACATATGTTCCATAAAGTATTACATGATTCTACACTAAAAATATAGCTTGAGTTCATTTTACTATTTAATGTCATTTCCATGTGACTATAGGGGATCTAGTGATAATATTTTATGAAAAAGGGATAAAACATGGAGACATCTGGATCCTAAACTCTCAAATTCTACTTCTAATGTTTAGATTGCACATGGTAATGTAAAAGATGTTCATAAAATAACTTCATCACATCCTCGACCATGAAAATCAAACTTAAAAATTGGGCTTCTACTGAAGTTCTTGAGAACTAATATAAAATATGAGAAATTTAGCGTACATCCGTCTTTGTTTAAGTACCCTCATTTCACGAGCTTTAAGAGAATCTTGAGTAGGACCTAAAAGTTTGTTAGGGATGTTAATCCCTATAGAACTGGCCCAAAGCTAATTAAAAGAGAGAGGAGATTGGCAAAACTTTAAAACCAAAGATAAAACTCCAACCAAAATCACCACAAACAAAGTGCGGAAGAAAAATAAATGAG
>NW_021318852.1:7978679-7998179 GCF_001605985.2 Dendrobium catenatum
CGGAAGCGATAATAAGAAAAGAACACACCGGATTTATAGTGGTTCGGTCAAACCTTGACCTACGTCCACTCCTTGGAGGCACCTTCCAAGTATTGCACTAAAATCGTGACTCTCCTTAATTTAACCCCCACAGCTAGGCAGAGAAGCCCTTACAAAATCACTTCCACCTTCCCCGGTGCGGCGGAGGTCGCCGGGTCCTTTGACACAAAGAGATCTTCTTCTTTGGTGAACTTACCTCGAGACAAGCCTTCAATCCGATGGTAACTAAGGTGCGAGTTCGCCGGAGCAACCGTGTGGATCCCCCACCACACTCCCTTGAGTTCCTCCCCTCAAGCATCTTCTCCCTCTCAAACTCCACCTTTCCTCTCTCCCTTTCAAGCTCTCTGTGTGTGTGTGTGTGTGTGTGTGTGTGTGTGTGTGTGTGTGTGTGTGTGTGTGTGTGTGTGTGTGTGTGTGTGTGTGTGTGTGTGTGTGTGTGTGTGTGTGTGTGTGTGTGTGTGTGTGTGTGTGTGTGTGTGTGTGTGTGTGTGTGTGTGTGTGTGTGTGTGTGTGTGTGTGTGTGTGTGTGTGTGTGTGTGTGTGTGTGTGTGTGTGTGTGTGTGTGTGTGTGTGTGTGTGTTACCAATAGGCGATTGACTCTATTTCTCTTTAAATTTTCTTGGTTTTTAGTAATATAGATAAAGGTTTTAATTCACATATCCACTAAAATTCTTATATAAAATAAAGTTTCAACAAATAACAACTAAAATGTTTTTGTGTAATGAAGGCCACTCGATATTTTTTTTTTTGTTTTAGGAATATGTTGATCATTAATAATTTTAGCATTCCATTCTTTTATTGTTATAAATTAAATATTATGTAAATTATTATGAAAGTACAATTAAGGGTGCTAGTACCAGGTCCTAATTATAGTTGTATCATGAAATTTTTTTTTTTAAGTTTGGTAGATAAAATTGATATTGTATGCTAATTATATATTTATATATTTGTGTGTGTTGGGGGAGGGGGGTAATTTTATAAGGATTATCAGCCACTTCCACTTCTCTAATAACCAAACAATAAGAAATTGAAGGCACTAATTCTCACACTCCATTTTGACTCCCTTCAGTTAACCTGGAGTGTAACGGATTAGAAGAATTTAAACAGATATTTTTCTTACTAACAACCATCTTGAATTACATCTATTAGAATCAATTTTGTCGGAGAAGATCTATTCAGACTATCTTAACATAATGCATTTTTTTAGTTTTAACAATTATTCTACACAACTCATATTTGAAAGAATATTTTTAACTCATCAAATAAAATATAGATCTTACTAAACATATCAAATAAATTTTAAATATAAAAAAATCTGACTGTTTAGCTTCCTACTCAACCTTATATGCCCAACTAAAATGTATGTACACAAAAAGTACATATCTCCTACCTAGGGCTCCACTGGCTCCTTTCATTATCCTACAGTACAATAACTACCAATGTGATAAAGCTCATTGCAATACATAACCATAATATAAGAAGTAATAAAAATAAATTTATAAATTATAAATAAAATTAAAATTTATATAAGAATCATAAGTGGTAAAATAAATAAATGCATATTTAAAACTCCACATTTAATGTTCTATTTACTTTCCAATACCTTAGGTAAATCATATAATGTCTATAGGCTTTTAAACACTTATATCTCTCTTTCAAGATTGGATCGAAATTCCAAACTTTTAGAAGTGATATTGCAACTCTCTTATTCATGATTATATCCAAATTTCCAACCTCTACAATTAAGAGAGTCGGATACCTCCTGTACGATCCCTACGACATACCTCATTGAGTCTTTTGCTTTTACTTGTACTAGTCTATTCTACATAATATAATTGTTTCATATTTTACCTTTTTATTAATATTCAGATGTTCATAACCAATAGTTGTAGTGTCATCTTGTAGTATCACTTTCAATATTTAGTGTTTATCAATTAACTCAATTTACTAGTTAACTAACTAGAAAATAAATAACCTTCTTATTATAAAATTATAGGGTACTATAATTACTATAAATATAAAAATACTCTCATTTCCTATATCACAGATTGAGTGCCTCACCTCTATATGAGTTTGTTCTCCTGTAATACTCTGACCACTTTTCCTCTTACAAACAACCTAAAGCATATATTTTTGCCTTCAAAAATGCATTCGAATAAAATTTAAGAAGCTATAAAAATAAAAGACTATAATTTTTTACCTCAAATAAATTTGACATTCAATTCAACCTCCTTTCACTCCTAACCTCTTTCCCCTACTTCCTTTTCTTCCCTTATTCCTTTATTACTTTTCAATTTTCTTAAATTTTCAACTCCCAGCAGCCGCAGCCCTTCCACCTACTGCTTTCTCATGACTGGTTCACATTTAGAGAGAATTTGGTGGGGAAATGGCATGGTAAAGAAAGACTTAATAGGCTAAGGCTTAGTTCACTTAATTATGTAACAATATAATATCTCAAATGCTTTTTCTAGTATTGTCTTCCCAATAACTCTTAGTTGTTGATTGCATCAGCTTGAGGCATGTAGGTAAGTGGAAAAGGCAATTTTTTTAAAAACATCTATTGAGGTGATACATTTGATGAAAAGATAAATAAGCTTGAGTCTGAGCTGGCTAGATACAAGGAGCAAATCAAAAAAATCAGACCATGTCCTACTCAAGAAGCTTTTAAAGCTTGTGCAATGAGGGTACTTAAACAAATCTGGTTGTGTGCTAACTTTCTCTTATTTTAGTATCTTTACAATTACATAGCTTATAGCTCAGCTGATTGCATGTATAAGTTTTTACAATTTTTCTTGGTAAGGACTGCAAACCTCAATTGTTAGTGAATCTTGTGTTGTTATTAACAATTAATTTTATTTTGGAAGCTAAATTGATTTGAAGTTTCTTAATACCTGAGTTAATTTATTGCTTAACTAATTTTTTTGTGGTAGTGATGTCCTCTTTGTATGATATATGTTTGTTATTTCTCTAGATATTTTACACTTTTTAGCAAATTATTTCTTGCACTAAGGACTTTCCTCTTATTTAAATGCATGCTAAATTATTGAGCTAATTTTTTTTATTGGTGTTTAATATTAGCATAGGATATAATGTTTGTTAGTTTAGTTTGGGAGTGTATTACAGGTTTTTCCTTTTTTTTGTTTTGATTGGCATGTTAAGGCTAATATACAAATTTTCTTTGGTTTTTCTTGGACATTTATTCTCTATTTTGTTGTTTTCTTCCTTTTATTTGTGCATAGAAATACATAGACTTATTTGCAAAGCACATCTTAGAGTGTACATTGACTTATGTATGTGTATAGGTGATCATGCATATGCATGTTAGCGAGGGACGGAATCTTCTAATTGTATTTTATAATTCAATAATTCCAAATGACAATCATTCAACACCCATATTTAGAGGAATATGGATACAAGATAAGATCAAACTAACATAAATTCCAAAATAGATAAATCATAATAATCTTACTTGCTAATTTAAAATAAATATTAAAATGAAAGAAATTGTGAAATAAATATTATAATAAACATAAATACTATACTATATTTAAATTATTCTAGGTTTTTACGTGTTTTGCTTTTTATTAGTTCTCTGGAACTTTTGAAGAAGCCCATTTTTTTAAGTTTGATTTTCATGGTGGAGGAGGGGATGAATTTTTTTATGAACATGTATTGTATTACCATGCACAATCTAAACATTTATGAATGTTTAGAATTCAGATGTCACCATGTAATATCCATTTTTCTTAAAATAGTATCATTAGAGAGCCTAAAATCACATGGAAATGACATTAAGAAGTAAAATGAACTCAAGCTATGTTTTCAGTGAGGAATCATGTAATACTTTTTGGAACATGTGGACCAACTTGCATTGTTAGAGAAAAATCATGCAAGAATACAAGAATATTTGAAACAACCATTTTCTTTGTCTCAATAGCATAAGATATTTCAATAATAATCTTCATTGGCCAATTCATCACAAAGATTAGGATTTAGAATTGGTGGTGATAAAAATTCCATAACTTTTTGAATTGATGCATGTTTCTAGACTTTTAATATATCATCAAGATGTGATGGTTCTGGATTGGAATTAACATGATCTTTATAAGTTTAACCATATTAGTATTCATTGTAATATAATTCATTAGAAGTTCCATCTTGATAAGAATAAGAACCAAGATCATATGGATAAATTTCAGTCATATGAAAGATAATTGTATTATCCCTTAATAGTTTCATCCAATACCTTATATTTTCACCAATCATCATATGACATACTTATACTGATATTACATAGTATAATTACTTACATCTAAGGCTTATAATGATGAGGATCATATATTTCACTCAAATCCAAAGCATATTCAATACAATGTTGTGAACTTAGATATGATGAAGCATGCTAATTCCGTAATGAATAAGGTGAATTTTGCAGTTCTATATGTGAATTCCATATGTTTGTGAAGTATCTCAAGCATAATCTTGACATCTTACTAAATAATTATAATATTATTATCATTATAAAATTTAACTCTAAAGCAAATTGAAGCATCAAGAAGAGGAACTTGCTACCAATTTTGATGCCTCAAAAATTTACTTCCTTTGTGAAATATCATGTCATTTAGGAGAAAGAGATTCAAATGCTTTGGGATGATCACTAGAGGAGGGAGGAATTGAGAATGGTAATTTCCACTTTGTGAGAGAACTGTGAGAAATAATTGGAGGGGGAAAGGCTAGATTAGTAAATGGAGAATACGATGAGGAAGTGTACATTAAGAGAGAACCAAGGAAGGGACTCTTTTATTTCTAGTTCTTTCTTTAATAATTCTTAGTAATTACCATTCAACCATATAGATATAGTATTTCAAGAATTCAAGATAAGAATAAATTAATTAAATTCAAATGTAAATAAAAAATTTATAATCCTATCATTTAATTCAAAATTAAGGTAATCCGAATAATTAAATAAATATAAATAAAATAAATTTCAAAATAATCCTATATTTAGAATTATTTTTTGTGTGTATTGAGCGGCAAATAATTCAACTTTCCATCATGATGAACTTTTTGGTTAAGGCTGGTTATGAAAAGAAAGTTAATAATATCTAGATCACATTGGTCATTGGATTTATCATAATTTCCTTATATCATCATCATTAGGCTTTGCCTAATTGATTTATACTTACTTTATAAATCTTGATTATATGTTCATTCAAATTAATTATTGCATGAATTGTTAAAACGATTTCAGGGAGTGTTTGATTGCTAAAAAAAAAATGCAAAATTGTGAATAAAGTGCAAAAGGAATTTAATGTATTTGAACTATTTGGAGTTATTTGGATGAGTATAAAATAAATGTAGGTGATTTATTTTAGTTGGTTTAAAATAAAATAAATATAGTACTATATGATAATAGTGCTACTGGGTGGAAGTGGTATAATAAGGTGGTTGGTGGAAACGATTAGTGGCGACATTGGAGTTTAAGGGTTTATGTGACTCAAGCTTACTTGTTTGTCAGCTTGAGCTCAGCTTAATTAATGGCTTATGAGCTCAATTCGAAGAGTCAATGAGTCATGCTTGAGCTAACCTCAACTTAACTCTTTAGCTCATGATTTGACTCGTTTAAAAAATGTTATTATAAAATACATTTAAAATATTAAAACTTAATAGTACTATAAGTTATTAAAAATATTTAAAAATTACATCTCACTTTCTTATATCAAGTTATTCTTTATTATTTATCTTCTAATTTCTTATTCTTATAATTATTTTATTATATTAATTACTTGAACCATATCATTTTATCTCTTTTGTTATTATTTACCTATGTTTTTTACTTGGCTTAATGTCATAAAATTAAGCTTGAGCTCTAGCTCTAATTTGATGTTGAGTAGAGAATGAGTTTGTTGATTCCTATTTTTAAGATTAAAGGTTATGCACAAGATTGTGTGAATTATCGAGGTATTAAGTTGATGTGTCATACTTTAAAACTTTGGGAGATAATTATGGAGCATAGGTTACTCTACTAATTCTCAAAATCAACTTGAATTCATGTCGGGTAGGTCTACTATGGAAACCATTCATTTATTAAAAAGGCTAGTTGAGAAATTTAGAGAGAATAAGGAGATCTATATATGATATTTATTTATTTAGAGAAAGGATGTGATAAATTTCAAGAGAAGTGCTATGGAGGGTTCTACAAAAGAAAGGGGTTAATAATGCTTATATTTAAGTCATTAGAGATATATATGCATGAGTTCTTACTTATGTTCAAACAAAAGTAGGTTTGACAAAGTATTTTTTATTTCAGTTGGATTACATCAAGGATTAGCCTAAAGCCCTTATCTTTTTTATCTAATCATGGATGTTCTTACAAGACATTTGCAAGAAGTTGTACCATGGTGTGTGCTTTTTGCTGAAGATATTCTTCTTATTGATATGACTAGAGAGAGCTTAAGGAAAACTCAAATTATGAAGGTCAACCTTAGAGTCTAAGGATTTTCATTTGAATAGATCTAAAATCGAATACATGAAGTGTAATTTTAGTAGTAATAGATCTAGTGGGGGGTTTGTGACTTCGAGCAATCAAGTCATTAAAAAGTGTACTCATTTTAAATATGTTGGGTCCATTTTTCATAGTGATGGTGAAATAGATGAAAATATTATTAGTAGAATTCAAGTTTGATGTTTTAAGTGGAGGAATGCTTTGGGTTTGTTGTGTGATAGAAAAGTACCACTCAAACTAAAGGGAAATTTTTATAAGATGGTAGTGAGGCCTGCAATGCTTTAAGGTGCAAAATCTTGGCAAATCAAAAGAATAATATTAAGTTAATTATTGTTGAGATGAGGATGCTCAGGAGAATGAGTGGACTTACTCTTAGAGACAAGATACGAAATGAGCATATCCATGATACGGTTTGTGTAGCTCCAGTGATAGATAAGATTAAAGATAGCCACCCTAGATGTTTTGGTCATGTAAATTGGCAGCCTTCTGATGACCCTGTTAGGAGAGTAGATGTATTAGAATTGACCCATATTAAAAAGATAGAGGTAGACCTAAAAGATATAGTTAGGAAATATTAGAAATAATCTTTCTTCATTAGATTTAAATGAAAATTTGACTCTTAAGATGACACAATAGAGAAAAGGATTCAAGTAGATGACCCCATGTAGTGGGATAAAGGCTCGATGTTGTTGTTTTTGTTGTCGAGCTCCAACTCTATTAAATAATTAAGCTCAATCTCAAGCTAGGGGTAACCTGAGCTTGGCCTGACTTGTTTACATCTCTAGTGGACTTAGCTTGCAGTGTATTTAGGAATTCAGTTAAAAGCATGCTAGTATAGAATACATTAAAAATGAACTATGCAGTGAAAAAATAATTAACCTAAAATTTAATATGCATTCCTTTTTTTCATCAAACCAAAAACCAAAATTTTATAGATATCCAACATTTGGAATATTTTGCATTTATTTTTCAACAAACTAAATAACCCATCTTTTTACACAACTTCTATTCATGTAACCTTTTGTCTACCCTTGATATTAATTTTACATCCACATTTTTACCATTTTCTCTTCATGTCCAAATTACCTAAAGTTTAGTTGACATAATCTCCTCTAACTTAAATTAAAACTTGGAATTGTTTACTCACTTAAGCTTGTTTGACCCTTGCCTTTAATACATCTATAAAATAAAATTATGGTATTTATGAGTGGGTAGGTGATTGCATTCTAAAGTGTAACAACTTGTAATCTGAAATTGTACATTCCTCTAGATAATCCATTATTCTAAATATTTTAATTTGAAGGTATGTTATCTCAAATAGATCATTTTAGTCACAACAAACTTATTTGTGAATGTCTCTTTTCAAACATATCATTTTTCAATACTTTCAATCTATAGAACTTCTGCAATAAGTACTTTGTAACTTTGTTTAAAATTATGCAATAAAAGGCCTTACTCAAGACCCTCCATAGAACAATTCAAAAAAAAAAAAATCATAAGGCATACGCCTTACTATGTTTGAGGAGTTGTATGCCTTAGTAGGTTTGAGGTTCGCCTCAAGGTACATCTTGTGCAATTTGTAAGAGATATAGATCTCAAAAATTAGGGTTTAGATTATTTAAATATTTAATTTATAAATTTAATATACATAATAAATTATATTTTATTATTTCTCATCATCTAAACCTAAAGCAAACAAAATTAAGAACTAGAATAGCACATGGGTCCTCAACTCTCAGTCAAATATTGCACTGGCACTTGATGCCGCTTGCACTTGCAATTACAATTAAGGATTAGAGAGAAGAAAGTAACTTACAATATTAAGATTCTATTGAAGATTCACAAAGTGTTGAAAATATCGGAAACTTTTGAATTCATAAATTATACTTTTAAGGACTTAGACAAGTTATTATGTTAAATTGAGAGTGTGAGAGATTTATTGTTATGATCTTACTTTGACTTTTTGTGACCTTATTTGATATCTTAATTTAATGTTAATGTGTTAATTTTTTATTCCATATTTTTTAATTAATTTAATAGTTTAATTATGATGTTCATGCCTCAAACTTACTTGTGACTTACACTATCTTATGGAAAAAAATGTTGCGATACTTGATTGCTCAATTTCAACCTTGCTTTGTAATACAAGTAACCTTGCTTTGTATTTACACTTGGTCTTGTATATGTGTTGGGCAGCTTGTAATGTCAAACAACTTTGCTTGTTAATCAAAAAGTCAAAGCATGACATGACCTTGATTCCCCTTGATGTCTTATTATTAAACAATCTTGCTTTGCTCTACAAACAATAACAAAATCTAACTTCTTCGTTGGTGGAATATGCAATTACCCCGAACGCTATTGGACATAGTATTTCTATTGTGAAAGCATGATAGTTAAATCAAACTTGTATGTTTCTTTATAATTATAGTGTTGAATTCAGAGAATTGGAGAGGAAAAATACTTAATTTTATCATGCAAAATTATCCCTATTTATAGAATTATAGAAGATATCTTAATAAAGAAATTAATAATTATAAAATAATACATAATTTTCTAATAAAATCCTTCCTAAATTAGCCACCCAAATATGGAAGGAGATTATCATGATCCACTGATCCCCATACTAGCCAAAGGATCAAAATCTCGAACCTCAAACCTGACCAATGTGGTAAACGCGTTGACTTAAGCATAAAATTTCTACTTCAGGTCCATGTTAGGTTTTCGGTTGGCTCAAGTTTTTACACCCCAAAATTATCCCTTGTTATGATAGAGGATTACATAAAACTTTAAATATTTATTATTGATTTATTAAGGGATAAAAAAAGGGACCCATTAATCCAATACACAAACTCTCCAAATGAAGTCAAGCATGAAATATAGGGTCAATTAATTTATTATTTTTTTGTTAAGGGTTATGAATTTTACACAATTATACCTTCTCTAAAAGGAGGCTAGCATAGTGCATGAAACACTTGATTGGTTATTAAATCTTATTAAAATCTCCAAATCAAGTATGTGAATGCCATTCTAAAAGGATTCATACATCATATAAGGAGAATATTGGGTGATTTAATGTGCATTGAAGGCTTTGAATTTAATGCCAAAATGCCCTCCAAATGGAATTAAACTTTATCATAAAATCCTTACTATTTAATTAATATTAAATTATCAAATTTATTTGATTAAAAAAATAAATTTTAATCAAATGAATGATTAAACTATTTTAATTTTTATGTTTTAAATTTTTTTGAATTTTTCTATTTTTTTCAAATTATTTAGAATTTTTAATGAACTATTGAAACTTTAATTAATTATTACTTAATTATTATTAAAATTTATTCATGATATTTATTTAAATTCAAATTATTAATCTCTTATATTATTTTATTTTTATTTTAATTAATCATGTATATTTAAGTTATATTTATTATCTTTATTTATCTATATATAAAATTGGTTATTTAATGAATTATTAAATTGTCCGTTAACCTAGCAATTTTCTAAGTTTTTTAGTCCATATCCTTAATTATTATCCTTAATTGTCACTAATGTTCAAATGATTTGTAATCGAAGTATCTACCTCTTGTACATACACATACAATCATACCACAACAATCAACTGAACTAAATCTAAAAAAAATAGAGGTAATGAATTTTCAAAAATTTGGGTTCGCTAATGACCTAATGCATGGTTTACAAATTCAATAACCAATGAAACATAATTTTTATTTTCTTAGAAAAATTATGGAATATAAGTAACATTCCCTAATTTATCTCACCCAAAATTTGACTCAGGATATTATTTACATAAAGTGCATTTGATGAAAACTTGGAAATTCATAAGAATTCAATTACTCTTTATCTACTTAATAAACTCAAGTAATGCAATTTTTTATTAATAGAGCTTTGGTTACACATTCTATAGAAGTATTATATGCATAGAATGGATTATTATTGAATTAATATGAAATTTACAAAGATCTACGTCAAATCATGACCTAGATTCTTATAAATTCATCTATAAATAAGGCCAACCTTAAATATCCTTGAGAAAATTAGTGGATGCTCCCAATATCATCTAATTTATGTCACTTAAATTTTGTCTTAGTTGGATATTTATTTAGGGAATAGTTTAGGAAATTTGAAAATGTATATAACTGGAATTAATATACCTTAAATACTAATCACCAAACTGTAATCTTATTTTTTAAAGATAATGAACTTTATTTTGAAGAGAATGAGGGATTATTTATAAAAACTAGCTGAGAATTTATTTATAGTAATTTTTTTTAAAGTTTTTTATATTTAAAATATATTTTAAAATTATTTTTCTTATATTAAAGCTGGTAGGGTTCATTACATGCATCTGATCAAGCCAGCTAGGATGGTAGCGATGTTAGTGCACTGCTCTTTACACACAACGACATGCCATCGTGGTTGAATATTTAACCACATTGGACAGAGTACAGAGCCGTCTAATTCTCATGGTTTGAAATAGGTGGGTAAGATTAAGTTAGTTGAAATCTTATTTTTCTCAACCATTTAGGTTTGTTGGAACGAACATGCCAATGTCAATGTGATTTGCACAGATTGAACGACCCTAAGATCGTCTTCTCCAACCAGACAACTGATACCGAGGTTTCATAATTTTATTTAAACTCAGTCTACAGATATTTAAATGGCATGATATTTGAGACGTAAAGGATAGATCACTAAAACTAGAGTGGGAAAGTGTGTATAGAGCTTTTTATGCTATCCTAAAAACCTATTTAGAAACCTAGGTAGAACTCTAGGGTTACGAGAATACCTTCACACAGTTGATCTTAGCAGATGTATAATAGCTCATTTTCTTCATTAAAATATCCTCAACAAATTTGGTGATAAGTTCAAACTCTGAGAATGGTTATATGAAGAACTGAATCAATTTGGAAGGCTAGCCTTTTGGCTCTTCATCAATCTCAAATTTGGTTAGCTTCAAACATAAGAAATTCACCAGGGGAATGAACTAGAACCTCCATGGGCATAATGAAATAAAGGTCATTTAGAAAGAGGCTAGTTAGAGCCTGATTGCTAAAACTATAGGGTTTCAAGAGGACTTGCCCAATTAAGTTGTTGGTGTCCACTTGGATGGTCAGTATGCCTCAGGTCTAATGCTTGGATGCCTTAAAGCTATCCTAATTTATTACATAATAGTGGGTGTGGTTGGAGTAGGTGAAATGACTTGGATTTGTTCCATATGGAGGTGACCATTTGGGCTTGTTTAGGACCAAACCGATGGTTGAACTGGGTTTAGGGGGAGCTTAGGAAAGTCCTAAAATATGATTAAGCCACTTGAGAAGTTTAGTATGGAGGGTAATACAAGCTTAATGTAGTTTATTAGTGTGAGTTGAATGTTTGACCAATCAAGTGAGTTGTGTTGGATTCCGGAAGAGTTTTAAATAATAATGGAATGAAGAGAAATAAGTTTAGAGAAAAACTTATAGTATTTGAATGAAGTGTTGATTATAGAGAGGTCATTTATTAGCTTGAGTTGATTGTTTGACCAATCAACTGAGTTTTGTTTACTGGAATGAGCTTGAGGTAGATTTTATATGGTATTGGAGTGGAATAACATGGTTTGGAGAAAGAGTTTTAGAGTTTAAATGTAGTGTAAATTGTATATGAAGGTTTGACCATGCTCATAAGTTTATGTTGACCCCTATATCTCAAACCACGTGAGAAAGGACCCCAATTGGTGAATAAAGCATTAGCACCTTAGCGTCATGCGTCACTTGAAGGTTCAAACATCCTCTGATTGCCAAACAGATTGTATCGTTGCGATCAGGACGTCGAATTCTGCTAGGTGGAAGCCCATCGTAGTTGAATCGGATGAGATTGGTCAAAAGAGACAACCGACACCCGAAGTTAAAATGCGAGGCTGATCAAATGATGTCGGATCAACAAACGGACTTCATCATTGTGTTCAGAATATTGCAAATACTCAAAAACTGTATTTTATTTGTTCAATTTGGATCATCCTAATGAGTGACATGAATTTCAAGACAATACGTATTTCGAGGAAGTCAGGCCTCGACGTAGCTCAGATGACGTCCGATCATGAAACGGACTAAGCCATTGCGTCCGGAACGTCCTCGTCATTCAAAATATACATCTTTTGTGATTAATTGGGATCAATCGTAATGGTGACATGGATCCCAAGGTAATAACGCCCATATCGAGGAATTTGGCCCTCGATGTCGCCCAAACGATTTCAGATCGACAAACGGACAGTGTCATTGAGTCCGGAACGTTGTCTACATTCAAAATATATATTTTATTTAATGAATTTGGATCGTCTGAGATGGTGACGAATTTCTATGCAATTTAAATATGATATAAAGGCCTGCGTTACGATGGAAACGAGGTCTCGAAGATGCTCGGATGGCGTCCGATCGACAAACGGACAGCGCCATTGTGTCCAGAACGTCTTCAACATTCAGGATATACATTTTATCTATTAAATTTAGATCATCCAAGATGGTGGTGAATTTTTAAGCAATTCAAATATGATATAAAGGCCTGTGTTACGACTGAAACAAGACCTCGAAAATGCTCGAACGACGTCCAATCGACAAACGGACAGTGTCATTGAGTCTGGAACATCGTCGAAATTCAGAATATACATTTTATTTAATCAAATTGGATCATTTGAGATGGTGATGGATTTCTAGGCGATGCAAATATAATATTAAGGCCTGTGTTGCGACGGAAATGAGGCCTCGACGATACTTGAACGATGTCTGATTAACAAACGGACATCGTCATTGCGTCCGGAACATCATCGACATTCGAAGTCTACATTTTATTTAATCAAACTGGATCGTTTGATGTGGTGTCGCAAATTTTAAAGGCAATCCAAATATAATGCAAAGGCACGCGTTACGAGGGAAATTAGCCTCGTCGGAGACCAAACAATATCAGATCGACGAACGACTAGTGCCATTGCATCCGGAACATCGTCAGCATTAGGAATATACATTTTATTTGATTAAATTGGATCGTTTGAGGTGGTGTCGCAATTTTTAAAGGGCAATTCAAATATGTTGCGAAGGCACGCATTACAAGAGAAATTAGCCTCGTCGGAGACCAAATGATGTCGGATCGACAAACGGACAGCGCCATTGTGTCCGGAACATTGTCAACCTCTGAAAACTGTATTTTATTTATTCAATTTGAAGTATCCATAATGATGACACGAATCTCGAGGCAAAACACAGAGGGCTGTGCCTTATCGATCATATCCTATTGATTCATTATCTCAAGGATTTGATGCAATAAGGAGCGTATTGGCTCTGGCATAACACGGTATTTCGTGGTGCCATTTGGGGCAAAACAATCGGTTCAGAGGGCCCCGGGTCATAACCGTTTATCCTGCGGGCCATTTGGAGGCAAAACTGCCGGTTAGAGGACAGTACCACGTCTTTACTGGCAGGAAGACTTTTTGAGAATTGATTCTTAGTAATTTTTCGACTAGCATTTAGCTCTTTTGTGAGCAAAAGTAAATTTTAATTGTCCACCCGGCAAACTCTTGCGGAGGTGGATGATTTTACTTTAAGTGCGGAATGAATTTATTTCATTTTAAATATTTTTGGGATTTTTGTATTTTGGGCTTTGAGATTTTTTGGAATTTTTGGATTTGGCATTTTTTGGTGGATATTCTGGGTGGAGTTTGAAAAGTTTTTGGAATGGACTTTTGAGAGACAATTGAAAGTATTTGGAAATCCCTCCGGTTGAGATCTGCATCAACACGGCTATCATCGGGTGTTTAGGGTCATTTCCATTTAAAGCTTGAACCTTGTCGACTCTGTCTGGCTGTCGACAGAGGATCGGGTTCGTATGCTTTATGACCTTGATAACGAATTCTTATTGTTGTAGGCCTTGAAGCTTAATATAAATGTATTAAGACAAATATGACGGTCGTCACAACCGTATATTTGTTGTTGGTTCGAACCCTGTCGACTCTATTGACCCGTATAGAAGGATCGGTTTCGAACCTTGAATCACTGTCAACCCGCGCAGCATCCCTAGACGTCACATGTGAACCAATAACTACGCTCGCCGGGCCCATGCGATATTTGGGGCATTTTATAATTGAACCATGTCCACTCCTTTTATCTTTTAAGAGGATCGGGTTCAAATTTTAATACCAGCGCAGCATCCCTAGACGTCACGTGTGTTACAATAACACGCTCGCTGGGGCCCTTGCGGTTTTACAATTGCTTTTACCACCTTTTAGTGTACCTATATGTATACAAACTACGGTGCACTTGTGTGGTAATATTTGAAAGTATTCGTAGACGCCTTTGTCTGCTTGTACGAATGTTGCAGATCAGTGGCGTGGCGTAGCAGCTTCTAAGTAGAGATCGTTCGCTGCTCATACAGGAGATGTCATGCACTACCTGTTACTTTTTGCAGGTGGCTCGTAATGCACTAACTAATCGTCCTGCTTTAGGCTGTAGGATCTTGCACTTGTCGTATTCTCATGCATTGTTTGTGTCTTTAACTCAAAAATACATTCGTCATTGCTATAAGTAGACAGGTAGATGTATTCTTTCACTAACTGAAATTGACTTCAGGATACTGCATTTACTGAAGTCTTTCTGCATCTACCCAAAGTGGCATTTGACACATACATTTGTCTTCGTAGAGAGATCGTATGTGTTGCAGATCTTTTATCATCCTCAGAAATAAATTGTAGCTTGCATGATGAAGCTTATTATTCACTTTTACTTATAAGAGATTTGATGTATCTAATTGCAGGACCTTCACTTTTTTGCTCGTATTCTTTCGACATTTCATGAGGACCAATGTGTATGCTTGCAAGATTAATTTGCCTCGGTCGTAGGAAGATTTTCAGCTCATATAGCTTGTCCACTACGTTCATTCATGAGAGAACGGGTACTCTGCTTGTCGATTGGTGCTTACTACTTGTAAGTGTACCATACTCCTTTCGTCACTCTTCATCATTATTTACAAACAATTATTTATACTTGTGTGGCCATGACATTCATCGAGAAATGTTGCATAGTGATTTGTAGGTGGGTTGTCACATCTTTTTTGCACATAAATTTATTTGCTTGTTGCTTTTGAACTCGAATGTCTGTGGATTTGATATCTCTTACATATGAATTGCTTCAAGATGGGAAATATTCTCTTTCAACACCTTGACTGAACATGATACCAGTAATCCTTTCTGAAGAGATATTGAATGTCACCTCAATCTCATTCTTTCTAAAACAGGACATAAAAATGAGGAGGTGAGGAATAAGCAAATGCTGTTCTCGAGAGGAATTTTTTTGATTTAATGTTATCAGACAGGAAAATCTCATGACAACTTCAATTATCACAGTTTAGTACGGTTCTTTATGATATAATACCCTTCGATCAAGAAGATCGTCATTTTTTCAAAAACTGCAAGGTCGATATCAAGAAGCGTGCTATTCTCCATATCAATCTATATCTACTCAATTTCATAAGATGATGAACTTGTTTAACAATTTCTTGTGGCCAGTAGCTTTCTCTCTCTCAGCTTCTCCCGTGACACATCGAGCCTTTGATAATAACAACAAAATTCATCTCATATTATTGCCAATTGTCTCTGATTCTCGATCATAAGCAATGTCTGATTTCATCATCAACAATACTATTCATTGTAAAAATATTTGGTCATTTCACCCTTTTTTGTAAAGCAGTAATCTAAAGATCTTTGCTTGTTCAAATGCTTATTTCTCTTCCTTTAAATAATTTCCAACTTCTTATCTCTTACAAACACTGCATTCATACTCTTTCGTTTATATTATTTAGAACATCATCTCTTTCTCTAAAAAGAAATGATCAACCAACTTCTGCATGTTTGCAACATTCTTCTTAATTAAGCATTTTTTTTGTTTAACTGCATGCAACTATTTTCTTTTCTCTATTTTTAAGATGTCGAATTTATTGTAAAGTGTATGCTAACAGTTTTCTCTTCAGCAATCCAATCAGCATCAATTCTCAAATCTTCTCTTCTTCTATTAATAAGATCCCATGCATCCTTGAAATTCTTCCTTTTTATGGCCTTAGCTTTAGTTTTGCCATCAACTGTTATCTTTTGAGAGCAAACCACCCATATATTCTTTCATTTCGTTCATTTTTTTTTTTTAGAAAAAGAGCTTATTCCCTTCATTTGTAGCGAGAGGTATCTTTCCCATGAAATTTTCCTTAAATTGTATAGCATGCTCTATGATTCCACTATTCCCTTTCTTTTTTCTTTTTTACAGTAAAAACTTCTCTTTAGAATCATATGGAATGTAGCTCAAACTGAACTGAATTTTTCCAGTCTTTATAATTTGATGTTCTCCCTTTTCGTCCAATTTTGCTCAAGTAAAATTTGAGTTTCTTTTTAGTTGTCATTTGAGCTCAAGTCAAATTCATTCATTTTTTTTAAAACATTTTGAGTTAAATAAAAGTTCATATTTTTGTATGTCATTTTATATTTTGTCCAAGTACAAGTCCAAGTGCAAGTTCAAGTTCAAGTTCAAGTTCAATTTGTTCCAAATTCTGTCCAATCTTGAATCTTCAGTCAAAATTTCGGCAGCCTCCCCGGCGTCTCCCTCGTTTAGGGGAAATTTTGGGAGACTAGCCTTCCCGCACGCGCAATAAAGGCGTGTATGGTAGGTGCCCTCGGACGAGGACGCCCGCCGTGTACTTTCCTCCCCACCACGCGCAATAAAGGCGTGTATGGGGTCTTCGAGTGTAGCTGCATAAAAATAACAAGAAAAAAAAACACAGTTTGCTTTCCCCCCGCTCGGGGGTACTTATAAGTGACTCCATTTCGCCGTAGGCACCGCACCGGGGTCCCATCCCAACAACGCGCAATAAAGGCGTGTATTGGCGGTTTCCGGTGAGCCGCGGACGTTGAAATGGACCTTAAGGCGATACCCATCTTGTCGTAGGTGCTGCACCGGGGTCCATCCCACCACGCGCAATAAAGGCGTGTATGGGCGGTTATCCGTGCATCACAAACTCCGAAATGGGCTATCGACTTAAGGTTTAGAAATATTTATACCTTCGCAAACCATACTCATGATCTTGAGTTCCAAGAAACAACACTCTTCATAGGTATTTGATCAAAGACTTATCTTGCAATTGCCAAACAGCCACATTTTTGTTGTTGTAATTTTAACAATAGCAGCCCTTACAAAACCGTCCATCTCATACCCACTCTTCAACATCTCTTTATGCGTTCTCTTCTCTGTTCAACATCCAACCCTTGCACAAGTTGAGAAAAACTATGGAGAGGACAGAATAAGGCTTAAAGCCACACCTTGTCATTTTCCAAACATCATAAGAGCTTCTAAAGCATTGCCCATCTTGATAATAGCAATATATATATATAACAACAAGAGAAATTGAGATGGCTATACAAAACTAAAACCTGATTTCTATGATAATGATTTCAGAAACACCATGACGACTCTCTATAGCTTCAGCCAAAAAATGCTTGTGCAACTATTCTGCCAACTCTAATCATTTGCTTTTCCATCCATACTTTCTCCTGTTACAAATCTCTCATAAGCCTCACAGAATGATTTGTTCTCCTTCCAAGTAGCTTTTGGGCCAAGCCGTCTTCCTCAACCTCCTCCAATCGCGGACCCCATTGTTTGTCATGGAATCGTGATGGTTCTCATACTCGGTGAGATCTGTAGCTGCATCCTCCACTCTAATGCAAAGCAATGATGGAGGCAAAAGAAAACACGGTGGAGCAGCTGACTTCAACGAATACAGTGCGTCTGTTGGAGATGGATGAGAGTAAACGGACGTGAGACTGTATTTGAGCAAGACCGGTCCAGCAAGGCTTGTGATTAACCTGCAGTTTTTGAAGAAGAAGATCAGTGGAGTGTGGCTTGGATTGATAGTTTAAACGCTTCTATAAGTGCTCTGAGATAGGGAGTGAAGCTTGACTAGCTGTATCGGTCACAGCAAAAGACCAAACGGCCTTGGTTGGAGCTCGCAAGCGGCTGTTTGGGCGTTCAGGTGGCTTCAGTGATGAGGGAGAAGAGATGGAAGGATCTGCTGTAGTTAGTATGGACAGAGCCCGAAGGAGAGCCCGACGTTTGTTTGCCTGCTGCTGCGGTGGAGTTCGTGAGCAGCTAAAGAGAACGTTTCATTGATTTGAAGCCCAGGTCAGTGGTGAGAAGCAGTGGAATGAAGAGTTTGAGGAAGTCAGCGGGTTGAGAGGAGAACGAGAGAGCAGGAAAACAATGGGGCGGCAGCTTGGAGGCTTCAAAAAACAGAAAAACTCCATGTCTTGGTTTACCTTCTCATTTTAAGGAACAAAGTCTGAGCTCGTTTGCAGTAAAATCACATCACAGAGCTGACGAGAGAAGCTGTAGCATGCGAGTTTTAAGGGATTCAATCAGAGAATTTTGCAGGACTTCGACGAAGCCGAGGTAATGTAATTAATTAGATTGAGATCTCAATTTAACTTTGGATTTTATTAGATTTAATAATAATATTAAATAATAGAATATTAAACATATATTATTAATAAATCTGAATGGCAGGGGTGTGATGTCCCAAAAATGCACTCATCTCCAAATAGTGCGATCACCTCAAAATTTGTATGTATTTCACCTTGTGTTAACGGATTGAATTCATCGAATATAAAAGTTAGATGAATTGATAGTATTATTTAGGATATTTCTGATGTCCCAATCGCAATGGCGTAGTCCATTTTGCGATCAGACATCGCTTGGGTGGCGACGAAGCTTAATTCCTTCAAAATGCTCGTTGTCTCGATTTGCGCGCAAAACCTCATTCGAACAAATGGCACCGCATTCATAGTATTGACGGTGTTCCGAGACCCAATGATTGCAGTCCATTTTACGATCGGAACTTTGTTTGGGCCACCTCGAGGCCTCTTTCCTCGGCTTGCG